>NW_001813981.1:3329948-3354554 GCF_000149585.1 Histoplasma mississippiense | reverse complement strand
TTTTATAAAAAATAACAAAAGGGAACTTATTACTCCCGTGTACCAATCCCCCAAGCAACTGTGCATTCTTCAGTCGTAGACCGAGCCTTGGGTTTGCCTGACATTCGATACCCTGCAGACATAAGCGCAAGGGCAGTCAGCCATGATATCCCGTTCCCATCCCCTCAAGCATCCCGCCGAACATAATATCTGGCCCCTTTTCGATATCCCCGAGAACTCACATAGATCCATGATATGGTTTCTGCAAATGGCACAGTTATCCACGACGATATCCCACGCCCACAGCGCAACTGCATTCCACTATCACAGGGAAGCAAACACTTAGCAATTGCAATCGGGAAAACGGAACAGAACATATCCTGAGGGCAAAGTAAATCTATAAAAACATACTTTTTTCACTTCAAAACGTTTCTTTGCATCTCCTTTGGCATCCCCAAGAGCTGATTTTCCTCCTCGAGCGACAGCTTTCGATTTCCCAGAAGCACCACGCGCAGAATCTTTCATTTCAACGTCTGCCATGATTGGGGAGACTCGGATACCTCTCTTCTCCCTACTGCTAATATTATATATAAGCTGAAGGTATAAAGAGGGAGCAAGGCGGGCGTTGATATATGATGCTGGCGTCTCAAAGCCGGGGGGTACAGTCAAGCAAAATGGAGAGCTCTTGCCGGTTGTTGCTGGCACCTTTGGCGGGCGACCCACGTTGGTCAAAATAGATGAGTAACTGCTGGTGGATGATTTAGTGCCGAAGGAAAGTAGCAGTGTTCTTCCAGAGCTCGCGTGCTTCCAGGAAATGTAACAGGTTGGTCACCCCGCAAGACTCCGAGCTCAAGTTGAATGTGAATGTGGCTTACACAAAGTTGAACCTGGGTAGAAATGGAAAATCAACTTTGCTAGCCGGGAACAGTTTAGCTTCTTTCCTATCTTTTGAAATCTTGCAACTCTGGACACTGTAATTAACTATTCTTTCCTTAGTTATATAGATGTAATATATACTAATTATTGTCGGTCATTTAGAAGGATATCTAGTTGATATTCTCTGCTGATGGGTGCTGCTAATAAGTTCATGTGTCTCTTGATCAAATCCATCAATTTTTATCAAGGACTTCTTTTAGCTCTTAATAACGATAAAAGATTAAATTTCAAATATATAAGTTGTAGTAAAAGCTAACTATATAATATCCTTTATTTCGCTCTTGATGGAGGCGCAAGGTTGGTTCATTGTAACTATCTCAAGTCCTTGCCACGAAGACCCAAACACCATATGATAACTGGCCTGGACATTTTGTATACAAATCTTGCGTGGTTATCCCATCAAACCCCGTTCCCACTCCCATTACTTCATTGAAATAATTCCTTTATCCCCTAACTTACTTTCAACTATCATCATCATGTTCATCTATCTTCTTGTCCCTATCCTCCCTAGAAACAGTCTACAATATCCTGCTTTTTAAGCCCAAAACCTCGGGAATCGATTGTTCATTCCCCGTCCACATTTGGGTAGCTTAGTCGATTCTTTTCGAAGGATTTGCGGCAAACCTCATAGATAGAGGGCAGGGTAGACTCTTGGCAGTTGATAGGATGATAATATTGAATAGAGAGAGGATTGATCGTGTATGCTAGATGAAGGATGATGGTGAGGATGATCGATCACGTTGGATGGATGGCTTCTGTTGATATTTGAGGTAAACACCCCTTCAACTAGAAGTCACACTTTGACCTTGTTACCTGCAACTTACGCAGGTAACGCGGTAAAGAGGGGTGGTGCAATATCAGAGGCAGTAGGCTTACCAGGGGCATTGCATGCATCATCATTGCAACAAAAAAAAAAAAAAAAAAAAAAACAACTTAGAAGACAGCTGGCCTCTTCAAGGCACTTAATCTGCTCTAAAACTAACAATAATCATCACCGCTATTGTACGGAGTAGAGAACACGGAATCAACCACTAGGCTAAAACCTTTTAAGCATTTGATGGCACTGAAGCACCAAAGGGCCCATAATCAGATGGAGGAGGAAGGTTAAGTTGATGCCATGACCACCGATTTAAGCAGTGCTGCACCCGCTAGATAGTGTGGGATAATCTGTTTCCGAAGCTAGCTAACCATTAGGCCACCGGGGCAAAAGACGAATCACCCAATCCAATCCCTCCAGCATTGACTGTGGGTGTGGGGTTTATCACGTCTGGGCCGGTCGCCCAACAAAAGGTGTTTAAATTTTATTCTTTATTTTTGTTGGCATCTCTAACTATCACTCATTAGAAATTATATAGTTTATCTCTATTTAAATAGCATTGCATTCATTAGGTAGTTATAGCAAATCAACTTTTTATCTCCATCAATTTTCTCAGAAACAAGCGTCTAGATAGTGAAGTGAGCGAAGTGGTGGTGAATCTCGAGCGGAAGCAACTCCTTGACAATGATTCGCTGGGGTGATTCTGCAGGTTGCTCGGGGTCCAGTCTGACCTGACCTGGCCCACAAAAAAAGGGTAAGCTGAGTTGAATACTTCTACGGAGTATAGGATAAAACACAATATAATACAAGGTTATAAATTAATATTTATTTATAGATTGCAATATCGTATAAAATATAAAAATACAGCGTTCAACTGAGCCTTTTACTAGTGAGAGAAATTGCACAGTCACATTACTTTTCTTGGCATGGGTCAGTTCCAGCCCGTTGACATAAGCAAGCTCTACAGAATTCAAGGCCATCAGGATTGACTGTGAAAGCATCTGCATGACACTATTCATTCTGATGCCTTTTCCTCTCCCAAAGCATGTATGTGCTGAATCACTGAAACTACTACATCTGTGGTCACAAAGTCCCGTGGAAGAATCAGCAGCAGATATTCGGGATGATTCAGTGGCTTTGTCCAACAAATGAGGTCAAGGAGTGAAGAGATCAAAAGAAGAAAGTTCACTGACAGGTTGCAGTTACATAGCGTATTGATCAATCTCACTATGCATCTGATATGTTCCGTGAGGAGACTCAACTGCTGATATTCAGCTATCCACCCGCCCTTTGCTCTTCCCAGTCGATGAAGTTCGGCAACTTCAGTTGCAGACTCTGGGATGAGTACGAGGAACTCACCTCCCGAGCGCTCACAGTTTAGGGCGAGAGGCTTTACATCTGTAAATGTACATGCATGTAAGTCTGAGAATAGAATGAAGTAAGATGGTTACAAACTATCTGTTAGGCCACTAGGGCAAAGAGCTCTCTCACACCAGCACCATGCTGGTAGAAGAGGGGACGAACCAATCCAGACCCCCAACACTATCTAAGCTAGGTAGCTTGTGATTCTTGCTGGCTGATCGGCTCCCATAGCGAGTTCCGTGGTTATCGCGCAGCATTAATTCCAAGAGTCTACCATACAAATAATATGGAAAGATCTTTTGAATCTTTAGTGATTAGCAGCTCCTACGTGAGAAAGTAATTAACTTTTCGGAACAAACTACAGCCTCAGGAAATTGGCCGGCGAAATAGCCCATTATCAGAGACTTCTCCCGATTCGCCTGTCATTTGTGTAGATGAGATTTTTCGCCCATCCTATATACAGCATAATATCCCTGCCTATAAAACTTAAATTCGACGTCTAGCCTGCTAATAACGGGGGCCGAGATAGTCTTTCGACATAATATCCTTCTTTTCGGAGCTATTTCATTTATTCTACACAACTCAAACTATCCATTACTCTCCATGGGTGAAGTAACAGACTTTCACAGATCCCTACTCATACAGACCAAGGGCCTGAGAATTTCTTCAACGTGACATTGCTGTTGCATTCAAGACTTAGCGCGCAAAATTTCGCCCACGCCAGTATGGGGAGCTGGCGGGTGGTTATACTACAAGTACCCTCGACTGATGATGGCTACCTCAATGGGAGTTGAAAGTCAAATCACCTTGATCCCACCTTGCCTTCATCAATATCAACAATTCAGCAACTTCCGGTAACATGTTTTTCACAGTTGTCCTCAAATATGCTGCCCTTCTCATGACTACCAGTGCCGCTTCACTGCCGGCTACCATCCCTGGATTCGAGGCTGGGGTCCGCACTGTATGCTTCGATGAGACTCCCAACCTACATTGCTACTCAGGAGAAAACGACATCCCTCAGAATGTCGACCCAGAAGACGTTAGCTTTATAGCAAGCTATCTGCGCGCCTACGGCCGGCAGACTAGAATTGGTAGATGTATGTGCTAATAAATCCTGTTATTTACATACTTAGGGCACGATTGTGCCCAACGGGAATGCCAGAGATGTCAATCGCAGCAGACTGCTAACCTGTTTATCAATAGTGTTCACCATGAAGGCGGCCGATGCGTCTGACTGTGGAGAATGGGCTCTGTATGCACGTGGCACAGCGGCAGCCTACGCCAAAAAGACCAACATGACATATGACTCCTCAGTCCTCTTTTCTGATATTGCAGACACAATCGACGGTGGCAAGAAGTCAGAGGCTGACAGCCTCCTCAAGTGTCAAGCGGATGGTGGCTCTTTTGGTACACAAATTGCAGATGTAGCTGCTCCAGCATATGTGACTCCAGAATATGTTGAGGCAGGTTTCAAGCCTGATGGCATTCTCATAAAGATTGTTTCAAACAAAGAGCTTTAGTGGGATTTCTCTTATATCGATGTGTGGGAGTGAAAACTTTGCTCAGGTTGCTTGAATGGGTGGCTTCGATTGGAATTAGCACTCTAGGTGTCAAAGACATTTATCTCATTGAAGAAGATTTAAGTTACGATCATATTTAGCTCCATAGAGTGGTGAAAATATCATTGATAAGTTTTGGGACGGTGGACGCAAGATTGTAAAATCGATTGGTTAGAATCCTCATCTGTGTGAATCTTCTTCTGTGCAAATCTTCATCTGTGCAACACGTTAAATATCAATTTTGGCTCTGATTTGTTCCATATTTTTGCCGTCTTGATTGCTTACTCGTTTGCTTCGCTTCCCCTTGTTTGATCATTGTTTGCTTCGGATATTTGATTCCGGCCCATGAGCTCCATTAATATCGCCTATCATATTCCAGCCCACGGTCTATCTTGCGTATGTCCATGATATGGTATTTTCTTTGTGCATGTTCCTCTGTCTGCTCTTCCCCCTCATTTCTTTGTCTCTCTCTCTCTCACCTTTGTTTTCCTTCGAATCGTTTCAATTTGCCTATTTTGTCTACCTGTGGAGGGAAGTATAAAAACCTCACCGGTTCTGGACATCTATATCTATATTCTTAAACTGTAATAAATCATACTTCGCAAGTCAGCTTGAGATATGCATCTGAACAGAAGCCCTGTCACTATTTCAGATTCGCAGTTCTCGCAAGAACGCGGCCCGATGCACACTACCCTTCAGCGTCCAGCCATCGTCATCCCTCGTCTCATCAATTATGCTATTCCACCCTTCACGCTGGGCAAGCATGAAGCGGCGCCCGCGCTGCAGGACTGCGCCGGCACGTACCAGATATTGGCTTGCTGAGGGACCGATGAGGTTCAGCGCCGCAAGACCATTCATTCTGCGCCACACCAACTGCGGCACCGGCTTCTCTGAATTCGGCGGCGGACTCCAAGATATGGACGCATAGATGGGGGTGTTTGAGTAAGGCGTGCAGGGGGGAGGCGCCTGCCGTGCCACCGCCAGTTATGGCGATTCGGATTGGAGTAAACATGATAAAATATTATGTCTAGCTAATTAACTCGCTGGTATTTGGTTTTTTTGGTGTATAGATCGATAAAAAGAAACTATACGGAGAGATCACTCTGGGACTCCTTCCACGGGCTGTACGTGGATTTCTCATGACCATCTTGAGTACAGGCAAACCCCCCATGTCCCTCAATATCAGGGCATGGAAAGTAAGTTATAGTTACAGGATGTGCTTAGGAATGCATGACTAAATACTCCGAAGAGCATCCCTCAAAATCCATGCACCACGCGATATTTCTAGATATGTCTATGCTTTCTTAGTGAAGTTGAATGGAGATATCTGCATACAGGTCCTGGGTTTGTCGACCCAGAATCCTGATAAGCGATTTTCTCTCTCCAATTACTTAACAGGACAATATTGGAAATACTCACGTCGGTGATTGACAACTTTGATCTTGTTTTTACATCCTCTTCACTATAATGACCCTCTTCAAGGCTGTAATGGTTCTACATTCGATACCGCGTCAGGTGAGATTCCAGAACCAGAGAGGTGAAAGACAGGCGATCAGGGACCCGGGTACGTGTTGAAGTGGATCTTCGGTGTAGAGTTTGATAAGCACAGCGGTTAGGATGAATGTTGAGATTATCGGGCTGTCTGTGCTGATGAACGGCGGATTTGATAGATAATTTTGCAGTGTTGCGAGGACGGCCGTTGTAGGCATTAGGAGGGTTGATGTAAAGTATGAATATATAGGGGGGGGACACTTCAATCTTCTTAAATAGCGACATATGTACTGCAAAGCAAGACAGCTTTGGCGAGGGGAATTTCGTTTGTTAGGTTTTTGAAGATGGGGGAGGGAAGTGCCCCAGGTTGGTTTTCACCAAGTTATGACTGTTCTATCCAGCCTTTTCATCCATCTTCTCTGACCATCAAAGCTGGGTAGATGATGCTGCGTGTCGCACATTCCTGCCGTTGTGTTAGTAGCTCTATAGTCTTTGTAACGAGACATAAGTTCGATAGAACATCCATGCTCTGTCTGATTAAGCCTGATAGTTAAGCATAACTTACCGACTGACCTAAAATATATTATATGGAGTTATCCACGCCCCTAGATCCTTAGTCCAGTATCAGCAATGGTGGACACAAAATAGAAAACCCAATTTCTGTATCCGGTATTGAGTTTGCAACTCTTGTTATTGCATTTCCTGTTATGAAACCAATAGATATCATCAGTTGATATCATTCATTCAAGCAGGTCAGTACATAGATATGCAGATAAGGGGGGCAGGTAGTCAGCTAATATTAGCTAGCATTGATAGATAGATGAGTAACTAGATGGTGATGCTTATTCTTATAGAGATTAATTGAGTATTGAGCAGGCAGGTTGGTTGATAGATAGAGAGATAGGTAGATAGCTAGTTATCTAGTTAGAATTCTATATTCCATTAGCAATCAATCGAATATCAAGCAGGTAGGTAGAGAGAGAGATACCAGCATTTTCAATTATATTAGCAATTGATTGGATATAGAGTAGATAGATAGGTAGGTAGGTAGGTAGGCAGGAAGGTAGATAATTTAGGGGTTAGAATAGAGGTATCTATGTGTTGAACTCAAGTCTTCACTGCATAATATAAAAGTGGGAATTATTCAGTATGTACGAAGTAGACCAATCAGAGTTGCAAAAATCTCCTCTAAACCAATAAAATCATTGAGATTCAAGTCACATTTTTTTAAACATTGATGTTCAATCATTTCAGCCGCAAAAATGATGCAACTTTTGTTCCTCCTCTCAAGAGCTTTGTATGATTCTGAGAGACTTGGGTAGGACGGCTTCGCTCTGTCTATTAAAAAGACATTAGTTAATTTTCAAACCTAGGATCTACTGTAGAAGCATGAGTAAGGACTGCATGCAGCCGAGTTAGCTATCGACATCGTAAAACTTAAGGTGAACACAGCATCTCATTCTGTTTGAGTTGGCTTTCATTACTTACTTTTATGGGGAGTGGGAAAAACACAGCAGACCATGTTCAATGTGTCAGAAATTGCTGTTGGCCTAGGCTATGTATTGTATAAAAACCAATGGGTGATATAAATAGCCATCAACAAAGCAACTACCTGCATTCTCATTACTAGACTAAGAGCGCTTATTTTGCCCATTCTGCCCAAAGCTCATCACAATAGCGGTGTATCACTCTTGAGGTAGTTTGGACTGTAGCTTGCTCTCTCTCCAGTACCATCCAAATGCGAAGGCAGCACCTGGGCCAACAAAAGCAGTAAAAATGGGGAGAGCCGCAACCGGGACAAGCCATTCTCTTCGTCTGATTAGGCCGGCACAGTGGAGATCAAAGAACAGATACCCAAGCCATAGGAAAGAAGTCCCGAATACAACAACCTCGTCATACTGCAGGGCACGTCGCATGTGGGGGACAAATTCAGATTGGGCAGAGCTGCCAGGTATAAATACTGTTGATAAGGGGTATGGACAGTTCACGAGCGTGTATACCCAGACTCCGCCCGAGATGATACTCATGAGGCACAAAAGAAGTTTTGGAGATATAAGCCACTTGATAGTTGTGGCTCTGAGAGAGGGAGAAGTGCCAATTAACTTGGAAATCACGAAGTTGGCTATGCCCACCCAAAGAGGGCTCATTTGCCACGCCCATGTCCAGTAATGCCGCGTGGTAGGCTGGGGAGCCAGATATGCCGCGAACACCTCACAAGTATGAAGAAGAAGGAGAATCGGAAGTAGTGTCACGTTGTGCTCAGGAGCCAGTCTCTTCTTCAAAGGGAGCTGGATGAGAGCCGAGGTTGAGGGCCCGAAAGTGAAGCAGAGAAAATAGAACAACGGCGCAACGGACCCGAGGCCCAAAAGCTGACCCGCAAAAACAAATATGGTCGGGCTGGTGTCGATTTGTTAGCGTTACTCATCCCATTTTCTCGATGATAGTTACTCGGAAAATAGTAACTAACTATTTTGGACCCACAAATATGCTGGTGTCCACGCATTACCCACGCGGCTTGACTCCAGAAGCCACACAACATATACAGTCCCCAGATCATTCAGAAACGAAAACATCTGCCATGAGCTCACGACATCATAGCCGAGAGTCGATGGAGAGAAGGACACCGTGGTCCCGCGCCATAGTTCGTTGAGGAATTCCACGTAGTGAAAATGGGAGAGAATGGGGATGGACCCGTTGCTCCATTTAATCTTCCCAGACCTCAAGAACGGCTGCTGATGGGCGACCATTTTTCCAATGTCCATCGCTTGAAGACAGAGCAGCGTGAGGCCGAGAAAAGGTAGGGCCAGAATTGCCCGCTGCCGTTTGGAAGGTGTCGATGGCATGGTAGAACTATGTAGAAACGAGTAAGGTACGCCGTAACTATGGGAGGGCTGAAGGTTGGAATGGGTGACATTAAAAGATGGAAGTCAGGTTTTCTAAAAGGAGCGAGTGGTTTAGAACACCACCGGAGATAACGGTTGGAACTATCCAACCCTGCAGTTTCTGTAACGATTTCCCGGGTTGGAGCTTTAACGGTTATTTACTCAAAGTCCCCGACTTCGGGCACCACAGTAACCAACCTCAAGCCTGGTAACCCCCGGAGTGAAGATGTATGGCAGAACGTATCATTTGATAGTGTCGACATGACATGATTTATATGCAGCGGTGGCTTGAACTGCTAAGTATATCAAGGGACCGCGGAACAGCAACAGTTATTATTTACCTTGGACCTTGGTCAAGAAGAATGCTCTCTTGGCGCAGTGATCTGGGCTGGATCAAATCCTTGATTAAGTTCGTTGGCATCATTTACGGCATTGAGTTTGTTGTCCCTGCCCCTAGTGTTGAGCGTGAACGGGTTTTTTTGTCACGAAATCATCAGGGAGCATGAATGTTGCTGGATAGCTCGATGTCCTTGACGTGCATTTGGCTGTTCTCACATCCAATAACTTGCAGAGTAATCCTTGAGAAAGTTTGTATGTTCTTTGCGTACCACCAGGCAATAAATGGCAATAAAGGGCACGCATCAATCTTTTGTGAGAGGCGGCAGAATGGTATCTTATGAAACTAAGCAGCACCAAATATTATTTAAATGCAACTAATGGGAGAAAAGGGTTCCCTACGAGACTAAAACGCACCAGATATTATTTGATGGCAGTAAATGGCCCGTTGTCGGAGATAATATCTCACATATCAAGGTATCTGAGACCTGAGCACTGCCCCGCTGAATCTCAGCGCTGCCCCTCTCATATGATCAAGCATTCTCTTCCTTATAAATACTGCCTAGTTATCATGTAATTATCAGAGTTAGAATAGTTAGTCAATTCAATTATCTATCGATATTCAGTATTTGGGTCAATATTCGGACGTTATTGTGGGATGTAATGGGGACTTAACGTGATCACCCTAACGATCATATTGACAAAATTATCCACCGATGGAGGTGGAAGGTTGGTTCATTGTAAGTAACTAGCGGGCGTAGCACTGTTTAAATAGGTGTGGTCCTGTGGCATTCTAGTGAGCAATAGGGATGCCAACATCCACTCCATATATCAATCATTTATAATTATATTTAATTTTTATTGGTAATCTATAATCTACTATCAAATCTAACTATTATGAAAAATTTATAATACAAAAAAGTACATTAATCATTGTAGATTATATATGTAAAAGGTTCCAAGTATTTCTTTATACAAATTTATATGAGGGGTATTTGAATTACTAGTTTTATTTTTAACTTTCCTATGAGAAAAATGCTGGTTTTGTAATATATAAATAACTTTCTTAATACTTAGTCTTTTTTATATATAAATCAGAACTTAAGCTACTTATTTAGTTCTCTAATAGTGATTAAATTTTTACGAAAAAATCTCATATAGTTCTGGCAATGATAATACAGTAATCTGAATATATCATGTGTAATTTTTATGTGTAATTTATTTAGAAAATCAACATCTAATACAGTTTATTAACTCAACACATAATATAGATTTTTAATATCTAGAAATTCGATAATCTACTATGTAGATATGCATACATAAATTACATATTATATATAAATTTGATATTATCATTGTTGAGAATTATGTATCTAAGGATTCTTCATTTAGTATGCAAAACCTCGATCCGTTGGGGTGGGAGTGATTGATCGTTTTGTGGGTGATAGTTACATAACGTTAACTAATGAATCAATTTTGATACCTTCCTTTGCGAAGAACTCCGGACCTAACCACATGCCTCCCCCCACAAGAACTTTATATTTCAGTGCATACATGGGGATTGTTATTAAGATATACCATTTGAAATTAATATCCCAGAATAAGAGTAGTCAAAACTCCTTTGCTTTGCCATAGCAACTACTATAGTTTTGGGCAGGACGGTTAGTTCTCGTAATAATACATATGGAAACGAAGCACAGAGGAACAGCCATCTAGATCATGCGCGGGACAGAAGGGGGATTTCCTTGTGCGCTGGCGCTGATTTTTCTGGAAAACGAGCGGCTTTGGGATGGTGGCAAGCGAGGCCACCCGCCATCAGCCTGCAGATGGCGAAAAGACATACAGATTGGATGCAGGTAGAAAATGAGCATGTAAGGGAAGGGGATACGCAACGTGAGTCAGATCAAAGATGCGACGATATCTGTCGATAAAGGAGGGGTAATGCGGATATTCCTCATCTGGCCCCGTATGCTGTACATGTACATACATAAAACGTGACGGGGACGGAGAACAACGACTGGACGACGGTCTTAGTTGACCTTCAGCATTAGCAACCCTGGCGCGAAACCTCAGCCAGTCACTGAAGCTGGTGACGCTGGAAGCAGAGGAGTAGGTAAGTAGTTGGGTGGTTGAAGCAGTCATCCAAGGGCGTTGTTGGCGTTGTTCTCTCTCTCGCAATGTGGCATACAGGGAAGAAAGTGCCTTGGAAGTCCTGTAGAGAAATACATCTAATAGGCTATTAAATAATGCCAATTGGTAGACCCCTGGACCAGCACACAATTGCACCTACGCAATTACGTGCATCTAAACTTCTCAACCTTTGTCGCGAAAGCCAGCAGGGTATCCGCGGGCGGGCGGCTGGAAAACTCTAAAATCCCACCTTGACGGTACTCAGGGTAGTCGCCTGGAGATAATATATAAGATTGACTAGGACAATAGTCTAGAACGAGCAGGCTGAGGGGCATGGGCATATGTGAGCGCTATTACTGTCCTCGATGGGGAGGGTACGAGGTTTGTCAAGATTACTCTGCGAATGGCAGTTTTATGCCGAAACGGTACGGTAGTTGAGGTCTTGTATGTTCCCTGCATTCTCAAACAAGGAGGTGGCGTGGGATGTGGTACCTTGAGAGCTACAGAGGGAATTCAAGCCTCTAGCGATATCTGCATCATCAAAAATAATTAAATAAAATGAAAAATAAAAATGAAATGAAATTAAAGAAAGATGGAAATGAAATGGAAATGGAAATGAGGGGAAAAAGAAGATTGACAAATGAATGAGAAGGGGCCATTTTCATGCGGGTAAAAATGCTCCCTGACGTTGATGGTGAATTCAAGCCTGAAGATTGGCTACTCAACGGTTCGTAGTTGCAACCATACATTCAAATGCTATTTATTAACTTTGTAGACGGCGGGTGGGACAGGCGGGACGAAGTGCTACAGGAGAGCAGAGCAGTTATCTATTCTTAGTGAACAAGCTGCAGCAGATTCGTGCCTTGCTACAATCTGCATGTTCCGGTGGGGTTTGCATCTCTTGATACTGGAGAAGCCCATTTCATTTTCTGGTTGTCAGAGATGGGGACGGTACAAAGTGCACACTGGGGTGATGAATGGAATGCTGAAGGGCATGCAAAAATAGGACGAACGGAATCAAGGATCGCCATGCATGGACTATGAAGATATTCGGTGGATGGGTTGGCGGGGTAAGTTAACATGGATTCGGCGCGGGCAGCTGAGATCTATCTGAATATTGGGCCACGGAGGGGTTCATGTCTCTCTGGGCAGACATCGCGACCATCCAAGTTGCTCTCGATGTTGCGAACTCTCCCAGCGACGGTGGTGAGCTGAAAGCTGTGCGCCGTACTATGTAAGGAGGTTGCAACCTTAATTATCGGATTCTAGGCCCGGATGACTAACTCGCTTGGGGTTGACCTCCAGCGCCGCCAAGCCCGAAAAAAGTCTGCTCAACCTCAGACATCTCGCCCCAGCTCTCCTGTATCCAACTACAACCTCCATCCTTCTTGATCCCACCTCGACGCTCAGACCAGCCCGCTTCGTGGCCGTATACCACCCAATATCCGGTTTTCCTGTTTCTGCCTTCTGGCCGTGTGTGTTTGTGTGTCTCTTTCCCTCGAGCTTTCCCTCTCCAGATCAGCGCTCAAGACAGTGTCTTCACTTCATTGAGGCCGTCAGCCAACAGCGATCCCCTCTCCCCTCTGCCGTACTTTCCAACCCAGCGACCCTGGAGTCACTGAACTCCTCTTCTTCAACCACAGTCAAGTTGGCGGGGCTCAACTACACCAACTTCTCCTTCATCCACCCTCTCCTGGGCCCGAAATTCCGGGTCTTCTCTGGGGGCGACACTCGGCCTCCATAACTAGTCTTTTTTGATCACATCAAGGACCCCTATCTATAGATCTAATTATATATATATATATATATATATATATATACATATCTACATATATACATATTTACATAAAGCGCAACACGGAACAACCAAGCCCTATCGCCCGTGGGCTGGGCAGGAGGAAATTGGGGCTCCCGTACTCCTGTGTGGTTTCCGGCCCCCCCGCCCACCCGCCAGATTCGTCTTCCAGTTGTGGCAGAGTCAACGCCGAGTGAGTCGCTTTCGGGCGTCTCACCCCCCAACAAACTCCACACGTCGTGTGAAAGTCATTTCGAGGAGAAAAAGAGGATAATCAACAAACCTGGCCTTTTCAATCGATATTCCCAGGGTGGTTCCACTCATTCGCCATGAGTGAGTCGCCAAGATCAGATAAGGGCGGGACCCGATTCAGCACTCCTGTCCCAGAGCTTGATGATCACCGCTTCCAGCCAGAGTCTCTCCCTAGGGCGGACACCGCCGCTGACAATGTGCTGAGCTGGCAGGACAAGTTGCTGCAGGCGCGCCAAGCGCAAGAAGGTGGAAGTCCAATGCCACGCCGTGTTAATGATACGTTTCACCTCGAAGTGGGACCAATATCCAGGGACTTCGAGAATGCGATTGCCGACGATGAACTTAGTGCCAATGGTGACAGACGGCGCTCATCTGTGAACCCTATGGCGCCGGTTCGACCGAGCCTCCAGAGACCTAATCTCACCTTGCATGATCTCCCGACTCGGTCTCGAGCCTCATCGGCATCGGGTAAGTCCAGTTCGCCTCCAAATTCTGTCGAAGCATTTGCCGAGCCGCGTCGCCGTGAACGTGCGAATACTATGGAGAGTCATGCGCCGTTGGACTTGGATATCGTTCTCCAGAAGACCATGTCCACTGGCACCAATCAACGTCGCCCGACCTTCAGCAACACGAGCGCAATTGGCGCAGATACCGTGGATCCGAGAACTGGTCTCAACGACGATGCGGATGTGTGCTTCCCCACATACGATGAGAGCGGAAAAACCTCAATCATCGACTTCGAGGAGTTGGAGGAATTCGTGGCCCTTAGCAGAAGGAAAAGTCAGACCGTGCCCCGCAAAGTTAGCATGACTGCGCAGAGAAAGCGATCTCGCACCTTTCACGATTTACGACCTAGGTCGGAGGCTAGGGATATCCCCAAAATTGTCATGCGACCGTCCACCGCTGCATCCGTGGTCGACACTGCCGGTAGTCTTGAAAAGCAAATCAGCCATACCGTGGATGAGAAAGAAGTTAAAAATCTTCATAATGAGAACGAGCGTAACCGCTTCAGCTTCTTTTCATCCGAGTACCAGAACACAGTCCACGCATGTGAACTGGGTGGCCTCGTGCTTGAAGGAGAGACTTTCCGTGACCTGTTCCAGCTAGGTCCTGATGGTGGCGTATGGTGGCTCGACGTCCTTGATCCGACCAATGATGAAGTAGGAGCGATTTCGCGAGCTTTTTCCATCCATCCCTTGACTGCAGAGGATATCATGATGCAGGAAGACCGTGAGAAGGTGGAATTGTTCAAGCAGTATTACTTTGTCTGTTTCCGGACTTTTTACCAGATCGATAAACTCAGTGATGACTTCCTGGAGCCAATCAATACGTATATGGTTGTTTTCCGCGAGGGAATCATCTCCTTCTCATACACCGAAAACCCCCATGCGGGCAATGTCCGAAAGAGAATTTCGAAGTTGCGCGACTATGTGTCTCTTAGCAGTGATTGGGTTTGCTACGCAATGATGTAAGTCACAAGTCCATCAGCCACCTTTCCTGCTTAAAGGAGAAAATAGAAACACAAAGGAAACTGACAAGTTCTTACGCCAACAACAGCGATGACATCGTCGACAGCTTCGGTCCTGTCCTCCGCGATGTAGAGATCGAATCCGAAGTAATAGAAGACCAAGTTTTTATCGCGCGCGTCGAGGATTTCAACGTCTTCCTCCCCCAAATCGGCGGCCTGCGCAAAAAAGTCATGAGCCTCATGCGCCTCCTGGGCGGCAAAGCAGATGTCATCAAGGGATTCTCCAAGCGGTGCAATGAGCAGTACTCCGTCACGCCACGGGGGGACATCGGGCTCTACCTCGGCGACATCCAAGATCACGTCGTGACTATGATGTCCAACCTAGGCCACTTTGAGAAGATGCTCAGCCGCTCGCACACCAACTACCTCGCACAGCTGAGCGTGACGAACCTCATGATAGGCAACCGGGTGAACAAAGTGCTCAGCAAGATTACGTTCCTGGCGACGATTTTGGTGCCTCTCAATTTGATCTGTGGGTTGTTTGGGATGAATGTTACGGTCCCTGGACAGTCGGCGGAAGGGCTCGGGTGGTTCTTTGGCATTTTGGGAGTCATTGGGATGATTGTTATGGTTAGCTTGGTGATTGCGCGTCGCTATAAACTTCTATGACTTGTCCCCGTTCTCCCCTCGCCATCTCTCTCCCCCACTCCCCCCCCCTTTCACATACACATGCTTTATTTTTTTCAATTATCCAATGTAAGCTATTTTTTCCCACATATTATGTAAGGAAGAGTAGCAGCAATTTCCTGGGCTTTCCTTGTTCCGTTTCGCCTTCTTTGTTACTTAATTTCTTCCTTTCCTTCGTGTTCATTTAGTTATCTGTGGGTTACTTTTAATAAAGAAAAAGTTCATAACTCTTGCTTGGTTTATGAAATACCTAAGAAGAAAAGAATAGAATATCGTCAGCAAAATATCAGATGCAGTATATACCTCATTTGCAACATATGAGATAACTACTGTATATATTCTCCATGTTCAAGGAAACTCCATGTATTATCTAAATCTCACATTTTCTTGAAGATGCATACATTTCTTCAAATTTGCATTTCAGGTAAAGTACCTTTTGCATGGTGTATATAAATGCGAGTAAATTTGAGAAGTTGCATTGTGATGGTGAGGGCATGGTTGTCGTGAATCTATATTGCTTTCCCTCTTACGAAGAGCGAAATATTTTTTTCCATTCATATGTATGCAAGTATGAGTGTATATACACATGCGTGACACATTTAAAGAAGAATTCCTGCCTGTCTATGTACCGAGATGTCCTTATCTATCTATATACCTATGACAGTCACCGGAACGCCATACTAGTCCACGCGCCCAAGTCCAACCAAAAAAAAGGATAGAACAAACCCTTTCCATCCAGGGCTTTTTAAAATAAAGCATTCAAATGCTTCTGAGAATCATGCAACCTTCTGCTTCTTAAAAGTTATCCCACCATTATTAAGCCCCTTAGACCGCTCCTCTCTAGAGCGCTTACGCTCCATATCCTCCTTTATGATGCGCTCAGTGGCCGTGAGCGGTTTTGGAGGTGCTTCTACCTTTTTCTTCTTTGTAGCTGCTGCAAGGGCATTCTTCTTGGACGCTGCAGCGAAGACGTTTTTGGGCTTTGAGGTTGCGGTGCCCACCTTGAGGGATGTTGATGATCGGTCGGATTGTGTGGCTGATGCTGTCGTCGGTAATGTTGATTGGTTCGTCGTTGGCGGCGCGGGTGTTGTAGTTGATGGTTTTGAGGATGGAGATGAATTTTGAGCTGGGGATTGTTCGCCGCTCCTGTCGCCTGGTGTAGGAGCGGGCGCGGGCGCGGGCGCGGGCGTGAGTGCGGGTGAGGTTGTGTCCACTGGGGCTGGGGATGCAGAAGTGGATAAAGAGGAAGCAGCTCCCTTAGACGGCGCAAAGTTCAATCTTATCTTCTCCCCTTCAGTCGGCTGCCACTCTTTCGGTGCCGCATCCGCATCACCCTTCTGCGGAGGTTCCCTCCCTGCAATTTCCCTATCCCTCTGCGCCCGGCGCACCTGTTCCTCAATCATCCTCCGCTCCCTTTCCTCGTCGCCGCGATCCTGCATCTCCTTCTTCCTCAACGCATCTTGTCTCCTCAGCGCGTCAGGGCTATTATCAATCCACGAAATAAAAATTCCCTTTTCCCCCTCCTCAACCCTACAAATCCCCTCACGACCAAGGTATTTCGCAAATTCCGTCAGGCTCGGCCAGCGCGTGGCATTCATGTGTATGTGCTCTTTATTGGCGATGTATTCTTGGTAGAAGTGGTTGATATTGATAGCCTTCTCACCGTGGCTGGTGCGGAGCTGCTTGAGGAAGTCGGACAGGAACTCATTGGAATATTGCTGGATATATTTGCGCGGGTCCTCGCCGACAAGCAGCATTTGGCGCACATGTGATTCTGACTGCGTGTGACATTTGAAGCCGTTCTCGTCGCGCATCTGCCGCTCGCAAACCTGGCAGTACCATCGCAGACGTTGGAGGCCTTTGGACTTGAGCTTGTTGCTCAGGTACTTTGTGCTGCCGACTTCTGCGCGAGGCATGGTGGGCTAGATGGTTTCTGTGCCTTCAGCCCTGTTCTATTTTATCTTTGGCTCTCCTTTGAATCCCTGGGGAGAAGGGCTTCCATAAATAACCATGTGTTCAGTTCAACTAGAGTGGCGATGGCTTAGTCAGAGGGACCTGGTAACGGAATTATGTTCATCCGACAGCCGGCGACTTTTGATGCGGGAGGTGTTTGAGAGAACCGTGTGTTGAAGAGCAATATATCTCCATATTTGAGTTGGCTTCTCCGTTGGCTTATGTTGTCCCCAAAGGCCAACAATCTGCAGGCTTCTAAGCTGCTCAGCCGCTCGATATGCGACGAGGTGCATGCGCACAGGGCGGACGACTCACCTTGAATAGGCATCTGTTGCTGCATATTCCACATACAGGTCCTTAGGACCGAGCGCAGTCGCTCTCAGAGAAGGTTTTTACTATCCTATCCAGGATGCCGTGTCTGAAACTCTCACCCTTGCAATCGCGCTTCGTGGCCTCTCTAGCGGCCACCCTGTTCATCATCATCGTCCTCTATTTCGTTCTTTCGAACCCAAGTCTCGCATATGCTGTTGATGTCGACTCAATAATATCCAAAGACCCCAACCATCCCCGATTGCAGGATATCGACTTACATCTGGGCACTGATAGAGTAGCTCCAGAGACTATTGCAGCTCTGGACTTTGACCTTACCTCTGTTGGTACTGTTTCTGGTATCCAGCGACGAGCTCCAAATAATGCTGTTTCGTTAGGGAACAATGCTCCTGAGGAGGGAGAGTTGGATTTGGGGGCGACGCTTTATTTTTGGATTTCTGAGGACACTTTGGCTGGCCCAAAGTCGGGCCCTTCGCGGGGACTCCCTGGATTTAATGAGAAGGAGTTTCTAGATAGTGGTTTAATGGAACGGACGGAGTTGAAGCGGCGGAATGATACGCTAGTTAAACGAGCGACAAGAGTGTATATATCTGCAACCACTTGCTTACAACCTGCATTCAATGCTACACCAGATTCGCAGAACACGGGGCCACCACAATTACAGCTCAAGGTTTCCCCATCTACGGATATTCAACAGCCAGATCCCGGAGCTCAAGTCTCAAATTTGCAAGTCATAGACTTTGATGGCGGTTACGCGAGCACCGTCCTCGATGCTGTCGGGCCCATCTACATCTCAGTATCTGCGCCAACAGACAAAAGCTATTTCGGTTCATACAAATTTGAGATCGCAGCGTCTATTGACCGATTATTTCATGAAGCTGAATCTAACGTCCCTTATCTATTCTTCGTAGATAGTGATAGCGGATCTGCTTTGCTTCAGACCAAGGATGCAACCGACGCGAGCCCTGACGATGAAATTTACCAGCAGTGGATGAACCTTGATCCTCCACCTTTTACCATGTTTGCCCATGATATGAAGGATAAGTCGATTTTAGGCGTACAGAATTCCTATTGTGGACTGAAAGGCAATGCACAAATTCGCAAGGACGGCGATAATGTACAAGTCAGCATGACCAACAGGGGACAGAATCACAAACCAAAAGAACAGTTCTATATCCGAGGCCTAAATAGTAGTACATCCTATTACGGGTTTCTAGCAATGGAAGGCAACTCCACCGATTCTGGCAAAGGAGTTGTTGGCGGCGGCAGCAAAGTCTGGAGCCCCACGAAATTTACCACCAAGGCAGGTACGCTGATTTAACCGCTAGAAAATGAGATAGATGCGCGGAGTGTCCCCTGACATACCATCACAATATACTAACACTATATAACCAAAAACAGATAATAACTGTGCCATCTTACACAGCCTCGAATTCTGCTCCGAGGTCGCTTACGCCGTCCCATCCAATCCATCTATGTCCCTCGACGACCTCGCAAACTTCTACGACACCTATGCGGCAAACTTATACAAAAACTTCACACGCTCCCTCGCCCAAATCCCCTGCAACGCCTCTGCAAAATCCCAATACTCTCTCGTCCGCAACTGCACAGACTGTGCAGCTGCCTACCAACAGTGGCTCTGTGCCGTCACTATCCCTCGCTGCGCTGATTATTCCAGTACCCTTCCCTTTCTTCGCCCGCGCAACACAGCGCAGAAGTTCCCAAACAACACCGTCATCACTATCGACGATTCGCTGCGGCAAATGGTGCTCTCGAATTCATCCCGCAATCCGCTCATCGACGAGAAGATTAAACCGGGGCCCTATAAGGAGGTTCTACCGTGCCAAGATCTCTGTCACGAGCTTGTGCAAAGCTGTCCCGCTGCTCTGGGATTTTCGTGCCCTACCGGGAAGTGGTTGAATGAGTCCTACGGGATGAAAAGTCCCAACGGCGATATTACCTGTAGTTATTTCGGCGCGGCGTATTTCTTGAATGGGAGCAGTGGATTTGTAGGGGCAAGTTTCATGCTTAGGCTGGCCGGGCTTGTTGGGTTTTGGATGGTGTTTTGGATGGTGTAGATTTAAATTTTTTTTCACTGTTTCTTCCCTTTTTAACGGTCTATTTCAGCATTCATCGCTGATTGTGGTGTAAACGAAACTTGTATTTTATTTTAATGCAAATAGAGAAGTGGCAGATATAAGATATAAAAGGGTTGGATCATTATTAATGTTTATAATTCCTGGGCTTTCTATAACAAGCTCTCTACTCCCGTTTTTTAGCTACTTGCTTGAACACGGGAGTAGTAATATTTCACAAGTGCAGTTGGCTATGCTTTTGCTACATTGGTCTCCATTTTTCATGTCCATTCATTTTGATCATTTTACGATTGCGCACAGAAATTGAGAGAAACTATTCTTCTCCAGGTCTAGGTCCATATGCATACGACTTTTATCTAAACTACCGCCGCTCGTTTTATAAAACGATACGTTTGTAAGTTAAGTCATAATAGCTATATAAAAATAAAATGGTATGATATGAAGATAGTACGAGGAGAGAATATTTGGGAGCTTTTATCACATAAATCAATTGACGAGTTACATTCCGACGAAGATAGCCATAGATGCATATACTTTCGCATAATTTCATAAGAGGGAGTCATATAAGAAAAGCTCTACCTCGTTGATAACCTAATATAAATACACTGTATAGATGTATAGAGCACAGTGCTAATTGATAACGAATACATGGTACATCAAACCTTTCCAAACCGATTCCCATCCAGCCATCCCTCTACTACATAGGGGAAAAATGGTTAATACTTAGAGAAGATATAAAAATAGCCGGTAGACTATAACCAGCCCCACAAAACGCCGAAACAAAAAGAAATAAAGATAAAAATCCCCATTCTACTTCCTTCTTCGGGGTCTCAAATATCCTTCGACCCCTCCTCAGGAACCCCCCGGCGTCCCGGCGTACTCCCCACAGCAGCCCACAGCCTCTGTGCCGCCGGTGTCAGCGACGCTTTACTCAATCCCTTACCGCCAAGAACACCAGGCGTCCGACCACCTGACCCCGGTGTCTTCCCAAACGCAATCATCGGGCTACTGGGAAACTTTGGCACAGGTGTCCGGACATCTTTTCCTGAGCGCTCCGCGCGCTTAATAGTCGCAACACGCTCGACCATGCGGTGGTGCAGGAGTTCGCGACGACGATTTTCGCGGATGGTGAAGGGGTTTGGTGTTGCGGAGCTGGAGGTGTCGATGTTCATTTTTAGGAGGGAGAGGTGGTAGGCGGAGTTATCCTCGTCATCTGGAGGTTGTGGGGTTGGTTCGTCTTCATCTACGAATGCAAAGCCATTCACGCGGGGTGTTTCGGCGCCTGTGTAGCCTGGTTCGGAACCGGTGGAATGCGGATGGCCAGCGATTGCATCGCGGATTGCGGAGAGGGAGGGAGATGGTGGGATGGCGTTGCTATTATTTGCGCTCCCATCCGGTTTCGGCGGGGTGTGTTGGACGCGAGTATTGTTGTATATGACCTGTTTGGGACCGGCGCGGGATGTAGATTCTGCCCTTTGTGCAACGGTTTCGTGTGTGTCTTCGACAGAAGAAGGGATAAACATAAGAGAGTTTTCAGGCTTAGAGGCCCAGGCATCCGGTTGGGCAGGGCGGGCATCTTGATCGGTTGTGATAAGTTGAACTTGTTTGTTATTTTTATTACTGACACCTTCGCTTTCCGAAACAGACGCTGAAGCAGAGAGCGAGAGGGAAGTAGAAGAGGGAGAAGAAGAAAGAGGAGGGGGAGGGAGCCTCTTCGTCCTCTCTGCCTCTCGCTTCCTGAAGGCGATCTGCCTAGGTGTCAAAATCTTATTTCCGTTCCACATCCACGCATACTTCTGCCTCTTCTTGACATTCTGTTTATCAAGCAACTTATTAAATGACTCGTTGTCTTCACTGGTATATTTCGACTGGAACATCGAAAGGCTCATATTCCGTACATCCACCATGGAGTCTCGACCAACAGTGCTCCCGTCCTCACTTCTTGAATTTATCGAGGTCGTCGAACCAGCCGCAGACAATGGTGTATCACCACCAGCCCACTTACTACCTCCTTTGGGGGTCGCACTCCCCGATCTCTCGAACCTCGTAGCGGTAGCGCTGGCACTCCTCCTTCCACTAGCATCGATCCGTGGTGTCATCACAGCCTCCAAATTCTTTCCCGCACGCTTGATCCACTCTTTATCGCGCGACTCCAAGGCATCCAGGTATTCTCGCTGGGTTTGGGTCTCCAGCAGCCCAGGGAAGAAGTCACGGGCGATGATGTGAGACAGAGCGTCGGTATATTCATCTTCGTCAAGGACGGTGGCGGGACGTTTTATGCGTTTAGGTAGGGGCGGTGGGGCCATCATGAGAGCATCTGAAGCGGAGGACGGGCGCTTTATGAGGGACTGCGATTGTGGGCGGGAGGGAGAAGTGGAAGGAGAGGGAGAGGAGGTGGTCGTGACCGGGGTCGAGAAGGCCATGGTTGTTAGATTGCCGTTTGCTGGATTATACAGGGAGATATAAGGCAGAAAAGTGTAGTTGGAGGCAGGTAAAGAGAACTGCTACTAAGACAAGAAATGATTCATTGCAGTATGCATGTAGGACCGATAATAAAAAGCTATAACTACGAGTAGTTGTAGTTGAGCGATTCCTGTGACGTATTGTATGAGGACAATTTCCAAGTTGAAAATGATGTGGCAGAAGATTTTTGTCACGTGGCAATGAGGCTGAGAATAAGCTTCGTTCCCGAAAGTTTATTTCCAGTCTCCGCCAAACCAGGCTCAAGATATACCATGAAGTATTATTTTTACCATTCTTCTTCCTCTCAAATCTAGAATCATTGATGGAACTAAATAGGAAATGTATTTAAGATAGCAATTCTGAGAGCACTTTTAATATCCAAATATGGAATGGGTAGAGTGTTCTGAGCTGTCGCGAAGTAATGGCCATCTCAGGGCCCTTGATTGCTTCTGCCACGACATTATGACTAGCATCTAACCTTTATGTTATTTGAAGAACAAAATATTACCAGTTGCTCTTAACTCTTGATGCGATGGATAATCATCCCCCCCTTTTTTGTTTTTCGTCTTCCTTCCACCTCCTTCTTTCCTTTTTAATTTTTAATTTTTAATTTTTTTTGAAGAAATGATAATCAAGCTCATGGCGACCTGAACGGATATAACAAGGGATGAATGCCCCTTGAAACGTACAGATTTAGTCGGTCCATCGGCAACGGATAACATAAACAGTGTCTGGCTACGTCTTTCCGTGCCGTTCACACCCGGGCCAGGAGGCTATGGCAAATATTTCGAGATTGCAATCTGTACCGTGCTGTTAATCAGTACGTAATTTGCTTTCAAACACGGCATATCTGGTTAATGGGGGACACGGTATTTATTGTACCCGACATACTTCAAGGTCAGCACTCGGGTATCATTGGCTTATCTAACTCTCAACACCTCTTGTTTCAAATTCAAGTCAACAGGCCAAAATTAAATACTGCGGGGAATCAGCGAAAGCAAGGCAGATGTTTGAAATTTGAAATTGGGCTGCTTTGAAAATGGGAGATGGAGCTGTTAACGAGAATTATGACCAGTTTTGCATTGGTGGAATTTTAATAAGCTGTTCCACAGGATTTCACGCTGGACTTTAAAATGAAATTGCAGCTGTCACAACGAAGTTCTATAAATTTATCTGGCTGACCGATAGCCGCGAACCGGGGTAAAATGGGTGGATGTTTCAAGACTGCATATTCTCGTACTCCAGAATGAAACTTCTAGCGGTCAACTTTCGAAGGCCAGGCCATTTAAGCTGTGGTACATCTCTTAAATTAGCAAATAACTTGCACCATCCAACAGTAGATACAGCAGCTTAAAGTCGTCAGTATCTAATTGACCTTACAGAATAGTTTGATTATGCACTCTTTTCCAAGAATATGGATACTTAGGATGTTTTGCCATCATCCTTTGTGATGCCCCGGTAAGCGCTTTCCCGCCTACTCAGCGCGTCTTCATAATTTAAGCTCGTTCAACATTCCATCAGGGCCTTGTGTTTCTGAGCCAATGGGCTCTGGTGCTGTTCCTGCATCCGTGCCAGGTAGGGATGAATAATTATCTTGTCGGTATTAGCGATCTTTCAAGTTCTGTCATAGAACAGGCCATTGAAGCAAGGTGAGAGCTTCGGCTGGTGACATTGCTGTCACATCCAGAAGCATGGCTCACTCGTGCTTTCGAGTATTTTCTTTCTATTAGTTAAAATATACATTCTCCATTCCATTTCGAAGGTTTACAGGAGCGAGCCGCTGACGACATATAGGCAAGATCGGAAAAATCCAATCGTTCAAATGTCGAACTGGGGAAATTTGGTACACCCCGGCTATGCAAGAAGCCATTATTATCCCTGGCAGTGGAAGAATCATCATCTTCTGTAGCAAGGCTGTTTAACGAAAAAATACTTCTCAAACCAAATATCATGCAAGTTGTAATATTTTGCTTGCACTGCTCTAACTGGATATCAAATGGGAAGCTCGCTCGTTGAGCCAAGTAAATAGAAAGGGCCTTCAATAGCCCAAATTGGTGAAATATCTCGGCT
>NW_001813981.1:3325050-3329061 GCF_000149585.1 Histoplasma mississippiense | reverse complement strand
AGTCGGTTGTACGACTTCCACTTTTGCCCGTGAAATAATAGAGCTTTTCTCCCTGAAAGGAAAATATATTTCCTTTTAGCCAGGCTGATCAGAGAAATTCGTGGGGTAGAAGCTGTGGCTACCCAACGTTTTCTCCTGGACGGCATCTCGAGGATCCGAGAAGTGGGGCTGGATTTCAAAAGTACTATGTAAAAATATTCAGAAGTCTAAGAAATAGCCATCAAGAACAGCGTGGCCTTGCTGCGCCGAAATCTCGTAATCAAAGAAAATTTAAGAGGATAAAGGAAAAAGAAAAAGTAAAGAAAAGAAAAATGGCACCAAGGCAGAAACAAAATAAGGTTTCCACCAAAAGATCTTGCCCCGAACAGAGCATGATCATGATCTATCAGCCACCATCACCACCATCGAAATGGTCCTCCAAATAATCGTGACACTTAACGAATATTTAGAGTCTGCAGCCGCAAAACTCCCAAAATTCCCGTCCTCGAAGATTCGCTGGTGGTAAGGAGACTCGATCTCATCTCTGCCCATGCAACCAGATATCACATCGGGCTGTGCATAGGGCGAATGGCCCGCACGCTTTTCTCCTCGCAATCAGTATTCTGCTTATCCAGTTCAAGCACATTGCCTCCAAGACTTTAACAGTATCGCGATCTCAGCGGCGCAACTATTAGACAACGATTTGCAGTGCGATCTTCTTCATATTTGGGGAAAACGCCCCTCGCTGTCCCTGGAGCAGCCATCCCTTGATCCTAGCCTTTGATCCCGGCTGTCCGTCCCTCGTAAGCTGTCCCTTGAATCCTCGTTCGCGCGGATGTGTGGGGTTTTGTGTCCCTTCAGAGTGCTTGCATAAGGGTAAGCACCAACGCGTAAAGACACGGCAGAGCCAAACAGGGGTGATTGGGCGAGAGAGATCGTAACCCAATCGAGTCGCTTTTAGTTTGGATCCGGGGATTTTTCTTTTTCATTTTTCCACTCCTCTCGTCCCGTATCATGGCCGAACGGACACGGTGTATGCAAAACGAAAAAGTTGTCGTTTATCATTTTCATTTTTTATTCAAAGACCAAAAAAAAAAAAAAAAAGAAAAAAAAAAAAAAATTAAAAATACAATGAAAGTTGTGTATCATTATTTGTTAACATTCTCAGCCAAAATTGTCTGTCATCCGACGAATAGAAAACAAGCCTCAGTATTGAGCCGATTATTGAAGCATGAGGGCACGGGGATATAACTTCATTCTCCGGAAGAAGAAGGGAAATGAGAGAAGCCACCACCACGGCAACGTGCCATAGGCTCATCACATTCGATCAGCCCAGCCAGCTCAAGCAGATTGAGTCCAACATGTCGATCTTCGTCTCAACGTTGACATTGAGCCGCCAGCCAGCTCGTATCGGCGGATCCAGTTCCTGAAGCCCAGGGCGACAGCGAAAGGAAAAAAGGTAGAAGCTCTTTTTTTTTTTTTTTTTTATTGGGCTAATGGTTCCTTTCACACGCATGAGAGTCACATCACGTTGTTGACTCCCGTGATCGACATCGTGATGATACTTATTGATTCGTTGGTTTGCGGTTACCATATTTTTTTTTTTTTTTTTTTTTTTTGCTCGCTGCTTTCCTTTCGAACTCCCGAAAAGAGAAGGAAAGAGCAAAAAATGCCAGCTTGCGTAAATGGTTCAGTATCTACCGTTTTTCATGGCATCGGGTTGTTTTTTGTTTACCGTATCCTTTCATTTTCATTTTCAGGTTTGCGTGGTTTGAAACATTGAAAAAAAAAAAAAAGAACACGGGGAAAAAAAAAAAAAAAAAAAAAAAAAAAAAAAAAAAAGAAACCCTTAGTCAGCACATGGACAGTGTCTTAAGCAATCCAGATAAAATAGAAATACATTGTTTTTCACTTGTTGCAAAGAATAACCATATACACAAGCACCTCCATTTTTGATCCTGTTTTGGAAGCCCTCACTATTTCCGGACCATGCTATGCGGGGCGGAGGAAGAATGTTCGATGTTCCTTGTGATGTCATGACCTGCTCCCAGAGCAGATAAAACCGTCCTCGGTGGAGCAGTGGATAGGGAAGAAGAGGATAAAGGGTGGAGTCGAGCCAGAGAAAGGTGTCCCGGCCGATTTCTATAGCGAACCCAGGAGAGAAAGAGAATAATAGTATCCATGGAATTAAATCAATTGCTCGCTCTATCTTTCGCCGAGATACACCATATTAGATCTTGCGCGTGAAGTACCGAGATTCAATACCGCGTATCAAGCAACAACAGGCCGAACCGAGTTTCGACCTGTTCTCTTATTCTGTAACCCATGAGTAATACCATCTGATAACCAGCCATTTCATGTCTCCAAAGGGTTTTCCGAGCAACCATAACATCAAGTTGTTCAAACTCTGCCTTGAAGGTTGGAGAGAGGAAAACAGGAATTAGGAAACAAAGGGGGGGAAAGAAGTAGAAATCCAGATCATACACAACTATATACTCAAAAGAAAAATGAGAATAACTGAGCTAGATTTATAACCTGCTGCTTTTACTTCTCTTTTAAGTTCTCTCTCAATCAGCTCCCTCCGTGCGGTATGTTCGGCAGCCCGCAATAATGAATAGCGTTTCGAAGCATTTCCAGAAACCTCACCCAGGACATACCAGGGTTCATACCGTTTCATGTTTATCTTCATTTTTTTTTTTTTTTTCCACATTCTCGCTACTGCACACTTAATCTTAGTCTTCTTTGAACATTATTTAGGTTCAACCCACCTTCATCGTTGCTTCAAAATGTTGTATCTGCAAACTGCCGATCTACGGTACTTACGCAATAGGTAGGAGATGTACTTTGTTAAACATTTGCAGTTCCTAAACTTCGTGTACAACAAGAAAAGCTTACCAATGCCTGCATGTCGACACAATGACGACGACGAAATGCAAGTAAGCATTTTTGAGCCATGTAACCATTCCCCCGCGGGGTTCCTGTTGGAACATGGGATGTTCTCATTAACGAAAAGTCGAGCATGGGGGTTTTCTTTTTGGAGGTGATCAAAAAGGGGCTGGCTATATCAATCTTAAGAAACCATGTTCCCTGTTACGGGATCCAATATTACCTAATACAATACATCCTGGAAGTTAGGGTTAGGGTTGAGCAAGGATAAGCATTGTTACGGAGCATTTGAGAGATGCACGCAGTACGTGTGTCTGAGCTGGGGAATCCACGCCCATCTTTGTGGGAGATCTGCGGTTTTAGCATTATTGCCAGGATTGCGGGGAAAGCGGCGGATGATGGAGTATTTTGTAGTTCAAGAGATCAGACAGAGCGTCTCTTTACAAAAACTCCTTTTCTTTCAATCCCTTCTCTGGCCATCCCATTGCATGGTTGGTTGCTGATCGGTATATACTTCGTTCCCCACTGGCTGCTGAGGTGGGGTTTGAGGAGAACATGAGCCAATGGTAAACTGGGTTTTTGATATTTTCTTCCTTATACTTTTTATTGCTTCAGAGAAGTGCGCAACGTATATGCAGACCTGCAGCTTGTGGGATACGTGCAAGGTAACTGACAATCCAATCCACCCGTTCTTCCAATCATAGAAAAAAAAGAAAAAAAAAAAGTATTCGAGCAAATCCCCACCCGCCGATGAACTTACATACAATTTTTCCTTGGAGAGTTAAACATTGCACTAGGTTCAAGCGGGGAAGTCGTGTGATTGCTGGAAATAATAATTTATCAAGAAATAAATATCGCCCACAAACCTAGAATGACGAATAAAAAAAAAAAAAAAAAATAAAAACACATAACTTTCTTAAAAAAAGGTCCGGACTTGGCAGGGGATTTCTATTTCTTCATGCAACGTTATGCAGCAGGGAACCGGGTACGCGAGGAAAGGGAGGGGTCAGGGTCAGGGACAAGGGTTGACCCTGGAACTAGGGCGAGCAAACCCGGCCAGGGCACAAAACCTCCCTCCCCTTTTCCAATAATTCTCGAAAGCGGGAAGGGTGGCAAGGTATTCCCGTATTCCGAATTAAAAAGTCC
>NW_001813981.1:3320644-3322773 GCF_000149585.1 Histoplasma mississippiense | reverse complement strand
AAGCAACCTCCCACCTCCTTCCCAAAGTTTCAGCCCCAGGTTCCCATCGGGCCATCCTGACCCCCATGGATTGAACTTTCCCCAATTCCAGTAGTTACATAGCTGGCTGGCCAAATTTCAACTGTGGGTATTCAAAGGGAAAATCCAGGAGGAGTTGGGATAGGTCGGTTGGAAGAAATGGAAGGGACAGGGGCAAATAATAAAAGAAACCATAGATAAAAAAATTGTTTCCTTTCTCCGTTGTCGATCAGGGGGGATTTGCGGAAAAGCACAGTCTACGTCTTGACTATGTCTCCCCCCACACCATTTTCTGTCTTCTGCAGAAAGGATCAGGGAGGAAGACGAGTTATTGGTTTAGTTATTGGTTTTACTGATTTATCGATTCGTTTTGTCACAAGATTTCTTGCCGTCCCTAAGCGGGAGCGGAAAGGGGTTTTTTGGGAAGATGGATCGGGATAGATTGATGGACAATTCTTCGTTTTTCCATTTTTAGCTTTCTGGGTGGGCGGGCGGCTTCGGCAGTTTTCGTAGACGAGTTTTCAGAAGAAGACATGGAAGGGAAAGAAAGGAGAGAGATAAAAAAAGAAAGGAAAGGAAAAGAAATATACAGCACAAAAACCAGCTGAAAAGAAAAATGTCAAGAGGAAAAACAAAAGCTCCTTTCTTATTTCTTTTTCCTCTTTTCCCTTGCTCTTGAGAGGAGTGTGGCTGAAGCTGGGAGGGTTTTTTTCAGATCTGCTGCTGCTACTGCTGCTGCTTTCTGCAAGCTCCAAAACATCGTCATGCTTCTTCTGCTGTTCCTCTTATTTAACCATTTGGCCAATTCCAGACATGTAGAAGCAGCTAATTGATTAGGAAAGTGGAGAACAGAAAGTATCGTCAGTTTGAATAAATGAATGAATGAATGTATACGGAGTATGTGTGAAGATATGTTACAATTTCCCCACCCTTCCCTCTCCCCCGGTACGTATGTACTGTACTGTATGTACCACTAGTGATAGGTACCGACAGATCGGCCGTGAGAGATCAAAAGATGCACGCTCTCTCGCCTCCTGTGTAACGCTGGAAGTCTTGGGACAGACATACTTCTACAACACGACACATCATAACACCCTCGCCGTCTCATTATCGCTGGTTGATCGTAAACGCACCGTGGGCCGATATGACGAGGGTCGCAGGTGGAGTCGTAGGAGTCTGATGGAAGTTTGGAAGCTTGGAAGCTTGGTATGGGATGGCGTGATCTGCCGAAGCATGGATGAAGAACAGATGGAAGAGCAGAACAGACATGGAAATCCTGTTGGTTTCCTCGCATCTTGGCTTGTGTTTGGTAATTGATTGAGCTCGGTTCCTGGTTCCTGGTTTGTGTTGTATTAGAGTTTACCGGAGAGATACGCGACGGTTTTACCAAGCAAGCTTCCTTTTTGCAAATGGCCAGTTTGTGTACTCCGTACTCCGTATTGTTAGGGGGTTTGGTTCTAGTGTGTTTTGAGCTCAAGAGCTATGTAGGAGGATAGAGAGATATCCACTAGATATGACGATGCATTGCGATTGGGACCGTCGGGAATATGCATGCATGGCTGCTGTAGAATATTTCCCATGAGAGACCCGAGCTGTGTAACTCGACTCAGGCACAGAACATCGTCTCCTGTCCACTGTATTGGCTGCTCATTTTTGCAACAGGGCATCCATCTCCCGCCGGAAGAAGCAAAACCAGAAGCGTGGGACGCGACGATTGCGTTCCAGGCCTGGTCTTGGCGCGGGCTTCTTGAAACTGCAAAAAAAAAAAAAAAACGATCCAGGCCAGGGACGAACGGTACGAACAGTACGAAAAGTACGAACGGTACGGTACCGGGGATGACTGACTACTGACTGACGTACTGCAGCCCTCCTTACTCCCTCCTTACCGCGTCCTGCTCCTGGCCCCGAGCAGCGTCGGTCGTGCTCGCCTGGGCTGGGCTCTGCTGCAGCCATCCACCGCCCACAGGGCCGCTGTTGCTGGCTCCCTTCGCCCTTGGCCCTTGGTTCGTTCCGCATCCATTCGTTCTCTGTTCATATATACTGTACATACATCCCACCGCCGCCAACGACGCAAACGACGACGATGGATGCTTCTTTGCCCTTCCTGCGTA
>NW_001813981.1:3319315-3320544 GCF_000149585.1 Histoplasma mississippiense | reverse complement strand
CCCCCCCCTTCCCCATACTTCTTTTTTTCTGCAACACAACTCGATCTTCTTTCTGCTTTCCAATTTTCTCCATGGCTTCTAGTCCCTGTTCTGGTCTTCCTCATCCAGCTCCTCCTGCTGCTGCTGCTGCTACTGCCCAGTTGCTTCTCCTGTAACTCGATTTTCAAGCTTCAAGCCTCCAGCTTCTTTCTTCCCTGTCACAGAAACCACTTCATGAGGATGCTATATAAGGTAACCTTGCCCTGCTTCATACACAGGGGACATCAGGCCCCCAGCACACATTAAGGATATAAAGATTTTAAAGTACTAAGGCAAATAATACAGAGAGCCCAGCTTGTTCGAGGGATGAGAAAATAGCTTCTTATTCATCAGTCACCATTGATTATTCGTGATTATTCTTCTGCTCTCTGCCCGTCTCGCTGGCTGACTGACTTGAGACTATCCACGACGATCGTCCTCTCCCTGCCGTCTCACTCGCTTTGCACGTGCTCCTGCGCTTTTCCCTCTCGCCCTCCCGCCTCTCTCTCCCTTCTACTCCTTGTCTTCTCCTTGTCTTCTCCTCTCCCCCCTGCTCACTCACGCTGACATCTCTCGCTCTCTTCTCTCCTCTCTCTCAGACGCCACTCATTCCTTTGTTGTTTCTTTTCTCTGTTGTCATACACATACGCATACGCATAGGCATACGCATCCACGCTCTCTCTCTCTCTTGCTTGAATATTCTATTCTCTCCTCATAAAATTCACCTCAATTGGATTACTGCCAGCCCTAATTCTCCGCTCGTTCAACGTGGTATCTCGTGGTCCCCCAGATAGATATATTGGTCCCGTTTTCAAGGGTGCCCTGGCGATATCTCACTCCCTGGTTCCCGTCTTCCTGTTGACAAGGAGACAACTAAATGAAAACGGCACCCTTCCATATATACCTCCGTCGCGCTCGCCACACCCCCCCCCCCTTCCCCCATCCCCTCTTATTTTCCTAGTCGAATGCGCAGAGTGGTGCCATCCACACGCTGCTTCTAGCTAGCTCCTGACTCCTCCCGCGTGTCATGTTTGGCTCTGTTTCCCAGCCTCAAACAACATCGACATCAACAACGGACTCACGACAAGAACACGGACGACATTAATTCAAACAGTTTCCGTCTTCGCAATCTCCTCTTCTTCCTCTCCCGACTCGGAATGCATAGCAACCAAAGTTGTGACCATTTGCCGCCCCAATGTCGTCCACCTAAA
>NW_001813981.1:3302661-3318911 GCF_000149585.1 Histoplasma mississippiense | reverse complement strand
CCCACGAGATCTTCTCAAGACGGTCGAACCCCTTCCAGTTCCAATTAGGGTTCTGAGAAAGAAGCTGTCACTACAAAGTCTATTCTGTCGCGTGGTAGCCGCATTCTTCGACGCAAGGGAAGCAAATTCAGCATCTCTTCCACCCTAACCCTAGACGAGGAAGACGAAATGGCCAGAGGAGCTCACTCTGCGTCCCAGAAAACGGATGCGCTTGGGATATTCTACCGCAGCCATAGATCGCGGCACAGCGACACCCGTTCGTGTTCCTCCCTCCCCTCCCCCCTTTCCCCCTTATTCTTGTTAACCTGCGTATACATACATATGAATTGCTTGGGTTTTGGCTGACATTGGCTGCGTTTGTTCTCTCCTTTTCATGGTATAGATGCTCTGAAGAAGAATATCTCTGACCCCTTCGACTTCCAACATGTTACACATACAAGCCCCAGCCAGCTCCCACCTTTGAATAACTGTCATCTCCATGATATAGTGACGGAATTCTCCGTCATTAGGGCCTCCCAGCGTCCTGGCAGCGAGCTGAAGGGAATCAGAGCCGAACGCTTGCATTCCGAAAACTCTTCCTCTGACAATATTTCCACCAACAATGATGCCATTCTGCGCACTTGGGACTCAAAGTTCCAGCACTCCCATAGCCCCCCTCGATCACCTAATGCACGCACCTCACCTAACTCCCATTCCAATCTTCAATCAAACCGCAATTCTCGATCAGTAGAAAATTTTTCTCGCCCAGTGTCTCGCCTGTCCAGGCAACAATCATCCCCATCGATGATACCGCCTCCTCGATCGTCTTCAAAGCTGGCAACACCTGATATCCCTGAGCCATCACCTCAAACCATTGATGCCCTGCTTGGTCTTCATTCTACCTTTGTTGTTCCAGAAACAACGTACGATGATACACAAGAGCAACACCTCCCAAAGCTGGATCTGCCCAGCGTCTTCCCCGGTGTCGGAAACGCTATCACACCTGATGACGATGAGCCAGTAATGGCCCGTACACCGCCATCGAATATTCATACTTTTGATCTCGCAGATGTTCCAGAGGAGGACGAGACTGCGGCATTCCGCAATAGTGAGGCACGAAGCTCCGTCCTCGCAACTTCGTCAGAACCTTTCCGCTTTGGACAGTCCACCCCCAGAGTGGACTTCGATAAACCTTTACCTGCAGTGCCTTCATATACACAACGCATCCAAGAGCCGCTTGGATCGCCTACGATTCCAGCACTTGCTGGAGATTCCGATGCAGCTTTTGCACAGAAGAAATGGGCGTTGAACAAGCGGCGTTCGATATTGCAATGTCCAGCAGATGACTTGTCATGGGAGGATGACATCGATTATTGCTACGAGCATGCTGCAGAGTCAAATTCAAATTTCGATTGGCAACGCACTTCATTTGAAGAACTGGAAATGAGAGAGAGACTCGAGAGCCTGACTATTAGAGCAATCCCCGTGGCTGATTCCCCCAACGCCATTGGCACAGAAAAGTTTGCCGAACCCATTGATCTCCAGAATCAAGAGAGTCAGGATGCATCGGAACACAGTGACCGGCAAAGCATCAATGAGAACACCGCTACGGTGCCCCTTTTCATTGCTGCGAGTTATGATGTTAGCCCAATAACAGCGACCAGTCTTCTTCCATGCGTTCAAGCAGATCCATTATCACAAGCCGATTACTTTAGAGCCGAGCATGTGCCAATCGTGGCAGCGCCCTTTGGAGATGACATGGTGTCAAGTCAAGCCTATGACGAGTTGATTCCGGGCGGCCAAAAGATCGATGAACATTATCCCTTGTACTTCCCAACCCAGGTGGACGAGCCCGTCGATTCTTCCCGAGGAAGCTGCTCTCCAATCAGCAAGTGCAACTCGCAGGAAAGCATTATTCTGTCCCGCGCGGCATCAGTCGCACGAAAGCATCGCTCGTCGGTGTCCACAATCAGTGTTCCCGAGTTAGTGCATAGTTCGAACCGCAGCCACCCAGCCGTGGATTATGATTCCATGCCCTCTGCCGGTGAACAGCAAATGAAGAAAATTGCCTCCCGCCCGCCCCCCATCGCCATTCATCAACGAAGTAAGAGCCTGGCGCGAGAGCTCACTCAGCGATCGGCGCCTATCTTGTCCGCAGATTCTGTGGATGGCTATAATTCTGAGGTCTCATCTGTCCCGAAGATGCCGTATCACGATCGCGCGAAGTCTGTATCCGCCTTGGATCTGTGCCAACCTACCTCGCCCGTCAAGACCAAGACCCCTGAGACTCGAAAGCGGTCTGTCACTGTAACCCGTGGCCCTAGTGGTCGGAAGGCTCGAAAGTCATACTCGCTTTTTCCCACTGCAGCTGCAGCGACTCCCCGCCCCCGCATCGCGGTGAGAAAAATGTAAACGCAGATCGAAGAAAGAAAAATAGCAAGTGGTGTTCCACCGTTGGCGATGTGTGCACTTCTCACTGACCGCCAATTAGTCTCTTGTGGTAATTTGGGAGAGGGGCCTCTGGCCCTATATTCCTCACCACCTGTACATTGCATCGCACAATTGTTTCCTTTCCTTTTTAAACATCATCAGTTTTCCATTTTCCAATTTTGCTTGCGTCCACGCGAAAAAGCAAATAAAGTTTTGTACCCCTATATAGATAGACGGCAGTTGGTTTGGTTGTTTTTTTTTTTCTCTTTTATTTCTCTCTCTCCTTTACTTGCTTTTTCAACTTCTCTTTCTCTTTCTCTGCCCAGTCGCGCCCCAAAAAGTTTTGATGTATCATCAATAAAAAGCTGGATCGTTTTACTCTTTCCTTTCTTTTTTTTTTGGTTTTCTACCCCATCCTTGCATATTGCTGGCATTTATGACATCATTTTCATTTCTCATCAACCTTGCACTCTATATTTCTCATCCTTATCCTCCCTCCTGCCTGCCCACCCTGCCTATCCTTTTCGCATTTCCTTTCTAAGTCCATACATATATGGCGAAGACATTCGTTTTGATAACTGACACTTCACATTTTATCTTATGAGCCCCACGACCTCATTTTGGTTTTTTGAGCTTTTATACTCTGTTTGGGAAACAGCGTCTATATTACATGATACACATTACTCATGTCTACATACATACACATCACATAATCATTCATATATATTCATATATATATCTATATTTTTTTTTTCTTCTTAGTTTTTACTTCCCTCACTGTCATTCATTCTGGTGATATATCTATCATCTTTTTCCCCCTTGTTTTCAGATTTCTTTCTTTTGTCAGTCAGCCTTCCACTTGGCCTTTTACATTCCTTCTGCATGTTTCTTATTTATTCAACTTTCAACCTTTCCTTTTTCTCTCTTCTCTCTTTTGGCAAACGGCGGAATAAAGGATGGGATGTAATTGGATGAGGTTGATGAGATGGTGGATTCTAATCCTTCGCTATTAACATAAAAAGAGGGGGAAAAGTGAGAGCAGACAAGAAGTCGAAGGCTCTGCTTTTTCTTCTTTTCTTCTTTTTCTTTATATAACAAAAAAAAAAAAAAAAAAACATTATGCTCACATTTTACATATAATATAGGCTGGAGGGATTCGTTTGATTTAGCTTGGGGTTAGTCGGCTTGATTGAATTTAACTTTTTTTTTCTTGGGTACCTATCTAATTCATTGAAGCTCTGAATAAAATATGGTCTTTTCAACATCTTCATGCCCGCCCTTCTCCATGTGCCGTATGTACAATGATAGGTACACATGTACGGGTGCATATCTATACCTCAAATGTAGGAGAACAAAAAAAGAAAAGGGATCTCTTCCCCGATATCCACCCGCACGGCATGATCGCGAAATAAATTATACAACTCACACGTCATGCATCTCCGTCATACATATCTGGAATGAAGAAGAAAACGAAGTAAAGTAAAATGCATAAATTAACGAGAGTCATGAGGGGAGATGGAAGGTGAAGACGAAGGGGGATGGGGATGGGGATGGGGATAGAGATGAAAGATGGAGAAGCGCAGATGGGATTTCCACATGTACAGTACATACACTACCCACCCCTACATACAGACCGTTGCGTAACCGTCTAGATCCAGATATCTAGATAGATATAATATATACCTGGCATGGAGAAAATCGGGTTTCATCATTATCCCCACGCGCCGTCTTGTTAAATTATTATTTATTATGTTTGGGGAGGCGGGGGTTTTGGATTGGTTCGTTCCCTCTACTACTAGCAACGCAATGGCCTAACTAACATATTATGATGTTATGTATCGATTCAGGGCAGCTGCGCCGGCAATTTTGTCGATTGATGGCATTGAACATTGAGGCGAGAGGTATGTATGTACTTAGTTTAGTATCCCTTTTCTTGATTTCAACCGATAGATTTATTTGTCCCCCTCAAAAAGTCCCGAATACTTCTTACTTTCCTCACTGACTTTCTGTATTTATTTATACAACCAGTTTTTAGCTGCATTTTGCAAAAAGGGCAAGCGGATTTGGAAGGGGGATTGCTCATTTCCAAGATGCAGGTCAGTATATCGGCCAGTGTTATATGATGAGTATCACGAACAGATAAAGATGGCTAGATAGGCTGCGGCGTAACTTCGTACAGTACAGTAGTTACATTGCTAGCTAGTACTAGTTGTAGTTGGTCGTGAAAAGCCATATTCCATATTCCATATTCCACATGGGAAGGCGGTCAGCACGCCAGCAGATGAACATGCAAAGTTGTTGAAAACCATTCAACTGACACACACACACACACACACAGAGAGAGAGAGAGAGAGAGAGAATTGCTACTGTGCGTCGCTATGCAGCCTGGGTGGTTTGTTCGACGGAGCATGCGTGCCTCCCACTTAACAAACTAATAGGAAATGTTTCCTGGGAGCCGGGTGGAAAGCGTTTTCGGATTGATTCTTTTTTTTTTTTTTTTTTTTTTTTTTTTTTTGGCTAGACTCCTCCACATTTGGCCGCATCACATATTTCAATTGTGGTTTGAGATAAAATGTGACAGTTAGATGTACATATGTGTACAGATCTGTACAGTACATACATTGAGTTGTAATCAGGATTTGTTTTTGATATCTATCCATGCAGGGCACAAACCCCCCATTATTTCGAACAATGCAAGAAGTTGTATTGGATGCATGGAATCGAACTTTTTCCACGAGGCCATGTCATGTCATGTTGGAATATGGTTCAACATGCCCTGCTCAAAAGGCTGAAACACATCTATGATGCTTCTATCCCATCGCTGAAGTTACATTCATACCAAGAAATGAGGAACAAAATAGCGATCCGCCAGCTCAAGACGCCGATGGATCAATCTTCGTATGGTCTCTGTTATGGCGGCGCAAACTGTCATATCAACTCACTCCTGTCAGGCACACCTGGTCAAATACTACCTTATCTCTGTATGTGCTTGGGTAGTGCTGGCTGGGAATATGACTTGAGTCAAAGAGTAAAGGAAAACAGGGCCGAAGCTTGAGATCTAAGGTTAGCACTACATGTGAACCCCTGCTGCTTCGACAAAGAGAGGGAGGGTCCGGATCTATTTCAAGCTGGTGTTGTGATCAGCATGCAATGGCTTGACGCTACTTATAAGCAGGTACCTCGCCCAGGCATTGCAATTCCTTTTCACTTCGCAGTGGGCGTGTGTTTTCTTAGTTGTCACTTCAAACACTCCACTCATTTCACCCGGCCATCTACAATAATGCACCTCCACTTCCTCCTCCTCAGCACCCTAGGGGCGGCAATGACCGTTTCCGCGGGAGCAGATGACAGTGGCAGTCACGAAATTCCATCTGCCGTTGTTCCCGAATGCCCAAGGAAAAGTAAGATCGTATTCAACAAATCGGTTCCGGAGGGAACGACATTCCCATCGACTCAAGTCGACCTGTGTTACAGTACCAAAGGATCCGAGATTTCTCCCATGCTCCATCTGACATTCACGGCCTTCGACGAAAAGTACTTCTATTTCAATCCCAGTCAGGGAACCAACGACGACATATGGAAGTACTCGGTGATGGAGGCGTTTATACAACTCGGCGATGAGCCACCCCAAACATACCTCGAATTCGAAGTAAATCCGAACAACGTCACCTACCAGTCGTTTATTTACAATCCTTCGCGCGTGCGTGCAGAAAATGCGCCTATGGATCACGCTTTCATCTCTGATCCCTTCGGGGATGGGATGTTGGCGAAAACAACTCTCAATCGCCAAGACAAGACTTGGAAGTCGGAAGTTCAGATCCCGCTTGCCCTGTTTAACGCGCCCGAGGATCTTCGTGGTACACGCTGGAGAATGAATTTCTTCCGCACCATCACCAACCCGCAGACATTCCCTGATCAGAAACTGGGGGCTTGGAGCCCGCCTAATGAGCCGAACTTTCATATGACACCATTTTTTGGTCATGTGGCTTTTGTTTAGACAGGAGCAGTGGGATTTCCATTCACGCTCTTCTCAATATTCAACCGGAGGTATGCCGTACGCGGCGTTTGCATACTTGGCTTTCGATTCTCATGCAGGTACCTGCGATTCGTTTTGATGTTATTTATATGGCCCACTTTGCTTAGATTGTTGCCAATCAGAGAAACTTGAACAGCCATCTGCTCAATCCAAGAAATCGGCTTTACGTAACATATCGTATTCCTTTCCACAAAACGTTCAACCATTTCTTGGTAGAGCAATTTCGATCGCGAAAAGACCCATGCGCCTGAACCACAGTCGCGCATCAAAGGGTATCACGCATCTTACCTATCTTCAAATGAACAAAATGCAAGGTACTTTGCATAAGCGTATCGTGGGAACAAAGGGATCTTAAAGGGGCTATATGCACGTACCGTTGATAAACAAAACAAAAGTTTAACAAAACAACAGAGGCTTTGAATTTGCTCAGTGAAAAAGAAATAATCTGTGCGTTTTTTTTTTTTTTTCTTTATCTTGCCTCTTTTCGGTAGGTCACTAAAATTGTACCCGGCAAATGTGACCCTGTTTGTTAGCATTCCTATTTTTCCGCTTTGATCCTGTTGGTCCTTTTCTCACTCTGCTCCAAGAATCTTGCGCGGTGTTCTGCCATGACTGCGAATGTGGATGGATTGTTTAGATGGATCCGTGCTTGAAGGATATGGTGAACGTGAGGGGTCAGCCATCAAGAGTATTGGGATGACAGATAATATTGCTGTTCCCATAGCAAGCCCCGTAGAAGACCTCACAAGGCAAGGTTGACATGAGTCCGGATCTGCGTGGGTTTCATTCGATATATCCACCATCCGCGTTGGTATTGGGGGAACTCACCAGACTTCTATAGGTTATTAATAGATCTTTTGAAGACAAAAAGGCGTGCAGAAAAAGTTGAATCGAACCTGAGCATTCCCCACAATTTGATAACCCAACATCCCCATGTTGGATCCGCAAGGAGAGAAAACGGGTAACATCTCGCAAAGTCCAACTTCTTTTCGCATATCAGCGTAATGGCTAAGATTCTTCTCCAAACTTCTCCCACCTCACAGCAACAGTTCTTCTCTCTTCCCCTCATGCAGTCGGATAAAATAGCAGATAGTCCCGGAAATGGAAACGATACTAACCCGAAGGCGAACTCAACAACAAAAAGTCTGGCTCAATTGTATCATTCTGAGGCCTGGTTAAAAATGCCGCCCATTCCCTTAGATTCTGAAGCTCTTTCAAGATCGGTTTGCGACAGCGCGGAGGCATGAATGTCCCGCCAAAAGACGACCTGCTTACGCAAAGGATTTCCAATTTTGCTCATGGTGCTGAAAGCTGTCATGCAGTTATGATCATACTTGTGTTGAATTCAAGGTGAGACTTTGCTCAACCTTCGGGGCTGATGGAAATAACAACTTGGGGGCATGGTTTGACGCTATAAACACTATTTAACCCACTTCTAACAGACTGTTTGAATTGTTATATATTAACTCCATGGTAATGGTGCTGGAAAGATGGGTTGGGATGGTTTTATTGCTACCAACTCAGCAGAAATGTGAATGAAACACATTTGAGAGAAAACCCGATTACCTGGTCTGAGAAGGGTATAAAAGAGGCAGAAGTGGATTGTTTGAAGTCTGAAGAAAGTTTGCTGCTTCTGACCTGACAAAGTTGGCGTGAGGCTAAAATCTCACAGCATTTTCCTTTTTATTTACAATCTCAATTGTCCTTGATCATAGCGGTACATCATTCGAGGAACCTGTCCTTAACAGTGCGATATTCTGGATACTGAATGTCTGCGCTCTGATTGTAATATCTCAGCAACCTTCCCACTAGTTATTGGTCCCTATACTGGATGAATAACCAGTGGAATGCTCTGTCACATCACTCTTCCGAATGTGTGGGCTGCAGTGGCTTTATCGATATTAATACTATAATCAATATCAATATCATGGAATACGAACGCGGATACATCAGTTTGATGTGACTTGTAGATGTAACAAATGGTGGCCGATACCCGATAGTAGGCAGATATACAAAATATATGTCCACCGGCGGAATTATCCCGAGCTACCCCAGGTAAATCATATCAAAATGGGTTTTTTTTTTTTTTTTTTTTTTTTTTTTTTTTTTTTTGAAATGACGTGGATTCTGAAGTTAATTCATATCTTATGTTTCTGCACTGAAGTATGCAAAAAGCGTCATAGGTGTCTGGTGTGAGTGATGGTCGATGTCTGAGAAAGCTGAGGCAGTGCCTTGCAAGGTAAAAAATGTGTGGCAAACATCGATTCTGCCTCCCGCAGTACGCCTTGGTTGGGACGAGCTTTTCAAAAGCTGGATATGAACCGCAAACCGATACGAGGTCTTCACTTGCAATCGCAAGGCTCAGTTCCGACCCTTGCCGTGATTCCGCCGAGCTTCTCACCAGGCAGCTAAATAAGTTATATATTTGACATGGAGGAAGAAAATGAGAAGAATATCGCCGTAGCTCACAACAGAGCTCTTTTGCAAATATCCAAAAGCTGCTTTTTTCTTTTTTGCAAAGTCGGAAACAAATTCTTGCTGCGCCATCATATAGGGTCTCCCTGAATGTTCTTTTCATTTCATGATCGCTGGTGTCAACTCTCTGCGAACTTGAAATCACCAACATTGTCCTACCATGGAAAGCCGCGTCGTCAAAAAACAGCTAATTTTCCGCATTAATGGCCCGAATAGACCGCCTCGGAAATCTGAGGAGGAAAATGGCAAGTCAAAGGACACTGTCTATCATCCCCGCCGGCCCCATCGCAAGTCTCGAGCTGGCTGTTTGAATTGCAAGAAACGGCGGGTCAAGGTATGTCCAATAGCTTTGGTCGCTTTGGACGTGGAAACATATTGATTTTCGCTTCAAGTGTGATGAGACAAAACCCGAGTGCCAAAAGTGCATGACGTACGGCGTAGGCTGCGATTACTCGACAACACTGGTTCAGCGATGTCAACCGATATTGCACGCGGGATCTTGTCAAGTTGCTCCCGGCCCACGTCTTCTGCCTTCATCGATACAATTCTCGATGTCTGTGGCCGATTTAGCTGATAAGATCGAACGGGTCCTACAACTTGATGAGTCCACTGATAGGGCTTTCCTCCAGGTGATGAGTTCAATAAGCCATAGAACTGTGGAATTTTTCCATCACTTCATAACTATGGCCGCCCATGCGTCTTCGTCGTCTGATGCCCATAGACGAGTCATGAGTGGTAAAATGATTCAACTTGCTTTCCAGGTACAGATTACTTTACAATCGATTTCCTTCTTTGCCCATTCCCCTTGCAAACTACTAAATGTGTTTGCCCCTAGAACCCAAGCCTCATGCATGCCGTTTTTGGCGTTGCAGTAACACACCTCCGCCGTCTTCTGCCCTATGACAAATCCTATGCTATTGCCGCAGGGGTCCATTGGGAGCGTGCATTAAAACTTTACCGTAGGGAAATTTCAAAGCCAATTGACGAGCACAATATGGACCCTCTAATGTCGACTTGCATGTTATTGGGTACCATCATTTTCAGCCCGGAGGAATGTAAACCAGCTAGTTCTTGGGTGTTTTCATCGGATCCTACGCGGCTCTCGTGGCTGCTGGGCCAGTCCGGGCTTCGATATATCCTCGAAGCCATCACCATCCAGCAACTGCGGCAAAGCATTTGGTTCGAAGCTTTCATGGAATCTGATGATGAGGATCACACATTCAACAATAACTCACCGGGCCGGGAGGGACTGCATCCGGAGCTTGCAGAGCTGTGTGAGATCCACGAAACGACCACCGAAGAATCCAATCCATATCACTGGCCACTCCGAATGCTCAGCCCCATGCTGCCTCTCAAAGCGGACAGAAACAACTTTGCGAAACTCATCCCCTTCATTGGGAGACTCTATCCCGCATATACCAAGCTCCTACAGGAGAAGGATCCCAGGGCGCTCCTCATACTAAGTTATTGGCTTGGGAAACTGTGCGAGGAGAAGCAATGGTGGACATACACCAAAGTTTCTTCCGAGTGCTTCGCAATTTGCATGTATCTTGAACATAATGAGGACCCTCGAATTTTGAAACTGCTTCAATATCCGGCGGAGAAATGTGGCTATGTCTTGAACTATGTCCTCAAAGATATAATTACGCAAGAAAACGAGGGCCTCGTTTATTTCCCCTGAAACAGCGACTGGAAATGTCATTACATGCTTGCGAAATCGATATTGTAAACTTGCACTACAAATGTCACAGAACCTTAAATAATTGATCCTGATACTCTTGAGCGAGAAATTCGGAGAGCACTTCGAATTCTAGCTCCGGAATTCGATTAGCTTCGTGGCATCGGAATGGGGCGGATTTTTAGAAGGGCGATCGATTTCAGGTCACTACTGTCACGAAAGAGTGCTTTCCCTAGGTTTTTCTTACTTTCCTATTCCTACATGTTTCCTTTCTTCGGAATTCTCGCTACTTTTTCAATATATGATATTTCCAATTAGTATATAAGGCTCCAATCATTTCTCAACTATAAACAGAAGATAATCGCAATATGTTACCGGCTCGAAGCAACCCTATGAGATAACTGAAGAACCTTTGATATTTAGAATTTTGTATGCCACATCTTGAATGATTTAAATATCCACCAAAACAACTTCCAGTTTATAGATGCATTTATTTTCTTCCGCCATCGTGAAGTGAATGGGTGTTTCTAAATTACCCAAGCCTTGTGGAGCTTATTACTGCTATTCATAGAAATAATTTCCCTGCCCTGAGCCCGCCTAGGTTCAATATATCAAAGCCGGGTTTATCTATTTACAGTACATTAGCTTTCCCATAACCTGTTTCGTATACTACGTACACATACTTTCTCAAGACCTCCATTTTCTTGAACTTTCTCCCATCTGTAATCACTTCTTCCCCTTAACCTCAGGCAATGCACCCCGAGCCTTCAACTCACAAAACCACAGCTCCTCCTCCGCAAACATCCAGAGCCCCTCCTTACCAAAGCAGAAATTTGCTGTAGTACTCCCAACGACGATCTTCCCCACCAAATGTCCCTTGGGGTCCCACACGTGCACACCATCCCCACATCCAGAGTATACAAACCCCTTCTCATCACACTTAATCCCATCCGGTACTCCATTATCACAATAGGCAAACAGCCGCCGATTTGCCAAACGAGTTCCCCCATCCACTACATCATAAACATAGATAGAAGCCGGTGACGTCCCGCAGAACGAGAAATTATGTCCATCCCCTATATGGCCATGACTCTGTATCGCACCTGTATCCGAGATGTACATGAGGGTGTAGTCTGGATTGAAACAAAGGCCATTGCACATACTGAAGCCATCGGCGACAACCCAACATTGGCATGTTGAGGGTCGGAAGCAGTATACTTGTTTGGGCAGCTCGGGAACGGGGCGGAATGCCTGCTCGAACCCATATGTCGGATCCGTGAACCATATGTCTCTCGTCCCATGGTGAACGACGACGTCGTTGATCGAAGAGAATTCACGGCCGTGGAAGTTATTTATCAGAGTGTCTGCGGTGCCGCAGACGGGGTCGACCAGGGTGAGGGCAGAGGGCTTGCCGTTGCCACCACCAGTATCCATGTTGCCCTGGGCGCAGTAGAGGATTTTGCCCTGGTAATTACAGGCGCCATTGGGCTGGCTGACGATATCAAAGCCTGGCTTCTCGGTGAGTTTCTCAATCTGCCAGGTGTCGGCTGTTATGGCGTAGAGGTCGATTCTGGGGTCGCTGGTCTGGTAGTTTGATGTGAAGTAGATACTGTTTGTGCTTGGGATGTATACCCCGGCTTCATGGGCGAATTTATCCTTCGCATCTTTGCGGGACGAGACGAGAGATAACCGGGCATTGAGACCGAGCACATCGTTAATGAATTTGTCCGAGTAAACAACAAATGAGGGAGCGGAGCTGAAGGACCGGGCATAAGAGCTGTCGGTTGCTGCCCGTTTAGTGTCAAAATATGCAATCTTGGTGGTGGAGGCGAGGGCTGGAGGGTGCATTGCGGCTAGTATTACGGTTTGGTTTCTTCGAAAAATATACTGAGCAATAACTCAACGATGATTACGGATTTCTAATGGGAGTTGTTAGATGAGTCCAAGCGTTGGGAAGTTGCCAACAAGAAGAAACGGTTGCAGAAACGGTTGCCCCGCGCTCACAGAGTTCCTGTCTGTCGTGGAGCAATGGATCCAAAATGTCAAGATGAATTTTAAGTTGCCGATACAAAATCCTGACAATATTTGTGGAAGAAGGCTGATATCGGTTTTCTGTTTGGTGGTCTTCCCGCAATAGTTTGGAGGCTACGTAGAGATATGGAATCCGCCGTGATCCGGCTATGAATAGAACGGATTGAACCAAACTTCATCTCTTCATTCATTCCAATTACCTATATATAGATATAACGTAGAGCAAGCAAATAAGGAGATCAATAGAGATCCCTGCTTTGAAATCCGAGAAAAGGAGAAGTACAGTATACTGCACCTGAAAGGGTAAACGCAGAATGATAAAATAATAAAGACAAGTGATGAATGGATATGGGAATTCAAACCAGTAGGAAAGTGATACCGCACTGAACGCACCATAAAGGACACCAATGCATGTTTCTTAAAAACATATAGTTAGGGAAACAAACAAATAGACCAGCTTAAAAGAGGCCATGGAAAGGGGGCGACAAGAAAATACGAAACGGAAAATCAGCCGATGAGAGAAAATTAAACGTTCTGAGTATATATAGTGATTCGTGTGCTGGAGGTAATGGCTGCAACATATCAACTAGTCCCCGCTGATGTTGGTGCCGTGAAAATTTTGGTGCACACAGAACGCTTACTCTTCATCTTCATCTTCATCCGTGCGATCCTTCATCTCCGTATCTCTATCCCCACTACCAGCACGGTCCATGGCCTCGTCACCACTTTTCTCCTCAAAAAGATCATCCTCGTCATTTGGCTCCGCATCCGGCGAGGCAGGGCGAGCTTTCTTCCCTGCACTCTCCACTTCACTCTCCCCTTCTTCATCCTCATCATCCTCAATGCGAAGATTCAACTTTGTCCGCCGCCGTCGCACAACAGCATCAGCATCCTTATCCTCATCCACAGAGACCCCTCCAGCAGTAGTATCACGCATATCGTCATCCTCGTCACGATCCGAAACGGGGGAACCAGCATCACGATTAGCCCCATTCGCTTCCCTGGTCCCAGATCCTGCGCCTTCTTCGCCGTCCTCACTCTCAGACTCAACCACAATCTCACTACTTTTATACTTACTAGACTTAGTAGTGGACCGTCTCTCCAGCCGTCTCCGTTTCCGCGGCGCGGGGTGATCTTCTGCATCAGATTCCAGCTCACTTTCTGGACCCGTACTCCGATCCTTAGACTTCCTCCCTGCCGCACCACTATCGTCCCCAGCATCCTTTTTCTTCCGCTTACTCGCCGCCGCCGCCTTCTTCTTTCTTTTCACCTTATCCCCGGTCTCGGAGTCAGTGGTATACTCTGCTTCTTCCCTAGCCCGCTCTTCCTCTGCACGTATCGCAGCAAGGCGCTGCGCTTCCTCAATTAGCCGCTGCCGGTCCTCAGCAATCTGTCTCTTCCGTTCCAACTCAGCCTCCTCCACCTTCCGCTTCTCCTCTTCGCGCCTCCTCAATTCAGTCTCCCGCGCCTCCCGCGCCTGCTGTAACTTCGTGGCGTTCTTCTCCTCGTATTCCCCCTGGCTCTGTAGCGTCCGCTCCAGCTTTCTGCGGATGGTATTTTTGCCCATGTTCGCGCGCTGCTCCAAAGAGCCGCGGGGGTAAGGTGGATGCTTGGCTTTCGCAATTTGGCTGAAGGTGTTGATCGCTTCATCAAGGCCGTCGGAAGCGATTTGGACGTCTTGGAGCGACTTTTGGGTTTCCGGGAGAGAGACTACCAGTTGCGCGATCTGGTTTTGGACGAATGCGACGTTAAATTCAAGGTGGATTTGTTCGGGGGCAATGGCGCGAGCGCGTTGGGTACAGTCCAGGGCGGTATTCATAGCCGCCAGGTTCATTTCTTGCATGCCTTTCAAGAGCCAGACACGGCCGAGACAGGCTAGAATTTGGGTATCGCGTTGTCTATCCTTGGAGAGAGCGGCTTCGTACTAGAGTTAGGTTAGTAAACATCGAACATGGCAAGTTGTTCTTTTCCTTTTCTATTCTTAGGCTAAACCACTTACGTTCTCAATGGACTTAGAAAATTGCCTAAGCTCAGCATACACATGTCCAAGATTAAGGTAGACGCTCGCGTCGCGCAGTGTGTCTCGAATGCGTGAGAAGATCTGTACCGCAGTCGTGTAATCCTTTCTATCATCAACCAATGCAATAGCAATCCCCTGCGCCGCATAAGCATTCTTCGGATCAAGTTGTAGCGCCTTATCAAAGAACTCCACAGCCTTCTCGTACATCTTTCTTCGTTTCTCTCTATCCTGCTCTGTATCGCGCCTCATGTCTCGAGCGGCAAGGAGGAAGATATTGCCCATTCCCGTAAGCGAGTACCTGTCATGTTTATCATATCCCTGAAGTGTATGCTTGTAGTGACGTTGTTCGTGGTCTTCGGCGATATTTGCTACCCTTCTCTTCGATTTGCTTAGGTACCAGCCAAACAGAGCACGGACTTCAAGATTTGTAGACTCTAGTTCATATAATTTGGCCATTTTCTTGGGTCCTTCGTCTGTTGGGCTTTGGCGGAGAGCGATATATGTCAATCGGGCATTGGCTTCGGTGTAATCACTATGCCTCTCCAGAAGTCCTTCATATACCTTTTTGGCTTCCTCGGGCATGGACGCGGCCTCATAAGTTCTGGCGAGATTATAGCTGATTGTGGTAACGAAAGCATCGGTGTCGGCCGAATCATCTCTGTCACGAGATTTCACGCAAGCATTGAGGGCTGTCTGGAACATATTCCGTGCAAGTTCTATCTTCTCAGAATGATACAAGAAGCAGCCCATATTGTTCAACAGCTGAGGCGCCAAATGTTCCCGAAGGAGGTTCGTTGTTGTCTCCTCATCATGGATATCCTCGGGCCGCTCGGTATCCGGGATCTGAGCCAGCTGCATCTGCTCGACATGCTGCAGGCACTGCATGCTCTTCTCTGGCGAACCACTCTCGTACAGTCGTGCAAGATAAAGTAAAACAGACTCATCAGGCGAAAGTTTTTTCTTCTCATCTTTCCACGACGCACGCACGGACTCGAGGAGGCTCGTGGCTTTCTTCACTTCAGCGGACTTGTCCTCTTTGAGCGGGCTAGACTGGGCTGCAAACACTTCCTCCGCAAAGAGAGCCCCAAGCAGGGTCATCGACTCTGGATTCTTCGTCTGCTGGATAATCTTTTCCAGACGAAATTTGGCCCCATCATAGTCACCGGTCCTCACTTGCATTTGCACAGCGCCGAATTTCGCCGGCAGGTATCCTCTATCCCCACCACCTCGGGCCTGGTCTGACCGGGTGTAATACTCGTTGGCTCTTGCAGAGTTGCCTTCAAAGTGTTCCTTTCGCGCGAGTAAATACCATCCATCACTAGCAATCGCGTTAACATCAGTGAGTTCAATCGCCTTGCGGGCTAGCGCTTCGACAGTTGGGAAATGTTTGCGGAGTAAGAAATAGCCGCCAAACATGGAACAGGTCATGGGATATTCCTTGTCCACTTTGAATGCTTTCTGCGTGTACTGCGTCATGGCTATTTTGTACAAAGAGCCGAAAGCCGGGTCGTTGGTTGCGTGCCGAGAGCTGTCATAGAGATAGTAAGCTCCCAGAAGGAAATGGGCAACTTTGGATTCCGGATTCTGCACCGTCGAGCAGA
>NW_001813981.1:3278795-3302561 GCF_000149585.1 Histoplasma mississippiense | reverse complement strand
AGGAATCATAAAATAAGAGTGAGAGTAGGATACCCACCAGAGCCAAAGCACGAGTCCAGCAGCTTTCGCTTGCCTCTTGAAGTCTAGTTGCCAGAGACAGCCACCCAATTCCAATCGGAGGATCCAGGATCTCTCATATTCGGCATTTTTATCAGAACCCTCCTGATAACCCTCCAGTGCCTCGGCATATCTACCTAACATATACTGTGCCCTCGCCCTCCCGAGAATGGCCATACCATTCCGGTTACCAAAGGATTTCGCCGACTCATCGAAACATTTCAAGGCCTGGCGCAAGGTCTCTACCCGTTCCGAAGTATCGACCATCCCAGGTCTAAGAGCCTTGGCGGGGGGTTGTAAGGAAGCGCGCAAGATCGATAGAACGCCCCGTGCGAGGAAAAGGGAAGGGTATGCGGGATTTAATCGCGACGCCTCGTTTAGAGTCGACGTAGCCGCCTGGAGATAGTAATCTTTAGTCTTCGCTTCGGACACCAGCTGGCCTTCCGGCGCGACGCGGGGGGCCTCTCTGCTCTTTCGCATATATAGCCAACATATCCATCCTAGGAGACCGAGCTTCTCCTTCGTCACGCCCTGCGCGAGGGACGAGAGACCGCGATTGAGGATGTCGATGGCATGATCGATCTGGTTTTGTTTCGCGTATGCAAGCGCAATGATAACCCAGAAGTTCTTCGCAGCTTTTTCGTTGTCGAGGAGTGTGCAGAGCTCGGTGGGATCGTCAGGAAGCTCTTCGAGACTGATTTCGACCTCACTATCGAATGTGGAGGCGGGGATGTCGATGGCAGAGGGGATATCGGAGAAACGGTAGTGTGTTAGGATGCCTTGCTCTGTGAGCGAGCCGTTGGTATATCCATTTTGGACAGTTGCCATGGTTAAAGACGTTCGGTTCGGAGACTGAAGGTAAAAAGAGGGACTGATGCAGAGGGAACAATGAGAGCCGGTTTCGGCAAGGTCTAAATCATTATCAATGACGAAGGGCTCTTAGAAAGAGTTGCACTACAGGAAAATGCAATGGTATCAGAAGACTACCCTGCATGCCACAAACGAAAGGAGTATGTGCAGCGGTGCATGAGTTGAATGCGGAGTGCTTCCTTCATTGTCCATCGATGCTGACTTTTGTCCACCGTCAAAAAGTTGGAGCTGTGGCTGGTGACCGCCCAGCCACATGCACGTGACCTCAAGTTCGGAACAGGTTGGTTCCAAGGTTTAAAACCAGGAGTTTGGCGCAAATGCATGCACGAAGGAGTGCCCATTGATATAAATAAATAATAATGTGAAAGTTTCCTAGACGATCCTTGTACTGACCTATCCAAATAAGTAAAAAAAGGAAAATTAAGGACCCGAACGAAACACCCCAACAAAGCAGGTTCTTTCCAAAAAGAATACTAGTAGTTCTGTCCAACAAGGGTATACCCCACCAGCACATCACGTCATGATAAAACAAAAATAAATCAAATAATAGGGGGGAAACGAGACAGTTACATTAAACCCCAATTCTCCAAAATCTAGAAAATAAGCAGAAGAAAGCGCCGAGACCAGCAAGAGTCGCAAAAATCTGCAGCGACTCGCCCCACCATGACAGCTTAACGGCAGATTCAAAATAACTTGGGTTACCAGGTATAATATCCTGGTTTTGCTTGTGCGCATCACCGTTTGAAGAGGATACCCACTCGCAGGGAGGGAACCGGCCCGTTTCGTAAAACCGCTCGAGCAAGTCATCCTTCTCGATCCAACGCTTGTGCACCCATGCGTCGAACTCTTTTTGGTCATCCAGGGGGATTTCGGAAACGGCAAAGCGTCTCCAATAAAAGTTCACGACCTTGGGAGGGCGGCCTTGTAGATACGTCGAGCGAATGGTGAAGTAGGCGTCTGGGTAGCTGCCCTTTCTATAATGTACGTATTGTTGTTAGCTCCTTTCCTCTTGTTTTTAATACATATATATCTATATATATCTATATATATCAATGGGTCTTACGGTGGCCCTTCATAGCCAACTGTACAATCGTATACCCAATCAACAGTCCCCTTGAGCTGTTGCAAACAGAAAAACAAGCCCGTTGAACGTGGTAAAATCTGATGACGCAAGGGCGGGATCCCTTGTTTCGCACCATATCCGTCGCTGATCCGTTTCGTATTCCGTGACAGGTTCGTTCCTTCGGGAAAAATCAGGAGCCACATCGGGTCCAGAAGCAGTGAGCCGTGTCTGGGACCGCTATGGGCGGTTTTCAGTTTCTCGAGGCGATGCTGCAGCCGAGGCTTATCCGCAATCCACTTCCTCGCCATGAAAATGAAGCCGTAGAACATCATTCCCTGGCCGATCAGGGGGATATATTTCAGTGACTCTTTGAGTATGATGTAGATATGCCCATGCATCTGGGAGGTGTATGAGAACCACCACAGGTACAGCCAATCGGTGTAGACCTGATGGTTAGCAATCAGGACCATCCGTTCGGGAAAGTTTGTTTTCAACTTCCCGTCCCTTGTTATGAAGAACTGGCCCTGTACACTCTTGTCTCCACTAACCCTGATTGGTGTTGGGCAGAACCACTCCGTCAAAGCAGTTATGGCGATGCCCAAAAGAGCGCTTCGTCATGGCCATGTAGGCGTTGTAGTACTGGCGGTTGATGAAGTAGAGTGGAGCGCCCGCGAGCTGGGTAGCGACGATGCAGACGCAGCAGCAGTTGAACCAGGCTAGAAGAGCTAGGCTGCGGAGGATTTGAATGGTGAGGCCATAGTTTGCTGCTGGACGTTGATGGGCATGGCCCAGCACCTCTTTAGAAAAACCATCCATGCTGTCTGCTAAGTGCTTGGAGCTGGAAGCTTTGGGCAGTCGTCCTTGGCGTTATTATGAACCAGATAAAGATACGTCGTGAAGCGGACAGAGATCAGTAAACGATAGTTGGATCACGAGCTAATGATAAAGGCCAGGCAAGGATCGGGAGTCGGGCCTTGGAAACAAGGTTTGTCAGCTCAAGATGTCGGTGAGAGCTCCTAGTTTAGTTATATAACCTAGTCGTCCAATGTAGGCTGGGGGATGACCAATTTTCTCGATCTTGACGCTTAGATGAAACAAGGTCACCACATGGAGCGCTCAGATGCAGAGGAGCAGTGAACAAGGCACAGTGTAGTAAGAAATTGCATACACATGGTTTGAAGAATATTTAAGAATAACAATGGAGAATATAATTGAAAGTGTGCTATATGCTGGGGCCTGGATGTATTCGGATGTGCAGCCTTGGTCAGGACCGCCGCCGCACGTGATTATACTACTAACGGTTAACTAGTTAACTTAGCTAACTAGTTAACTAAGTTAACTAACTAACCAATTATAAGTAGCTAACAAAGCCTTGGCCAGGTTCTAGTCAACTAACCTTAATAACTACACAACTCTTTGCGATGAGAGGTTAGATGAATCCAGCTATCGCCAAACTCGAAGAGTGCAGCCTTGCAGAAATTGAAACTCCTCATTGAGGAATGTTAAAACGAAGGTGTTCATGCAACAAGGTCAACCAGCAAATGGGTAACTGATGCTTTTATTGTGGACACCAATCAACATCAGCATCCCATTCGCTTATCACCACCATGTAGAAATATATCTATGATGATCAATCTCATTAATTTTTATCATCAATGTCTACCACACACTTTCTGTGGTCATCAGCTGACATATCCTTGTGGTGGCTGTCAACACAAGAACATTATGATTCAGAGTGAACCTCAGCAGACAACTGCCAGTAAATCATGCTTTAGAGATTGTCATTCTTGACTGGGAGAAGTCTGATTGGTATCCTTTGGTATCCTAGTTATTGGGAGTACTGTATAGCTGTCTATGCAGTACATTGAGATGATGAGTGGGGCCTCTGGATTGTGAAATTTCTAGATCTATTTATATCTGAAATTTTCTGGCTGCAAATGCTATGCCTAGAACTGTGTGGTCCTAGGGCAGTTATTCTTTCAAATCTCTCTCAGAGGTTGGTTCCCTGAGAGCAAGATAGGTTTCAGAGCCACGCCTGTTGTGTCCCCGGTATGCTCAGCACAGACGGCCCGTAGCCCATTTGGGCTATCTCGCGTTCATCTACAAATCCACCCACGCCCACATTCTTTTCCTGGTCAGGGCGCTTTCATTACTCTATTATCCCTCTATATGCCCGCAGTCTCCACCTCTACCATGTCAAGAGCATATACTCAGAGAAATTCCAATTATAGGAACTTTCCCTTTCATTATTTCTACTACTTTTGGTGCAAAGGGTCATAAATTAATCACAACAGGAGGCCCCAAATCTCCCCTTCTTTAGACTATGGGTTTAGTGGGTGGCGGCAGCCTGTAGACCACAAGTGACTTACATTTTTATATTGAACAGTTTTGCACGGCCTTAGGCACTGTTACTTATGTAAGTTGCAATTCCCTGTCTTTTTTCAGACTCTTCTAATATATTTTCGTAAGGCATACCTCTAAAGCTTCCCACCGAGTGCTTCCAGGGTACAATGAAATGATCCAGGATACAGCATATAATCTTGAGGTCCGCTTACAGCGAATCGATAAGGAAATGATGCATCCTATTGTTGAAAACACTTACACCTCAGTCAGGCATAAGTGTAGCCCAGGGCTGTACTACGTTCACTTTGTGATCCGTTTTCCAATGTTATTTCATATGCGGCAAGGGCCAAGTGTATGGCAAGGGTGATATGCCGCATCTTATTCGTGAATATCAATAGTAATTGATGAACAATCTTGCCAATTTTATGACTAGCAACCATGTCAATCTTAACTTAAATCTTCATCATGTCTCGAAACAGAAACCATGTGTGGTCATTGCCAAAGCTATTCAGGGAGGCTAGCTCACCAGTTGCCACACAAACGCTAGAACGGCCACCAAACAAGTAAAGGTAAGAAGCAAATTTTTTAAAACCGTCACTTTATGTTTTTGGAGCCCATTTTCAACTTTCTTCTGAAACTCTGACGAGTCATTTCTTCTGGGAAACGGTTGGCCGTGCGGAACCTCCTTTCCTAAGAATTTGCATAATGGCTCCCAACCGTCTTCAACTTTCCACTCCAGCAACCGTTCCGGTGGAACAAGGCCTCGGATCATCGCAGAATGCTCTCGATTTATCCACTTCCCGCAGTTGCCCAATCCCGAATGCAATGAAGAGTCAGAGCACCTGAAGAGTCGCATCAAAAGAAAACGCTGATACACATGCATACCCCACCACAACTCTCCGCTGAACCAAGAAAACATCCATAAAAGCCAGTTGTTGTCTACCGCGTGACAGAGATTCTTGACTGCGCTTGCATGCCATTTATCCAGGTCGCTTCGAACGTTAAGAATGACTTTGGCGTCGGGATAGGCAGCAATTATTTCTGCGGCGAAACATGATGCTGGAGCGTCTGTGACAGCCACGCTATGGCCGAGCAGTGCGTCAAACTCAGCTGTTGTGATGGTACAGTCTCCGCCACCGTGTGGGTTGTGCCACTTTTTGCGAGCGAGCCTGACCCAGGCTTGAACGTTCGAGGGTTTTTCGAAGAGGATATCCCAGCCCTATCGAGGTCGGCCGCAAAATGTGCATGCAGTGACGTTAGTATTTCCGGAACATGAGCGTCAAGAGAAGCGCAAGGAGCTGTGCACAGAGGTGATAACCTCCGGCCCAGCTGAGAAGATAGGGATATAACAGATTTGATAGGGTCGCACATGGTATGTATAATCGTATCCGAGCATTAATAGGGCATGCTGCAACGATTCAGTCCCACTACGAGGATACCCAACGCACAGAACTTCCATGGGCTTAGTTCGAACACGCGGAGGGGGTTCGGGAAACGAATAGAACCATTCGCAGAAGCGCCAGAACAGGTTATTCATACCCATGGTGGTGGGGTTGGGAAAGGCGGCAGGTGTGTATTTTTACGTATTTATTTATGTGCTTGATGGTCCACTGATATACCTCAGAATATAAGATTGAACTGGGTCGCTGATTCCCTGGCCTTCTCCAGAACCCTTTTATATGCAACTTCTATCCCCTCACGACTGGGCATCACAGAGTATCTCCGCGTTCAAAGCTGAAAAGAGCTCTGAGTAAGTGACGGACTAGTTCCCAGAGCTGAACAACCCTTCGCCCAATTGTTGGCTCCCGTGCCGAGATCATTTCCCCATAAGCCCATCGTTGATGTGTTTCACCACTTTCTTGTTCATGCCACATCCTTGTTAACTCGCCGGATGATATTCGACTCCATGTTGTCGTCTCGATATCCTATTCCCTCGTCGATATTAGTTTGGAATGATCGGCATAAAAGGGAGCAAGGGACTGTTATATAATTCCAATCTACCCTGGGCACTCCGCTACCATTACCCATGCTGGCTGAAGAGCACCACTGGCCGCGAGATTATTCGGTAATTTGTTTTACGTCTGGCAACCCAGTCTTTTAGCGCTCTTGTGGAGGCTGAGAAAGCTCCGCCACGCAGACTGAAGGCTAGGAAAAAGTATGATAGTTAGCGATCGCAATAAGAAGCTTTGTATTTTCGGGCTCTGATCTTCTTTAATGATCAGAGGAATTACAGAACCTTTTATACTGTAGGTCTGCTGCTGTCTAATATTGCTATTTATAGATATACTTTTGGATAGAGAGTTCTGTAGTTTATAATATAATCAACAATTTTTTATTACATATATATATATTGGTTGTGAATGAAGAGTGTGATGAAGAAGCTATTTGATAGATAGTGTTACTGGTGGTAACTGAGTTCTGTTGCCCCAGTAGCCCACTGCGAGGATATATTATTAGACACAAGTAGCTAGCTTCCGCCGTAGTTAATAATAGTTATTTCGCGGAGGGTGGTTTTTCGAAGCGATCCATTCTCCCCTTTCACTTTCACTCGTACCCTAGCCCAAAATTGTTTACCTAAACCAGAAATCTTAAGTGCGCCTGGAGATGGAGTTATGCAGCGTTGAGCTTTGTACCCGCTGCGTTGGAGGGTCCAAGCCTTTTCGCTGCGCGCTGAACGCCATTGTTCATTCGGGTCACAAAAAATGGCACATCAAGGCAACCTCTAGATGGATGCCCGGCCAGCCAAAGAAGAAGAAAATTCGAGAGACGTCTGGAGTTTGAAGTTTTCACTTCACACATTGATTTTGGCTTTCTTCCAACCCTTTTTAACAATACTACCACAGAGATAGAGTTGATACCCGTGACAAAACTGAGGCTCCAAAATCCTTGTTTGAAATACCTCCCTTAAAGACGGGTTCAAGTACTATTTTAGCCTCGGGCAACAGTTTCACTGAAATGGCCAGCGAATTAAGTTTCACTGTTCACGAGGATCCTTTGAGAGTGACGTACCCTTATATTGAGGGTCTATCAGTGCCAACAAGATGGCTGATGGATATCCAGACAAAAGGCGAAATTCAAAACGTGGCACCCCGGGTTTCTCGAGCTCAGCTTAAAAATGACGAGAGTTGGTACGTCTACCAAGAGATCGATAGGCCTTTCCACACCCCAAGAGATAGCGCGGTTCTTCGGTGAGAAAAACAAAATCTTAAGTTGTTTCGTGGTACATCAAGCGTTGTGCAGCTAGTTGCTGTTATTATCTCAAAAACCCCTTATTCGACGGCAGATCAGTATTATAGCCCACCTTTTATGCGAGGCATTCTGTTGGATTACCATTCGGAAAGGGCATTGGAGCAGGCTCTGAAGGCCCGCGGCGCAGATGGGCGCTACAGATTGCTGATGCCTTTTACCGGCTTCATCCCAGCAATAATACGCATATGGATCTGAAACCTTCGAACGTTGTGATTGATAATCAAGGGAATGACGTTCTAATTGATATAAGTGGTATCGGAGGGGTCACGCATAAATGGTTGGCGCCAGAGATACAGGAAATATTGGATCCTCTCTCTTTACCTTTCGAAGTGCGCCAGAGTAATGATATCTGGGCGTACAGTCAATTGTTATCGGCGATGGCAGAGCTTAACAGCAACAGTCGAGTGAAACAGCGGATGAAGGCGGTTGCAGCGCCTGCAGCAACAAAAAGCCCTGGATTGCGATTGGGTCTATCTTGTGGGATGGTTAATCTTCTCATTGTTGCAAAACTCAGCCCTACGGCCAAGGCACTAGCCAAGTAAACAGTGTCTTTGCGAGCGGCCCTTCCCAGCTCATTGATAGATATGATATGAATGGCTGAAGGTACTGATACAGCAAATACAGAACAGTGGCAGATGGATAGATTCAGGAGTGGAAAAGGGGGCCGCATATGGTTAGGTTCTTGAAACATGGTCCTTTGAATAATCCATAGAAAATCTACTCAAAACGATTGGTCATTTTTTGTTTGCCTAAATTCCTGTCCTGTAAGAACAATTATGATAGATAGGGAACCCAGAAATGCCGGAGTTGTAGGAGAAGCATTTTGGAATCACCCTTGGTGTGCTATTCTCGAGGCTGGGGAATCACAACGAATGAGGTTACGAAATGGGCAGAAGCTTTCCAGCTGATTTCGCAATGCCATCTGGCTCCACCCTCCAATGAGAGGAGCTTCATGAGAAGTTGGTGAATATCTCACTCCGAAGTGCGCGCCGAGAGATGCCCAAACTATGTTTTGTCGTGTCCTCCACCTGGCTACACGGGTCAACTCCAAGCGGCCAGAGTGGAGGTCTTGTTAGGAAAGAAGGAAGCCAGATTGATTTCATCTGCTCCAGTACTGAAGTGGGGCCTGACCGGTAATCGTCCTCAAGCCATAGTTGCCAATCCCAGTCGATCCACGCTTGGAAAGGTTGACGAACTCCTCGAGCCTCATGCCAGCGAGCCAGAGGCGAAATTGGAGTGCCAGGTAGATATTGTTGCGATTCTTTCGGGGTCTTTGGAAATCGAGAACATCCACGGCAGATTTTCCAAAGTTGACGATCACTATCCATCGGGAATCAAATCCAGGTCTGCCTAAAACGAGCACATTCCTCGGGAATAAGTCCCTATGCTGAACATTATATATGTAGAGCAGGGACTCAGCGTCGATCACTTCTTTCATAATGATTAGGCGTTCTGCCTGTAGGCTATGTGGTGGACCAAGGTCCTGTACGGAGACCCTGGGAACCGTTTCAATTAGAGTTAGTTGAAGGAAACGAGAAACTGTTCGGCTGTGACACAATTCAAGAGAGAATGAACCACGAACTTGGGTTTTACTGTTCCTTGCAACTCAGACAGAATTCTGTAACTATGCTGCGGTCTTATGTAAGTAGTCACTATCGACACAGGAAAATGGGTAACTATGCATCGTCTTGCTTATGACCAAAATAGAGAGGATCATAGACTTTGGCTAGTAGATTTATTTTGTTGGGGATGCATTTGATGAGTGGGTTCAGCAGGATATGAGTTGAGCATTCCTCTGATCCCCAGCTCTAATAGCCTCAGCTATCTTCAGCCAACTCTGATTTATGCATTTATACCTGGCAAAGGAGGCTGGCGAAGACATCGATTGAGTGGTTGTTTTCACAGTCTCTCGTCAGCTGCATCGCCGATAAGGGCACAACTACCAAACCGTGGGCTCAGGAGAATGTGAGAAAAGACGGTGACATATGCCCCTGCCACATAGCGTAGAATTGGTTTGGGGAGGTAGAGTCTAGTAGAAAAGCTCTCATTCAGAGGGCACGCCATGTTCGTTGTTTCTGGAGCATGGTTGCGCACGAAAAGGTGACGAGCAGTGCAAACCGTTCTATGGTGCTGACTAAATGGCTCCTCCTTCTTCATAGAATGAACGTTGTTATGTATTAAAACTAACTAGCCGAGCAACAACTAAATAAGATTGGGGAGCACGTGATCTAGGGTAGCCGTAGTATCCACCTACACTTCTGACGGACCCAACTAGAACTGGCGAAACAGCTCTCCGACTTCAACTTGTTCATTCAGAAAGGAATGGACGCGAATAAGTATCTGTATACGGGATAAGAATAACTACTTGTATTCCTTGTCTCCTCCTACCTACAGGTCCTACAGGTATAATATCCTGCATTAGTCTCACGGTGGGTCCTCCGCATATAGTATGATCCCCTTGACTTCCCCGCTCGTCCCGTTGCTAACAAACTTCCAATTGTCCCATGGATCCTAAACAGACGCTCGATCTTGCTCCTGATTTCTTACATCTTTTACCCAAGAACATGGTACCTCCGCATCGGACATCTCAAAGCAGCTGAGTTCCAACATATTTGTTAAAACCTTTCCTTTCCTTGGCTGTTTCTAGTTTGCTGGGAGAGAGTGTGTGAACAAGGGTCAAGAGAAAAACGGAACTGAGAGGGGAAACTGCTTGGCTTCCAGGGGACTATGGCCTCACTTAGTTGTAAGTTAAGCCCCTCAAAATTCAAGCAATACAGAAACCTATATATATCCAGTCACTTTACTCACACTTTTGTCTTATGGCTCTCTAGATCCTTGAGTTACCATCCGCTGTTTCACAAAATCAATCTCCCCTCAACTTGCCAGAGTTTAAAATACAATGGAATCGGTCGTTAGAGGAACGAGTTTCAGACGTGTTCCTGTTCCTGTTCCTGTTTCTTTTCCTGCGTGGGGACGAAAATCTGTAGCCAGAAATCGGGTTTGGCGCGCGTTCTCTGCAGCTGCGCCTCTCCGCAAAATCGAAGATATTACCCACTTACCGGATTCTGTATTCCCACGGTATGAAGGTGTGCGTCAATTTATCGATTCTTTTCTCTTTTCTATCTTCTTTTTCCAGTGGTTCAGTCTAGTCAGTCGGCACGTTGTGCGCATACTTACATGTGGGCGTTTCGTAAATAGCATCGCGGGGGAGTGACCTCCTAGCTCTCCGGTGGCCAAGGCCACCGCAGAATATCCTCCTCGTTAGGAAGAAGGGGGCGCCGCAGGTGACACAGTCTCTTATTGAATTCGCGAAGTACGTTTTGATATGTACCTCGCATACATTCTGCATTCTACTGGCTTACTAACACTTCCTCCCCTTTCCATCAGCCACTTAAAGTCTACCTATTCCCCCATTTCTATCATATTAGAGCGCGAAACCGCAGCGGAGGTGCACGATGTGCTATCATTTCCTGTATATACCAACCTCGACCTGGACAAACTACCGCCCAAAAAAATTGACCTCACAGTTACGCTAGGCGGTGACGGAACCATCCTACGTGCATCCTCCTTTTTCGCAACATCCAAACTTGTTCCTCCAATCCTTGCCTTCAGTATGGGAACATTGGGTTTCCTCGGAGAATGGAAGTTTTCCGAATACAAAGGCGCTTTCAGGGAAGTATACATGTCGGGAGCTGGACCGGGGGACCGCGCATCTCTATTGGTGCGCCATGGACAAAGAATGGGATGCAGAAAATGGCCCATCAGTGTCTTCCACGAACACTGCTCTCATCCGCAGAATGGCTGGACTTCGGTCCGCGGGAAGTCCATGGGGGCATCGAGACCTGCAAAGATCCTTGTCCGTAGTCGTCTACGGTTTGGGAGTATACACGCCAGACGGCCGCCCGGTCCACCGCGACGGCGCAACAATGGCCTCCCCCTCCGATGACGATGGCGGCGTGCACGCCATGAACGAAGTGGTCATCCACCGTGGCAAACAACCGCACCTTGCCATCGTCGAAGTCTACGTGGGCGGGCGTTTCCTCACCGAGGCTGTCGCGGACGGAATGATCATCTCCACTCCCACGGGCAGCACTGCATATAGTCTCAGCAGCGGCGGGAGCATCATCCACCCGCTCGTCCCTTCGTTGCTAGTCACACCCATCTGCCCGCGTAGTCTTAGCTTCCGCCCACTAGTCATCCCATCCAGCACGCCCGTGACGCTGAGACTCAGCGAGAAGAACCGCGGGCGCGAGGTTGAGGTTAGTATTGACGGGGTGATGATGGCGCAGGGATTGAGGGTTGGGATGGAAGTGAGGGTGTGGGGAGAAGAGATTGAGAAGGAGAATGGGGAGTGGAAGGGGGGCATTCCGTGTGTGATGAGGAAAACGTTGGGAGATGGGAATGGCGGAAATGGCGGCGGCGATGCGGCCGATGGGTGGGTCGGGGGGTTGAATGGGTTGTTGAAGTTTAATTATCCTTTTGGGTCAGACGCATGAGTTGACGTAGATTCTCCCTTTCCTATCCATCTATCTGCGCGGTAACGGTTGTTTTCTTTGATTCCCCTCATGCGATGTGGTATGTATTTTGACATTCAAGCGAAACCATGATGCGAAATTTGTCACACTGGCTTTTTGTTTTCTTGAAACATGAGAGCGCATAAAGTGAAGATCACCTTATGCCTTTTTTTCATTTATTCTCCCTTGCTGAACTGTTCAGTTTTAGAACGAGACCTCCCTCTAGTGGCTCTTGCTGCATGTATACTTACATTTCCTGGATCACTTCCCTTTCCTTCCCCTCAGTCCCCTCTACATAAATCCACTTCATCCCAACCTGTTTCTTTGTATGTATATATGTATTTACAAGCTCATGTACACAACCCCTGCAAAATAGCATTTATATGTGAAACAAGAAATTTAACTCTTAAAACTATTTCAACCCCCAAAATGCCTCGGCCATCTAGCCAGGGTGATGGGTTTATTTATAGCTTTGATACCGTTTCAGATGGACGATGGGGATGGTTGATATCCGTGCAGGCGGGGACATCCTCCCTTTTCTTTTTTGGGGGAAGGGAACCAAGAGTTGTTTAAATGCTATTACTAATGTATGACTATTTCTTTGATTTTCTCCTCTTCTTCTATTCATTGTTTGTGTTACTGTGTTGGAACTAAAGGTTAGATAGAGTGTGGACTCACTCATCCATACAGGAGGGAATGAAAGACGAGGAAATCGGCCTCAGGGTTGATAGTTCGCCGCTGGCCTTTTCTTTGTCTTCCCCCTCTTCTTGCAAGCGATTTATTTGTATGCTATTGTCAATGTCACTACATCCCGTAGCGCCTGGTTGTCGAGGCTGAGTCTGGTCAAGCTTTGTCATATCCATTTTGTTCGGTGTTCAGATCCTCCCTGAGACGGCATTTCGGTGGACACTTGGACGGAGCTGTGAGATAAAAAGAGATGGGAAAACCTTGCCCTGACAGTATGAGAACTTGATAACGGGAGACAGAATAAACAAAGTTCTGGCTTTTGTTCGGGTCGTATGCTTAGAGTTTGTAGCAGACCAGGAACAGGTATGTTTTGGAAATTTATATGTTTGTAAATATAAACGATTTTGCTTGTATTTCCTTTTCCCCCACAAGAAAATGGGTGAATAGATAAATAGATAAAATAAATGGACGGTAAAATATTTCACAGATTAGTTTCGTTATTATTGTCAGATAACTACAGTAACTTAGTTATTTAGTTTAAAAAAAAAAGGGACAAGGGAAGGCTTGGAACCGCGGTGTCGGGGATGGAGAAAATACATGCGAGTTACCTATGGTCGCCGCAGAAATAATAGGCGGGATGAAGTACCACTCCATACTTAAAATGAGACCGAATAAAAACAACAAAGACCAATTTATAGGCCACATAGATAGCCTCGTAGCTGCGGGGGAAATAGAAAGAAAGATGATGATTTGATCCCTCGCCAAATCTATCCGCAGCGAGTGTTTGACCGTAGTTTTTAGTTCTCTACGCAGTAAAATAATTCTTGTGTGGTTGCAGTAGTTAGCCTCTTCACCCGTTTCACCTCTTCCAACCACCTGCACAGACACTCTCTCCCTTCGCTTCCCCTCAGCCTGACCAGCAGATAAAGGCTGTCAAGGAGATATCTCAGCTTGGTGTATCTTCTGGAGGGCTTGGGTCATTCGCCCTCTTCCTCTTTCTCCTCTCCGTTTGCTATTTTCCATTCCCTTGTCCCAGTTAACTACATAGCAGTAAGTGTACTTTCCCCCCCTCTTTGGCGTTCCGCCCGTAACCCACACGAGCATTCAACATCTTTCGCTCGACTTTACTGTGTAACTTATACTTCCTGCGGCTATCTCCTATCTCGGTGCGATATCTTCTGCTGTGATATTTAGATACATTTTGTCTCATTTTATGGTGATGTGTTCGTTTGCTGACCCTCAACTCTGCATTTCAGCAAATCATAGCTAGTGTCCCCGGGTCCCCATAAAAAAACCCATTCACTGTATCTACTATCAATACTACCGGCGTGGATTCCCTTATGTGTGCTCCTCTTGCCTGATCTAGAAATGGCGTCGTCTCAATCCAAGTAAGTAGCCCCTATCTGCTATCGCAAGTGGCTGGTCGGGTTGTTTTGGAAAATCATCCCACGAGTGAATCACCCCAGCAATGGCCCCTCGATTCGACACAATAATCTACAATCAGAAAATAGCGAACACGGCAGGCGTGCCTTCACTCTGCCAGCAATTGATCAAATAACACTGTCTTCACTGCTAACAATAGACCAGTGTGTATGGCCGGGACCAGTTCATGAATCCAGGGCCTGCCCCGCGCCCACCCGTCGACCGTCCCCGCGTTAACACTGGCGGATCTACCACTTCTTCTGTTGCTACGAGTTTTAGCCAGATGTCTCTAAACTCCCCTTCAACCCCAACGCCTACCCTCTCCGTCTTCCCGAATTCCAGCCAGCTTTCGTTGAGCCAAACTAAATCAAACCTGAGCAGCATGGGCGGTGTCAGCGTCATCAAAGAAGGTTATGTGCGCTGCAAGGAGGACAAGTTTCTGGCCAGCTGGAGCCAACGCTATCTCATCCTTCGCGAATTTCGACTGGACTTTCTGAAGAACGAAACTGGAAAGGTGGTGTTATCGATCCAATTGAGCCATGTCATCAGGGTTTCACGATCGGAAGATTGTAAAATGGCCTTCGAGATTATCCGGATAGCAAATCCCAAGGATGCAAATATTCGCAATCCTTCTATTAATCGAGAACTAGCTACTAAATCCATAACGTGCGAGGTCAAGAACGACGATGAAATCTACGAATGGATCGAAAAAATTCATGAGCGATGTCCTGCAATGGGAGGCGTATCGAACCCAACTAACTTCAGTCATCGTGTTCATGTCGGCTTTGACCCGCGGACAGGTGCATTACGAGGACTTCCGGCAGAGTGGGAGAAACTCTTATCTACATCAGCAATCACCAAGGAGGACTACAAGAATAACCCACAGGCCGTGATCGAAGCTTTGGAATTCTATTCCGACATTAAAATGCGTGAACAGAACCCGGATTATTACGATGGCCTGCATGGTGGTGTTAAAAGCTCCAATATGATGCCGATGGGCAATTCGATTGCTGGCCCGAGGGCCAACCAACCATCAGGACTGCAACGCCTCGATAATCAGAGCCAACGAAGCGCCACAGATCGCTCTCAGAGTTCTTCACCTGCCCAATCTCAACGCAAGGCCTCAGATCCAGAGCGCTCATACAACCAGCAGTACACGTCAGACCGGTCGAAGGAAATGCCTGACACAGAGCAGCGACGTCGTATGGACGAAGAGGCCCGCCGCATTCGAGAGGTTCAGCGTCAGCGTGAAGAAGAGCAAAATCGTCGCGATCATGAGGCCTATAATGCTTCGCTACCCAAGAATCGCGTGCCAGTTGCCCAGCAGGAGCTTGGAGGCTATTCAGATCCAGATCGATATAACCCTTCGAGAGCACCACCTAAGGTTCCTGGTGCTGACCGCAGTCGACAACAAACACCAGGTTCATTGAGACAGATTACTGCTCAGCGTCCGGCTCCTTCACCGCCTACGGCTCAACAGAATGGAACACAGCCATCTTCACAAAGGTCAGGGGATGAAGCTGCCCAACACGGTTCCCTACGTTCTGTTCCACGTCAAGATGGATCCCGTCCACAACAGTCTTCGAGCGCTACTCGCTACAATGGTGGAGATGCGCGTGGCCAAACGCCAATTAAACGCCCAACACAAAACAATGGCGCTAGCCCTCAAGGCCCTGCTCCGAGTCGTCTCCCGGCTCCTGTACAGCCAGTTAAACCTCTTAACATTGCTAATAAGCAAACAGCTGCTAGCACGAAAAAGGCCGCAACTCCCGATGCGGTTCGTCAGGCTGAAGCTGCCCTGACGAAGAAACCCGCGGAGTCTCGGCATAAGGATGTGCGGATGTCGACCATGACGGAAAGTGAAGTGATGGAGAGACTCAAGCAGATCGTTTCGAGAACCAACCCTAAAGAGTCATATCATAAATATCGCAAAATTGGACAGGGAGCGTCTGGGTCTGTATATGTGGCCCGCGTCAATGATAAGGCACCATCTTACGTCGCCCAAGAGGTCTACCAGAAAAATGGTTCTCGCAGCCAGGTTGCCATTAAGCAAATGGATCTGAGGAGCCAACCTCGTAAAGAGCTGATCGTGAACGAAATCATCGTGATGAAGGGTAGTTCACACCCCAACATTGTCAACTACCTTGAGTCTTTCCTGCAGGAGCAGGATAACGAGTTATGGGTTGTCATGGAGTTTATGGAAGGTGGAGCTCTTACGGATGTCATTGATAACAATCCGGTGATACAAGAGGACCAGATTGCTACTATTTGCTACGAGGTCAGTTGCATAACCCATTTGTCAGAGTTAATAATCTAACATTTTTCTCTCCCCTTAGACTTGCAAAGGCCTAGCACATCTCCATAGCCAGTCGATTATACATCGTGATATAAAGAGTGACAACGTGCTGTTAGATCGTTCTGGGAATGTGAAAATCAGTATGTATTTCTCCATATCGACACGCGATATACAAAATTTCAACCGAAGCTAACCACTACTCTTCCTTTCTCCTTTTCCAGCTGACTTCGGCTTCTGCGCCAAACTTACCGAATCGAAAAGCAAGAGAGCTACCATGGTGGGCACCCCCTACTGGATGGCGCCTGAAGTTGTGAAGCAGAAGGAATACGGCCCCCGGGTTGACATTTGGTCACTGGGCATCATGGCTATCGAGATGATCGAATCCGAGCCGCCATACCTCAACGAAGAGCCACTTAAAGCGCTATACCTCATTGCCACAAACGGAACCCCACGCCTGAAGAAACCAGACAAACTCAGCAAGGAGTTGAAATCTTTCCTCAGTGTGTGTCTCTGCGTCGATGTACAGAGCCGTGCAACCTCCGATGAACTCTTGTCTCATGAATTCCTTCGATCTGGTTGTAACCTGGCTAGTCTTTCTGAGCTACTTCGGTTCAAGAAAAATCCGGGCCAGTAAGCAAAACAAGTGGCCGGGAAAGGGAGTATTTTCTGTCTTTGCTTTTTTTTCTCTTTTTTCGTTATTTTACTGTTTTCCTTTCCTTGTTTTTTATTTCCTTAGACTCATCGAAGAGAGGAAGCACTTGCACAACGGGATCACAGCCTCCTCACTTTCTCTGTCTATTTTTCATAAACGACATTCTACGACAAGGACAACCAATGAAAACACAGGCACCAAAAACGTCACTAACGTACTATCGATCACACGGGATCGAAAAATAACTCGCGCCTCATTCGGAAAATATTTTTCCATGAAATCTACAAACGCACAAAGCACGATCTGACACGAACTTTCTAGCAGGGATTTTTATCTTCTTTTTCTTTCTCTTTTGCTTTCCTTCTCTTCCTTTTAAATGGAGCATGTGGGCGGAATCTCATTTCTACATTGCCAGATGAATGAAATTCAGAAATAATGGATTTTCGGATGGAGATTTTGAACCCTGCATAGCAACTTTTTTCTTCACTTTTTCTTTTCTTTTCTTTTCTTTTCTTTTTTTTTTTTTTTTCCATCCCTTTCTTTTGCAGATTTATTTTGTCCGTTCTGTTTGTGTTTACCTTTTACTTCTTTTTCTCCTTGCCTAACCTTGAATCTTTAACCATCCCCCTTTTTTCCCAGTGTTTGATTGTCCGTACAGGTAATTGACAGTTGGTTTCGTATGGAGTGATCTTTTTTCCTTCCACACTTTATCATCCACATTTTCCGTTCCAATTCGCTACATCACTCTCATCCCCTAGCCAGCCCTCCCATCCCATTCATTATTTCCCTCTACCGAACCCGACCTCACCCATTAACCATCAGAAAATGGAAAAAAAAAAAAAAAAAAAAAAAAAAAAAAGCGCTCTTATAAGGGAAATAGAGAAGTCGTCCACCCCTTAACTTTTTCCGCAATCCCACTTCCTTCCTTTCTCATATAGTACAAGATACCATTTATTTGCGTATTATATGACCTCCCCTCTCTTTTCCTTCACTCTCTCTCCCTCCTTCGCGGCTTCTCTAATTCAAATCAATTTCCTACCTAGCTAGCAGAAGCTTGATGCGAGAAAATTTTTTTATTTTCGTTGCCTCTACCCACCTTTTTCAAACGTTGTGTGTTTGGGTTAACTAATTCTATTTGCTAAGACATTATTCCATATTCCATTTTTTCCAATTCTTTTCTCTCTCCCCCTTCGGGTTTCTGTGTATGCTCTTGTTTTATGTAGCTAGGTGTGTCTAATTTAATTTTATTAATGCGTATACTACGTTGTTGGCCTGCCTATTCCCGTTCTACATCATGATTATTTCTATTCTTTTTCTTCTGTTAACCTTACTTTTATTTTCCATTGTTGTTTCATCGTCATATGGGCTGAGTTCTTTTTTTTTTTCTTCTATGATTTGAGAAAAGAGAAGCTTGATGTTAAAATGCACCCAGACCTCTTCAAGCTTGATGTTAAAATGCACCCAGACCTCTTCTTGTTTTTTTTTTTTGACTTATCGTAGTAGGTTACTAGTAACGAAACCAACATGTATCATGTATCATCGGGGTCCGTTTTCATTTTGAAACATTTTGAAACATCACATTTCAATCTCTTTCCTCTATGAGCTCTTAACAATATGCCGTAACCCTTTACCTAGTTCCGTAACTTCATGTTTTTATAAACTCTGGCATGTTTTATGAAGATTTAAAGTTGAGAAAGCTCGTGGGCGTTTCTACGGGCTAACAGAGGCCTAAAAAAAAAATTAAAAAAAATAAAAAATAAAAATAAAAATAAAAATTGGTGCGAAGATAAAATTATTTAAGAAGTGAATGGATAAATAAATAAATAACTAAACGGCAATATGGATATTTATGGAGTATTTCCAATATTACTAGTAGTTATATGTCATTTTTGTAGCCGAAAAGTATGTAGTAGGGGTTTTGACTTGAGGCAAAAACACGTTTTTGCCAATATATAGAAAGGAAAGGAAAGAAGATGAGTATTTACTTCGTAATCAACAGCCATACATATCAACAAATTAGTTCATAGATTCATAACCGGAAGGAGAAAAAGGAAAAAATAAAAAATAAAAAATAATATCAAAAAAAAAAATAAAAATAAAAAAATAAAAATAAAAACAACAACAACAACAACAGTGCTCGCACCCCTTCAATCCATCATCCCCCCAACCGCCCCCGCCATGACCCCCGCAACCTGCCCAAAAAACAAACCTCTCAAGATAGCCTCTCCTTCCTCCTTAGCCCAATGGCCCGCAGCGCTAAGTTTCGCTTTCCACGCTTCACGCTCATGTTCGTGCAAGTCTGCCCATTTGCGTGGATGCTGTCCTTTTTCCGCTCCTGCGTTGCTGACCTTGTCGCTGTCGCCGTCGCCATATGTATGTGGGAGAGTTGTAACAGCGACCAGCGATGGGTCATCTGGGTGTTCGTGGATAACGATCTTCATATGGTCCAGTGCAGATTCGTCGGGCGTTTCAGGGAGTGGGGTGGCCCCCGGCACCGCTCGTGAAAGCGACGAAAGCAAATCGCGGAGGCTCTGCGTCGGGGTTATTTGCATGACCGGTGTGGTTATTGTGCTTGTCACCGTTGTCGTCGTTGCGGAGATCGATAGCGGATCTGTCGGCGACCGCCATTTCTGGTATTGCGACGATAAACCGTTCTCAAATAGATATGGACGAGCAACCATTGATCGGATCTTGGGGCTAAGCCAGTCATGAGCACCCAGCGCTGGTGGTACACCGCCTCGTATCTCCGTGAAGACTTGTAGGAAGAATGCGCCCAGCGCCACGACGATCAGTGCCATAAAGCCGCTTAAGAGAGTCTGGAGAAGCTCCGAGGGCCCTGGTTGGACAAGCACGTAGCGCGGGTGGCGGGATCTGGGAGGGGAGGCAGTGACAGGGAGAGAGTGCACGACCACGGTGTTACCGACACTTATGGAGGCGAGTTTGACGTCCTGAGGTCGTACGTCTGCAGGAACTGGTTGGGCGGGCGGGGTGAAAGTTGAGAAGGCAAGGCGCGTCATGGAGAAAGGATGCACATTTCGTAGGATGGCGTATGGACGGAATTTGCTAAAGGCGGGTTTACCTTTGCGTTTGCATTCGAGCGTCAGGATCTGGATTGAGTTGTCATTGCTGGATACTGCGACTATGAATTGTCTGGTGCCCATGGCCGATTCGGAGAGCGGGCACACATCCAAGCCTAGACCAATTTTCATCCCGCGGGGAAGCCTAGTTCGTCGGACAACAGTGCCTTCAGGAGCGAGACCGAGGGAGATTATTGCTAGTTCGCAGCCAGCTCGGTCTGGAAGGTTGAGTAGGATGAGAAAGGATGTTGGGGAGAGAAATCTCAGAGCTCGGATTTTGCCTCTCTTTTTGCTCCTCGCGAAATAATCTGGGAATGGCAGGGTATAGACTACTTTGGTTTTCGGAGTCTCGTTCGATCTCGTTGTAGCAGAAACTTTCAATGTATAGATAGATATACCGTCTGTAAATGCCACCTTGAATTTCCCATTGTCGCCCTCACTGGCTGGTAGCATGTCCACATCTTCAACCTCATCTCTACCCTCCAGCCAAATCCTACCTACAATATCAGATTCCTTTGGAGCTGGTGACGTCGCATTGAACACAACCATTTCCCCCTGAGGAGCCAAACCAGTAGCTACCACACCAATACGAGGAGCCTCCTCTCCTTTCCACGGCGAAAGTCGCAGTAATCTTTGGTACGTTTCCCGTTTGTCCTTAGGTTTATACTTTGGTTTAAACAGCGACGTCTGTGACAAAGGAGTTATCATCGGTTGAGTAGGCTGCGTGACATGTTTCTTCCCTCCCTTTTTTGATTTTGCCGGTAACGTAGGGGAGCTAGCTAGTACTTCGCCGGGAGGATAATCCAGCTGAAAAGATCTGAGATGCTCATTATTGTCCCGTTGCTGCTCAGTAACGGAGCTGTTGATGCCGGCTAGAGCTATAATTGACTTGTCATTTGACTTCGATACCGCTAGGGAGGTCACTGAGTCTTCATCTCGAGATAGTTCAATATTGGCTATTTCGGATATCTCGTTGCGTTGGGAAGTATTTAGCAAGGCCTACATATACGTACAGTCAAGGTCGGCGCGAGATAGTGTTAGCCTGCCAGATGTTCCGTTCGAGGGGAACACAGTTGAACGTGGGTTTGGGTTACTTGCGATTTTATTTCCGACGCCGCTACGCCCCTCCCCTCCGCCGCCGCCTACAAGAAGAAAGCCATTATTCCGAGGGTCGAAATCGACGCCGAACAGCGGACATGATAGGGTGATTTTGGCGGAGGAGATATCTGGGGCCATGTTCGAGAACTCGAAGTCCAGCGAGATTATTGTAGATTGACGGTAGGCACAAAGCGAGATCAGAAACTAAAACTGAGAACGAGAAATTGGAACATAATATAATCAAAAACTTATGTATACAATCAGTTCAAGTAGTGTACATGAATAGCAGTTGTTTTCCTTTCGTCGTTTCTTGATATTTTTTGGAGTTTGGTTGACGTCGTCAGATCACGGGAGGAAGGTCATCATCACGTGCCGATGAGTGATAGGGGCGAGATTGCGACGAAAAGAAAATCAAGAGAAACAAAGATTGCAGTTCATGTTGAAGGATATTTTGATTGTCTCTAGTCGAGCAGTATGGTCCATGTATGATATAGCCTTTACGAATGTGAGGCATCTATACAAGTGTCAATTCTAACTGTACTGTATCGTGTTTCCTTACTCCACATCCTGCGAAACAAACTCAGGTAGCCTTTTTTTGATATCCTCCCAGACTTCCTCACCATCTACCAATGACTTGACAGCTTCGCAGATCTCCTCCTCGCTGGCACGAACCTGTTTCGTGGTATCACGTTCTCGCAGTGTGAAGGTGTTGTCTTTCACCGACTGGAAGTCTACAGTAATACCAAAGGGCGTTCCAAGCTCGTCATTGCGGGCATATCGCTTGCCGATACTTGCGGACGAATCATCGACCTTGTTGGACACTCCAAGGCGGCGGAGTTTAAGCGTGAGACGATGTATGAGAGGCTGGAATGACGGGTGATTTGAGAGTGGGACCAGGAGGACCTTTGTTGGGGCGACGATTGGTGGGAAGGAGAGCACCTATTAATTTACAAATATTAGGTATAGCTCGAGTTATTTCTTTAATGTAGGGAAAAGTAGGGAAAACTTACACCACGAGCCTCATCATTTGGTCTTGACCAATAGACGTGCTCCATCAGGCATGCAAGAATTCTGCCAATTCCGAAAGATGGTTCAATAACATTAGGAGTGTACTCCCGGATATTCTCAACTCGCGTTCGCTTCTCAATGTTGATAATGTCCTTGCCCAGCTCGACCTTACCAGAGCCAACACCTTCCACGTCTATTTCGATCTTGCCGTTTTGTTTAAGGTCGAGCGACAGTTTCTCCCGGAGATCTTGAGTCAGAGCGTTCACGGCAGCCTCAACAATCTTACCATCCTTTTTGAAGCGAGGGCCAAACTTCTTTTTATCCAAGTCTATCTGCCATTCTTCAATCCGAAGTGGTTCAGCGCGAGTCTCCCGTACGAAGAGAGAAGCACCAGTCCTGTTTTTATGTACGGTTAAATCATAGGCACTTCGGTCGGCGCAGCCAACGCACTCAATCCAACCATAGGAAGTAAATAACTCTGTATCCCAGCAGTCTTGAGCATAGTGAGCCATTTCATTCATCATATGTTGGCGCATCCGGATTTTGGTTTCATCGATTCCAATTTTTAGAAGGAAGAGTTGGATACGAGCCAGGAAGTAGCCCAGAGTCTCATTGTCGACAATCTTCTCGGCGACAGCTTTGCCGATGGTCATTTTCTCCACCTTGGTGCTGCCAGAAAGTTGGACCTCCCGGTTCAGGAATGACAGCTCCAAATCCTGCACTTCATGGAAACGGGGATGCTTCTTTCCGCCCTCTGGATCTACGAAATGTTCAATCTCAGCCATCAAAAACTCTCGTACTCGTAGAAGTCCAGACCGGGGTGAAATCTCATTCCGGAATGACTTTCCAATCGAAGCAGAGGCAAACGGCATTGACTGCTGATTGAAATCCAAAAGCTTTTGGAACGTAAGGAATTGTCCCTGCGCGGTTTCGGGTCTGAGGTACCCAGTCACACCACCACTTGGGCCAATTGAAGTCTGGAACATTAGGTTGAATGAGACCGGGGGAAGAACGTCTCCACCAGTAACTGGATTCTTGATATCGTATCTGGTAATCAGCTGCCCAAGCTCCTCACCGTTGTAGTTATCAATTTTGGCCAGAATTTCCTCGTATTCTGTGACCAGAGCGTCATCAAGCTTAACAGCCTTGGTCTCCTTTGGCTTTCTCTTCCGTTTGGCGTCCTTCTCTTCATCAACCTCCACCTTTTGGCCACGCGCCTCTTTATCGCCTTTCAGCCGTGACTCAAGCACCTCCTCTACCAAATGGTCAGCCCGAAAGATTTCACCGGTCTTGGGGTCCTTGCACATCCAATCCGCGAATTTGTCCACGTGCCCACTAGTTTTAAGCACTTCATGCGGAGTCAACATGGTACAGTGCGACCTCCAACATATCTTCTCCAGAACGGAGTGTTTTCGCCAAAGGTCAACGAC
>NW_001813981.1:3266628-3277776 GCF_000149585.1 Histoplasma mississippiense | reverse complement strand
AAAGGGTGCTGAATGGAGATGATGAAGGTGGACCAGCCATGATCGCCTCTGATAGCGACGAAGACGACACGGATGAGGCAACCCAGGAGCTTTAAATCCTACCCGCAAGCGGAAATCAAACCTGCCATCCCGCAACAGAGCGCGCAACAAGCCCCTACTCAATCCAGCAGAAGCACGAACCTCGATCTCGCACCTGACGCCCTCGCTGCAAAATTCCCCTCCCTATTCACCAAAAGGACCCCCTTCGAACCCCGAAAATCTTGATCACTACCTCCATCAACTCTACCTTGCATGCGCAAGCCCATCTCCTGACCGATTTATTCCCTAATAGTGTATATATTCGCCGCTCCGCCCATAAACATGCCCATAAATATTCCGTGAGAGAAATATCCAAATTTGCTTCGAACCGAAAATTCACAGCCGTTGTGGTTGTGGAAGAAGACCAAAAGCGCGTGTCAGGGATAACGATTGTTCACCTCCCCGTAGGCCCAACATTCCACTTCAGCGTCAGCAACTGGATAGAGGGCAAAAAATTACCTGGACATGGCAATTCGACAGGCCACTGGCCCGAGTTGATCCTTAATAATTTCCGAACCCCGCTTGGAATGCTTGCCGCACATCTGTTCCGGTCGCTCTTCCCGCCACAACCTGAGTTAGAAGGCCGGCAAGTGGTGACTCTACATAACCAGCGTGATTATATATTTGTAAGACGGCACAGATACGTGTTTCGCGAGAAACGTGAGACGGAGAAAAGTGTAGTGGGACCCGATGGGAAGGAGATGAAGGGAGTGGAGGGAGTAAGAACTGGCTTGCAAGAGCTCGGGCCGCGGTTTACGCTCAAGCTGAGGAGGATTGATAAAGGAATACAACGGGTCAGCGGACAGGAATGGGAGTGGAAGGGTGGGATGGAGAAACAGCGGACCAAATTCCAGCTATAATTTATCTCACCGTACCGTTTTGTCCTCCTTTTTCCCATCTCCTCACCTTGTCCCCGCTCCTGCTGTTCTCCAAATTCTTCGTCTTTGGGCGCCTATTATATGAATCTTTTTATTTTTAAAAAACCCATTTATGGATTCCGACGATTCTAATAAATATAAACATAGAGACATATCCCCAGCTTTCTACTTTTCGCTTTGCCCTTCTTTTCTATTTCGCATTTGGAGCCTCGAATTCCCCTATTCTCTTTCAGCTCTTGGTTACACATTCCTGTACCAGAAATTAAGTGGATTTGTTCATACCGCTTCTTTTATATACCGCCAGAGTACAAATTTTAATGCTTGTCTTTTACACTGGCAATATATCCAGCTAAAATCGCCTGCAATCTCATTGTCTTCGATTGATCCTGACAGCAAAAGACAGGATATATTCGCCGTTTTTAAGGTTCGGCCACTTTCCTCGAATGCATTTGAGACCCCTCGGCCAGAGCAATTTGGGCACACACCCCGTGCTTAGGCTTCCAAAAGCATTGAGATAGAATGGATATAATCAGGGGAGGTCTCGCTCACCTGGATATCGCGATCGCGAAGAAAGGAGCCGTCGGTCATCAGCGATTAAAAATCCCGTAATTCCCGTGGGCTACTCGAGTAATGAATTGGTTCTGTGCAAAACACCTTGCGGCGGATGAATATCGGGAAGTCAGAGAGATGACAGGTCGTGCGCCAGACCCCAGAGCTTTCAAATTGTCCGGCAGGTGGTTCATATCAAAATACAATCAGCCGGCGGAATAACGCTGTGCACGTAGTTTCAGGAGCACACAAGATAAGATGCCTAAGATTTGAGGAGAATGGCCAAAAGATGATTATTGGTAGAGTGCAAACTTTCGTCCGCAACATGCACATGGCACATCAACTGCGGTCTGAAGCACTTCGTCACTCTAGCTAAACAATCCTTCTGTGTATCGCAAATCTCGCACCTGGGCGATCTTCCCTGTCGTGCGCCTAACATTTGATGTTCGTAATATTCATAGAAACCTGGTTGAACAACTCACGTATCCATGACTGGCGACTGCCCCCAGAGAGTGGTTCGCTATCTCGATAGTATCGGCCAATCGATCTCATATCGCCATTTACATGGCTGCGCTGATTTGCCTGTATAATTGGTATGAAGTGCGACGTTGTTCCAATGATAAGGTAGCAGAATAAGAGCGGAGGAGGAAGTTCATATATGGCCTTCCCTGAACCCGATTATCCCCTGATATTTATTCCCTGTGAGATGGAGTGTTTTGGGAGGCATTTGGGGAAATTTTTCTCCACGTCATTGGCACCGCGTTAATCCGGACAATGATGTAGAACGCATCCGAGACTTCGGGTGCTGTGTGGACCCAAGATTACAGCTGGGATACAACCCTAGCATTGCTTGGGTTGCACATGGGCCAATGTTTTGGTTGGAGATAGAGTGGGTTGGTGGTCTTTGGGCCGGCTAAAACATGGGCGGACATGATATTGTGCGGGGCCGAGCTACTATAAAAAGAAATATAAATCATCCTTTGCTACTTGCATAGATCCCCTTCCTAACTGCTATATATTCTAATATATAGAAGATGAAATCACCGAAAGACCCCACCCCCTATCTCACAGCCCTCCAACGCGATGGCTTCGTCGTTATCCCGAATTTTCTCCCACCCTCCCAGCTCCAAGCACTGCGCACCGCCGCTTCACACGCCTGCGACCTCGGCCGCACCGGCAAATGGCCACACATCCGCACAGTCCCAAAGCAATTCCCACCATGGCCCTCCACACCCCCGCCCGCTGAGGAGGGCGGAATCTGGGGCGTACAGCACCTCATGCATCCCGATATGCCCGGCCGCGACGAATTCGCCAAGCTCTACTTCTCCCCGCGTGTGCTCGAGGTCGTAGAGGAGCTGGTCGGCGTGAAGAAGTCGGAGACGAGAGAGCAGGAACCGCTGACCATGGAGCTCCTCAATCTGCTCGTGGCGCCCACATACGTCCCATTCGCGCTGCGTTGGCACCGCGACGACATCCCCACCCCGCCCACGCTCAGCGCGGAAGACGAGCTGGCGGCCCTGAAGCTGAAGTCCCCGCCGGACCGCCCGCAGTCGCACGCCCAGTACAATATCCCGCTCTATGACGATGAGTCACTAATTGTTGTGCCGGGGTCGCATCGGCGGGCACGCACGCAGGCCGAGCGCGAGGCGGACCCCTATGAAAATAATCTTCCTGGTCAAATGGTTGTGAAGCTGCGTGCGGGTGATGCGGTTTTCTACGATAGCAATATTTGGCATAGAGGCGTGTATGATGCGATGGATCCGGAGGCAAAAGGCGAGGATGGCCTGCCAAAAGGGTTGAGGTTGACGGTGCATGGAAGCGTGGGGTTAGCTGTTGATAACAGTGATGCTGCTGGAGGGGAAACGGATAAGGCGCCGAAGACGAATGTCAGAGCCCTGACTGTGTTACAGCATGGGGTTGGGTTTTGGGTTAACAGGGAGGATGCACATTTTAATGGGTTGGAAAGGGAGGTGAAGGAGAGGGCAGAGAGAATGCGAAAGAGGCTTATTGAAATGGGAAGTGGGGAGGGCCTTTGGGTATGCTCTTGAAGGCTAGTGGAGGATGAACAGAGCTGAGTTGTTTGTCTATGATCATGATGTGTGGAATGCGAGTAATGCTTTGACCGGGCGATACTCGGCATTTTTTTTGTTCTCTGAAAAGGACGATCCGATGACGATTCCAATGACCATGGTCCAGTCAATGGATGAAGGATTTTGTAAATGCCGCCCATATGTTGAAGGTAGTCCTAAATTAGAAATGTATCGTGGTGCATTCACACGAGATATAATATAACAATTTCTTTTATATCAAAGCGGGAAAGGGGGTATACCAGTTCTCGGATATATAATCAGCCACGTATATTCTAGATACGGAACAGCAGAAAAGGCTGTAAAATTGTAAACCTCCCTCCCTATTGGCTTGCGCCCTGAGCAGGGCTGAAGCAAGCCAGGCGATGTATAGAAACGAAATACAAAAAGTGAAGAAGAAAGAAGTGCGCCCCCAATATTCGAGAACAGATATGCGCAGGCGAAAGGTAGGATGAAAGAAAATCGTGGTGTTTTAATCATGAATCATTCTCATTAGTCAAGCCCCGAATCAGGACCTGGTCTTCTCCCTGTGATCACTCTTACAAGCCCCATCGCACCCTCCACTGCACCCATCACAATCTCCATCTTCACCTTGTGACATAAATCCCTCACATCCTCCGGCGTCCATCCGCCGTATTTTGTCAGCGACCGCATACTCGCTGCCTCCAGTCCTTCCAACAACACGATCAACACCATTTTCCCTAGCGTACTCCCCTTCGCATCGCTCTCGCACCACGTCCCAACCGGCACTCGAATATCATATGTCCTCACTTGCACAAACCCTGCAGCTGTCAGTGCGGCCATACGCAAATGTGACAGGTCGCGCGGGTACCCCGCCACATCAGCCGCGGAGCGGATGGCGGATATATATATGCTCATATACGAGTTGGCGGGGGCGTTGCGCGCGTTCAGTAAGCCTGAGGTGTAATCCACATCGGCGATCTCGATGCGGCCATCTGGTTCCAGGTTCTTAAAGGCCTGGCTGTACAGAGCTGACCAGTCGGCTATCGCGCCGGAGAGGCCGCGAATGTGGATGAAGTCGAAGGGATGATGGTAGTTCCATTCGCCGCATTCAGCGTCATCAATTTGGAAGAAGACGTTGGGCGGCGCGATAGAGATGGGATCTGAGTCGAAGACCGAGATGTCGATGGCGAGGATCTCGGTGTCGGGGTACATTTCACCCATGCTAAGGGCCCAATCGCCGGTTCCTGTCCCGATATCTAGGATACGGGAGACTGTTGGGGGTAAGTTGGTTTTTGTGAGTTGGCCATCGTAGATTATTAAGTAGATTTGGTGCTCGATTGATAGACGGGTTTGCTCGGCTTCATCATTCGGCATGAAATAGGTTTCATTACAGTAGCGCCGTTCATTTTCAAGTATATCTTCGATTATGTGTTCAGAAAGAGATTTGGAGGATCTAGATGCTTGTTTGGTGTGTAAGTGAGAATGCGTTGAGGCATCTTGTTTTTATGGATGTGTAAAACCGGGGCGAGATGAGGACGTAAAACAGAACGAATATGTTCGTTAAAAGAAATGTAGGAAGGTAAGACGAACGATAATGAATGTGAGTGACTCGGATCCGACTCTATTGATATGGTATTCGGTGTGTCACTTTGGGACTCCGGCTGAATGTAGTCTTGTGTCGTTGGCTCAGGCGCCGTCAAATATGTCTCTGTGTTTCCCACCTCCGCATCCATATTGGGACCGGCATCCTCCAGGGAGGGTTTAATTTTCAAATATGAACTTTCCTCAGCCATGCGCCCAAGAAACTGTGGAATGGGGAAGAACCCTCCGGAGTTATGTGGATGTATGGCGGATATCAAATAGGCGGAGCATCTATGACTTTTGAAGCCACAGATTAATATTGTTACTACACTCAAGTTGACTGACTCGTCTGTCTTTTTCAAATGGAAACGGTAACGGTATTGGACAAAAATCATGGGATAAGAGCATAGGAGAAGGGATATAAAGAGATAAGGGCCAGTGCAATTGTACTGGTTATTTCTTCCGCATGCCCTTGCGCACAAAACTTGCATTTTTAGGAAGCGCAACCTGTGCCTCGAATATTCGAGGATGCATGCAATGCATACAGAATAAAAGTGGCTTTGAGGAAGATAGAGCATATCCATTTCCTCATTCATGCATGAAGTAATGATAATCAAAGCGCAGCGCAAGTCAAATAACGGCGAAAGTGAAACAAACCGTAACAATGGGAAAGGAGTTAAAACATACCTCTATAAATTTGAGGAAGCCGTTTTCATGATGTACACTTCCTCGGTAGGGTTCTCACAACTCGTCCTTCTCTCTTGGTTGGAGATACTCCAGCAACAGGGTTCAGGGACTTCAGATGAAAGAAAAAAAGCCGCCCAGACAATATATGTTTAACGAACGAGGGGAAGGGTCCCCCTTATCTAATAGTCGATGTTAGTTAACTAATTAGTTAGTTAAGGTAATTAGGTTGTTATTTTTAGGCTTGCGACGGAAAACGGTCGAGCAAGCGGGAGGCCCTGGACCGATTTCTTGGGACGGTAACAAGCGTTTCTAAAAGGAGCTCAGGGTGATTCACCTGTACTATTTACACCGAAAGGAGCTCCTTTTCCAAGTCTCTTCGCGCCACTGCGTTGCGCTGTGCTGTTGAGTCGACTCCTTTGTGTAGTTTCTCCCTGCTACCACGCTGTTGATATGTGATGGCCTGTGGAAGCCTTGATGTTTGTCTCGTTCACTGTAAACCAGAGAAGCCAAGCCGATTATTAGCGTTTACCCCCCGCTCAAACCTCTAAGCATGGACGCCTGCGCTGACAGTTGGTTTGTTGGGAGCGGATCAGAGAATCATAACTAGCTAGAATTGGGGGAACTGGAGAGGAAAAAAAAGAGCATGATAATTCCGCCTCCGAAAACTTGGGGCGAGACTTCGTGTTAAATGATTTCCTCTCTCAGAATCGTGTTCTCATATTTGTTTTTTTGCGTTTCTTATTCCATTTTTTCTTTTGTTTGGCTTATTTTTTGCTTTCTTTCCGTTTCTCCACACCCAAAACATGGCCTGTCTGCGTCCACTGGCTGGATGCGCTCAGGTGGGGAGTGGAATTCTTGACCATTCCAATATCATCCCGGTCCTGGGAGTCAGTCAGTACATGGAGAAACTCAAGTCAAGCCGATGGAAAAAGCAATTAGCATTCAGACGCCGGATAAGCGTTTATCGGCGCTGCATGAAACATTTTTAACCTGACGACTTCCTCATGGCTTGAATAATCGAGGAGAAAAAGTACGTCAATAGAAAAGGAATAAAGCTTTTCGGGTTGACCATGGAAAAATTGCCGTTTGGACCCTCATTCCGCACTCCACGAGCTCATTCTATGGACCTGATGTGCGTCAGACCCAATTTCGTCTGCAAATCTCACCAAGCCATCAAAATTGATAATTGCTTCCAGGCTTGAAATTGTCATTGGTTCAACAATAAACAACTTGTCCCTCAAGGCCCATGGATAAGCAAAAACAAGACCATTGCAGGCAGCACATCCACACGTCAGTCATTGTCCTCTTCACACCCTTCTTTGCCCCCTTGCCCGTTATCGCCCTGTACGTAATTTTTTTTTTTTTTTATTTTTTTTTTTTTTGTAGGTGACCATGGAACCGTGTGCATGCAGGAACATCTGGGACTGACCTAATAATGCAGCTTAGGGTGGCAAACCTGCCTAAGACCCTCTAAGAACTCACTAAATTCGTCTCCCTGCAGCGCGGAAGCGGGAGCTGGAAGGGAAGACTTTGGGAATAACTAGTTCGCGCTTTGACAAATCCACCAGCTCAGACCCCGGCAGTATTTTATAATTTTGGTGCTTAGATGGAAACTTGTAACGAGGTTTTGGCGTTTTTACTTTGGAGTAATGTATTCTGTATTATCCCCGCCTGTCACATCCGTCGTTTTGTCTTTGCCTATTGTCGCGAAATATCCGACTGCGGTTTCAACTCTTGGAAGAGGGGCTAGCCTGCTGAGTCGACCAGCCTGTGTCAACATACGGATCTGTACTGCGTCAAAAGTCAAGGTCGAGGTCACTTCCAGGCACATTATAAGACCTTGGTCTTGTGGGGCATAACGACCCAAAGAAGCACTGCACAGACGGACCATTTTTGCACCCTTCCGGAGACGGACGGGAGGATCGGATCGTGAGGTTTCCAAGGTTCAAATTAGACAGTAGTCGACCTCTATCAGTTTGCACAGTGAACCATGTAGTTATCGATTGACGTCCCACCGATAAAGCACTCCTTAGGGCCGGAGCCAGGTCTCTTGATGTTTATTTTCAGTCCAAAAACTAATGGAATGTGAGCCGAGACGATGATCAACCGCCGTGCCAAAGGGGTTATCTTATGACAAGCGACATGTACTGTATCTATAACTTTATAGACGATAGATGGTTCTGAATATCAAAATGTTTCAATTGCAAGTAGTGCTGTTTGTTATGGCTTCCTAACAATACAGTAACTAACTGTAGGGAATAGCAGGCCTCACTGGAATCATCTAACAACTTGAAAACGCAAGAAAGCGGGATTATTAAAAATACCAAATAACGATGAAGGGAGTAAGTCAGCATCATCTGCTGCATCTTCAAGAGAGAGACTGAATTCTTCTCTGACCTTTACCAGCACCGGAACAGGATCCAGCCAAGTTCGTTTTTTTATTTGTTGAAGATAGCATCTTTTGAATTTATTGCGCTTTTCACGGGGGTAACAAAACTGGATCCCATACTTTTCACAGCCTGCGTCAGACAAATCAAGATCTTCAACTTCATAGAAATTTTGCTGCCCAATTTTCACCACCAGCAAGAAAAAAAAAAATTCTCGCTTCATCTGAGCAGTCGGCTTCTGCAGTGACGAGGAGTGTCTATGCTCTTGGCCAAGTAGGCTCATCAATTGGTTCCCCAGAGGGAACAGCGTTGGAGGGCGGGTTGTGTACATAAATGGAGGCTCGCCGTTCCAGATAGCCTGAAGTAACCTGACAGCTTCTGGTTTTCGTTTCACCTGCACAAATGTTTGGGCAAGGCGCATCGCTACCGGAATAAGTATCTCCTCAACATTGGTTGATCGAAACAGTTGCCATATGGCCACAAAGAACCATCTGGTGGTCTCTCTGGAGAAATTGATAATGTTGACCATGAAAATGAGTTGTCTGAAGAGCCTTGTCAGGACTCTGCGGGCCTGGATCGATTCAATCCAATAGCTTTCCAAGGCTCTGGCTTATGATTTTCTGCTACCAAAATTTTCTGACCCGTCTTCGGGTGGGAATATGCATTATCATCAGTCCCCCGCCAAATATCTTCCTTTGCTTCCCGCCTCGTTCCCAGACTGTCGGGATACTCTGCCACGTCAAACAACGCTACCATTGTGTTGACCAAATCCTTGTCTGTTCTGGCTAGCTTGGGCTGAGCGTAACTGTTCCAGCTGTGCTATCCAGAAATACTCTTTGTGTTTTGACGAGGAAAATTTGTGATCGTTCCCCTCAGGATTGATTGTTATTAGTATATCAATATTGCTTTGCCTTCCTTTCACGGGAAACTTGCGGACCAGCACCAATTCCTACGATTGCTGACAAAATGTCCCGTCCCGGACCATTCTGTCGGTTCCATGTTGCAGGCGGGATTGGAATTTACGAATAGGACGTCAGCATCGAAAATGGTCGAAATTCCTCCGAAGGGAGATTATTACCTTTTTTGTCTGCCACCAATCCCTGGTTGTGGGGTGGTTGTTGGGGATTGGCGCTTGGGGCGACAGAGCATGGCATGATGCATGGGTGCTATGATAACGAGAACCACTGACTCCAGTGGCTTGAGGTGCATTAACCCCCATGGGATTCGGTGAGTTCCAGGTCCGTGAACTGGCAATTCATCCAGATTTCCTTCCATGGTTTCAGATGGGATTTATTAGCTGCAATGCAACATATGATGACGAGAGACAGAGTGAGAAAGGAAGGAAAGAAAAATGACAAACCGTTCCCGTCACTTGACAATTCAATTTACCTTTTCTATTTTTATTTTTATTTTATTTTGAAGCTACTCAGCACCACCACTCTCTATAACCCAAAACCTACAGAATAGTCCAGCGGCGTTCTCTGGCTTTCAATCCGACCCAAGGGACTAGAAAAAGAAAAGAATGCATTAAGAACGAGCGTTTTCTACATTCTTACGCTCTTCCTGGGAACTTTCCCACACGCTCTTGCTCATTTTTCTTTCATTTCAAACTCATGCATCATTTTTGCATGATACATTGGCAGCCAGCCAAATATTCCGTACGGTCTTTGGATGTTTGGGTTGAGTCAGAGATTTCATATTATGCGACATGTCTGCACGTAAATAATGCGCTCTGACTTCTGGAAATCCTATTCATGCAGCTCTCCGCTTTCCTCGTTGGGACGGGAAAGCTCCATGGTATTGGGAAGGGTCTTAAAATGGACATTGACCATATATCAAACATCGATTGCTTCTCGGTGTCGGGCGGAATGGAGTTAGGAACCCATTGGATACCAAAATCGATAACTCCAATCGATAACTCCGTTCTTAGATCCGAGGTACTTTTACATTTCCAGCCGAACGCCTTCTCTTTATTTGGGCTGCTTACAGGCAGCTTCGTTGCCTGGACATTCCCGTCTCCGTAAAACATTCGGCAGCATACGAATATTATTCCGTATATTTTCCGAGACACAGAGGATGTCTATCTGCCTTTTGTGTCGCTTATTCGGCGCGGTATTCGTCCCCTTTATGATCTTTATCAGATTGATGCCAATTCCACCTTAAAAATGACTGGGCGGCTGGAAAGGAATACATATGCACACCGACATCCAAAGATATCCACCTGCAATAATAGCGCAGCAGGCGTCAATTTACTAGCTCCCAAGAGATGTATGTGCACACTGCGCGTCCCTCCACTTCAACCAAACAACGGGTAATCTCAAAAATCCTTGGGATATCGGTCGTCTGTGACATTGTTGATCCAAAGCCACACCAACACCAGGTCAACTGCAATACATTCACCCAACACACTCCACAACATCAGAGAAGAAAAAGAAGTAAGGAGATGCCATTCTCCGTCTAAGTTTGAATACCCAATGGTGCTGCATGCGAGCTGCGGCCAAGAGATGTTGTACTGGCACTGTTTTGTAGAGCTGGTGAGTTGTTAGTTGGGTGTCTGTTCCAATGCTAAGGCCCCAATGCCCATTCGACTGAATTCGTTTTCTAGGTCAAGTTATGAGGCGATTGGACATACATGTGGAGAGACTGCAATATTGGTATACATCCATTAGATAAATTTTTAAAATCAAAGTATTGACATGTTGCTATTGCCTCTAAGCCGTTGGATTTCTTTTGGTGTAGTTTAAAGAAAATTTCCCCATTTTTACATTCTTTTAGAGTCTTGGGTATTTGGCTCTGCGGACAGAGCAGCCATCATCCAAATCGTCGCCATTCTGATATAGAGCTGATAGCCTAAGTATGCTGTCCTGAAGACCTAAAACTATACCCACAATTCCTCTTTGCGACCTAAATATCGCTCTGCATGAAGCTGTATTACAT
>NW_001813981.1:3250314-3266075 GCF_000149585.1 Histoplasma mississippiense | reverse complement strand
GGCACAGGCACGGGCACGGGCACGGGCGCGAGCACGAGTACGAGTACACTCTGTGACGACCAAAGCCAAGGCAAAAGCAAAAGCCAAGAAGCCGATACAAAACGTGCAAAGGACTCCCACAAGCCCATCCCGCTAAACCTCATCCTCCTCCACGACGACCTCGAGCTGTCACCGGGGAAACTCTCTGTGCGCCGCGGCGGCGCATCCCTCTCTGCGCGCGGCCACAATGGTATCAAAAGCGTGGTGAATAGTCTTGTGAAAGCCGGTATGCTGTCACCGGCGGTCGGGGCGGGGAAGAAAAAGGGCGGTAGCAGCGGCGGCGTTGTTGTTGGCAATGTAAGGGCTTTTGACCCAACTCGTTTCCAGCTCACTCGGATTGGGGTGGGCATTGGGCGGCCTGCAAGTCGCGAGCCGGAGGAAGTGGCAGAGTATGTGCTGGGGCGCATGCCGGATCGGCAGATGGAGGTTACGGCAGGGTTGGTGGAGGAGTTAGTGAGGATTTTGGAGAAGGAGGCTGAGATGATGGATGGGGTATGACGGCCGACGGAGATGCGATGGCGAAGGCTGCATGGTATGTGCTGTACGATAATGACAGGTGTATAATTTCTGCATAGTTTTGGTTGGCTCCTATATTTGCTTTTGGTTTCGTTCCTGTTTTTCTGAAGGGGATACCATTTTGTTTCTTTTATTGCCCAGATACTCCTGTTCTTTATAGACCTACACTTTCTGTATACCTCGGTGTTGTTGCGCATTCATGAAAGCACCTAAATGTATTATTGACAATGGATAAATTGGGGATATCAAGAAAATAGAATGTTTATCGAGCTTCTAGTATATATTTCAGATGACTGCTGTGCAAATCGCGAAACTGAACATCTCGCCCAAAATGTATGTTTCGAAATGAAAACATCTAGTCCTCGATCTACTAAAGAAGTTCATCGCCGCACACAAAGATAGCAGATAATCGGACTACAGGAAGAAAAAGTTGAAGACAAGAAGTCAAAGCTAACTATCTAGCAAAGAGGCCGTCAGAAATACTGTCGCAAAGACACATCCGACGGTAGATAGCTCGCCGTTTTCACCAGCACCCAAGCGCACCCGCTCAGGGAAAAAAAAAAAAAAAAACTAAAATTTCCAGCATCAAGTAGTAACATGTCGTGAATATATATGAGTGGGTATATATGACTTTTTGTATATTCGTCTGTATTATAGGCGTGTGTGTATTTACGCAACTAGCTGACCGAGAAAAGAGGTATCTAAAGCGGAGAAAGTAAGAGGGCAGAGAAACGGAGAGATGAAAAACGTATATGGTATGAAAATAGAGAAAAAGAAGAAGAGAAAGAAGAAGACGAAAAACAAACAGGGAGTGTGTGCGACGTAGAGAAAGAGAAAGATGAAATATTCCCGCACGCTAAAGATCATTCCAACAAGAGATATGAATCCATACACTTGATACACCATTTTATTTCTTCCCAAACTGCGTGCTCTCCCTCCTAACCCTCCCAAGGAGTGATCGCAAACCATTTCGCGACCGTTGGGCTGCGGATGTAGTCACTGGCGCAGCGGTAGCGTTGGTCGCGCTTGTTACAGCGACAGCAGTTCCCATCGTTCTGTGGGACGGCGAGCGCGTGTTAGATGACAGTGACAGGGCTGCTTCTGCTTGGGCGGATAGTTGTTCTGAGCTTTGTATCACTGGTTCTGAAGGGGAGGTGGCGGTATTGGAGGCGGTCGCTCCGAACCCTACACTCCCATCCGCAACTGGGGTTTGTATTTGAGACGACAGAGTTGTAGACCCAGCTGCAGCTGCCGCCATTGACACATGTGCACTTTCATCTGCGACTTCGACATCCTGATTCTGTGCTAGAGGGCTCGTGGTTGTCGCTCTTGTAACCTGGGTCAGATCCGATGGGACCTTCTGATCCGTTGTATTAAGTGTGGTTTGCCGAAGCAGCTCGCCAAGGCTAGATTCCTTCCCCTCAACCCGCCGGGTGAGATACACCTTTGGTGTCGGACGCTGACGCGCAAGGCTTTGTTTCCGAATCCGCTCCACCTCCTCCATATACGCGGTTTCATAGATGTTAATATCTGCGGCGCCGGGCGATTCACTTACAATGAGCACCTGACCCATTTCAGAGATTGGGAAGGCAGTGCTGTCATCGTCGCCAAGACCACTGGCTACTTCGGACTTAGCTTGTTCCTCTGTGGCTGCATGAGGTGCAAGGTTGAAATTGTTTGATGATCTCTCTTCGTCTTCTGATGTCAGGACACCCGTGAATGACGATGGACCGATGAAGAGGAACGAATGTTCTTCTTCTAGAGGATCGCGAGCATGGCCGCGTGTACCTTCAGAAATGCTTTGTTTGCTTGGGGTGCTGGTGCGGGAGGTTTGAAGAAGCGGCGAAGACGGTGATTTGGTAGTTGAGCTGGGGCGGTGTTGGCATGATCCCCCAAACGTACTTGCAAGACGCGAGTCACTACCGCTTTTTTGCATGGTGGGCTGAATGTAAATTCCCTGTTCGATGACATGTCGCCCAGAGTCTGTAGAACCAGACTTTGAATTGATGATCCTAGCACTAGAGAGAGCATCCGGGTCTGTTGTATTCACTGAGGAAACTTCAATGTCGGACGCTTCCATGGATAGCGGCGGTTGAACGAAGTGAGACTCGACATCTTGACCCAGAATACTTTGCATTGGGGCTGCGTTTTCTGGCTCGATGAGCCTTTTGAATTTATGTACTGCTCTAACCTGTGGGGCTATGTTAGAACCTATTCAATTGCACACATAATATTTCATGCTAGAAACAACTTACCACTGCAAGCACGTTACCTATTTTGTTGGTAATGGCAGAGTTCACTTCTTCTTCGGTGGGGTCACCAATGAGATTGGCAGTGTTTTCCTCTGCAGAAAGGAGAGGGTCGGTACCGCCTTTTGTGACCCAGGGATGGTTCTTGGCCTTATCAGCAAGGGCATTTGCAATATGAATTTGAAAATCGAAAGAAAGAAAGTAAAAGAGGGAACTGTCATACTCACTCTGAGCTCAGGCATCTTGATCCTTTTCGTAGGATCCTTTTGTAGAATATTTGTCATCAAATCTATGAAATCCTCATCTGTTTCATTTTCGTATTTAACCTCGTCATTCCTGATTGACTCGTAGAGTTCAAAAATGCTCTCTTTCTCGAATGGTATTCGCCCATAGCGGAGGCAGTACAGCGTCACTCCCATGGACCAGATGTCAGCTGCTGTGCCGGATATATCCCCATGTTTCGCAACACACAACTCTGGTGGCAGAAAGGCAGGAGATCCAGCAGACTTCGCGGTATACATGTCAGAATCTTTCTGAAACATTTCAGACACGCCAAAATCGACAACTTTTAGCACGTCATCGTTAGTCAGGAGGCAGTTGTCTGGTTTTATGTCTCGGTGAACGATATTCTGTGCGTGCAGGTACTCCACTCCCAAGATCAAGTCCCGAAACCAGCAACGACAGCTTTCATTTTGATAAGGGTCTGAGCATTCTCCCAGGCCGACCTTCATGATGACACCCTTTTTACACATCTCCATGACCATATATAACGAGTCCTCTGTAGGGTCGTCAAGAACTTCATACAAAGCCACGAGGTTAGGGTGATTTAGTTTTTTCATGATTGCAATTTCCTCCTTAATAAAATATAGGGGGTTGCTGTTCGCTTCGTCTTCGTGGCCTGACGGGTGGCGGTGAAGAGGAGAATTCAACCCCATACCGGCGGGGATGGTGCCAGGGACTCTGGCACCCCGAGGGTTGCGCAAGATATGGGATTGAGCTCGCTTTCGCAATCGTGATTTAGAAAATTCTTTGACAGCCTTGAAAGTCCCCAATCGTTACCATACGATTATCGATCAAATAAAAAATGAAGAAGACACTCACGTATTCATGGCCATATTGATCGATTGCAAGATGGACGGCCCCGAACGAGCCCCTTCCAATTTCCTGTTTTATGAGGTACTGGTTGATGCGATGCTCAGCGGTGCCATCATCATGGCTATTCGTGTATTCGGAACGAGCGTTAAGGGTTTCCTTGTCCAGTTGGCGTGCTGTCAGAACGAGCAACAAAACCAGTTGTCAGGATTAAGGGCCAGCGACAGGGTTAGGATGGCGCACTTTTACTCGACGAGGAGCAGTATGGCTTCTCGTATGGTGTCTTAGCGGACTGTCATAGGAGGCTGTTGTAGACCTTTATTTCAATGAAAAGCCGATATTAGCTCACAGTCGATACCAACAAAAAAAGAAAATCAAATTAAGCTTCAAATATCAGAGTAAGAAGTGAGCAGCATCAGCCGTAGGCACTGTGGTGATAGCTATATTGGTTCATATCTCATGCCACCATGGCTAGACCGGAGCTAGCTATGAAAAGGGTGCAGGAATGTCAACCAGCTTTCTGGACTCACACAGAGCTTTGGGCATTACAAGTACACATGTATATAAATATGGATTGCAAAAGAAACATACCAGGTGCGTGATTCAGCAAGGGTCGTGGAGCAGTCGATTGTGGTATCTCCGTCCACCGTCCTTTGGCGCTCAGAAGCAGCCGAGGCTCGGTCCATTTAACAGGGCGGCTGGGGAGTGTGGCAGAGGACAAGCTGGTTCAGCGGATGAGGTCCAACTGGATAATAAAATATATCACAGAGTCTTTTAATGTCTGTCTAAGCGTGCGTGGTGAGTGACCAACTGTTCCCGTGTTTGGTTTGATCTCGCTCTTGATTATTGTGTCGAAGGGGCAACAGGGCTGAATGTGGGGCGCCGAGGGGCAGAGAGCTCTGTTTTTACGGCGTTTTCTGCAGAACCAGGCTAAAAATCGAGACACCGGAATGGGAGCAGCAGCGAACCGCTCCTCATTGAAGCGAGAGCAGACGGACGTTCAAACAAATTAGAACAAAATGCAATCCGCCTGGTTTGGAGGGGTCGGGAGACTAGGAGCTCCACCAACAACAATTCAGATCGTCGAACCAATTGAGACTTGGAAACATCGAGAACTGGATACGAGCCTGAACAAAAAGCAATCCACCGTTATTGGGGACCGAGCAGCAGGATTCCATGTGTATCCATACCATTGAGCGGCTTGTCTTCCTATCCCGTTGACTTTCAAGCGGGATGGAAGGTTGGAGAGCACGCTAGCCGGCTTACTAAGTGGTTCTTGATGGCTTTCTTCCTTTGTCTCCTCTCACTGTGCAGATTATCGGAGACAGGGAATTCTACTGTACTCTTTGCAGCTTTACAATCTGTGTGTGCGCCGGTGGCCGAACGGTTGGTCCGACCATCTGGTAGCGCCTTGGTATGGATTCAAAACCCCCAGGGATACATCTTACAAGCCTCCAACTGACAAGCCATCTTTTGATGACGGAATCTTGATGACGGAATCTATCCCAAGGCTTCTGACCCTTCCCCTTGGAGAAGCGGAGTGACGATCACGCTATATCGATGAGCGAACAGGCCATCGCTGGAACCCCGGAGTTCAGGGAGCGCATTTATATAATTTTGGATTTCATGATGCTACATTTATATAGGAAACAGACATGCTAGTTGCTTTCCGAACAACAAAACTCTGCAAAGGGAATCAGCCTTGGCCACAGCCCCAGTGCTAGCTATGGGATGCAGTTCAATTTAACGATAGCGACGAGGTGCCAAACGCAAATGACACGGACTTATCCACACGGCTACCATTTCGCTACACGCGATTATGACATTGGCTTCCCGGCCACCAGTGGTTTTGATATGGGCTCCAGTCACAAAAGGAATCTAGTGTGTGACTTTGGCGATGGGAATTTCTTTTTAACAGAACAGAATTCTATGCCTGGGTCGAGACTGCTGGAGATTGAAGGGCCAATGACGTTTACAGTCATACTTGAGATGGATATGGCGCTGCAATGGATTTTAACCATGGCTTCCCGGCCGGTGATCTCCACTGGATGCGTCAATTTCCCTCGATATTCCGCTAATGAAACAAACCCCAGAATCATCATATATCTAAATTCTCCGAACGGGATGATCTTTTGAAAATAGCCGTTCTACCGCATGATGGCCGGTTTGGACCAACCAAAACCCTTCCATCGATACCTCACTATGACAAGATCGGCTTTATCTGTCGGGGTCGGCAATGTTTGTGCTTGCTAGCCGTTACATATGAGCCTGAAGTACGCTGTGTATGTTAGCACCTCAGCTCATAACGTCACGGGCCACATACAAGGCTTGGCCATTGGAGCTGACAGATTGCGTCTGTTGAGTTTCAACCCCACGGAGCCCAGTATCAGTCCCATGTACTGTTTTCATTCCCGTGAAGATGATAACAGGCGATGGCGACAATATCTCCCCGCCCTTCTTCTTTCACCATGTCTTTCCAGTTCGGAGCACGCTTAATTGGTTGGGTTGGGCATCCCGAGAATTTGGGACAGCCACCGACCGTCAAGAAAGCTGGTCTCGAAGTCGCTGTTTCCGCCCCGTGCCGCGGACAGGATAGCAAGGACCAACTGCATTTCCTTCACTAACGTCGAAACAGTACACAGTTTGGAGTTCATTCACCTCGTTTTCAAGTGCTTTCTCATCAGATACTGTACTTACACCATTCTTCAACGCAGGGCTGTTGTGGGAGGCGCTAGGTGGTGGATTATCAAATTATTGTAAGTGAAATATTGATGAAAAGAAAAAGATGGAACAGAAAATGTAGTCTGGAGTAAATGCCTGTGATATGCCTACGGCAAACATGCACATCTAAGATCTTCAACACTATAGCAGATATAAATACTATATTAAGAGGTATGGATATATTTTACAATGCCTAGTACGAATGTAGTAGAATTTAAATATGTATGCTCTGTAAAGTGGATAATATTCTGTGGCAACAATGGGTCTCTGCTGTGGATGTGGAAGAAACCTCCTGGGGAATTTAGTTCCACGGAATATCCATATGATGCCCACATCCTCCATCCTCAACCTCCTGGGCCGCACGCGATATGTCCAAATACCAGCGGAATTAAATACAAAAGAATCCCCCAACTACCAAGTACATATTAGCGTCCTGCGTCCCCCGATCCTCATAATCCACAGTCCATCTTGTATTTGCCTTCTTTCCTAATATCTAGGTAATATCAAGCAATTGACATCTCCATCACGATCACGATCATGGTTGTGTATTCTTTCTACATCTTCGACCGCCACGGTTCGTTTTATATGCCCTTATCGTATACTCTGTTCAACAACTTGGCGTGCTAATACCTAGGTCCTCTCTACCCAATGCAGCGGAATGCATCTACAAGCGCCGCTGGCTCCCACGGCCGACCTCCACAACTTCAAGGTCCTCCCGACCCTCCTCAGAACCCACCTCCGCCAGCAATGGCATGCCCTCGTCCATACCCTCCCGTCAAAGCCTGACTGCAGAAGACGATGCTAAGCTGATATTCGGCACCGTATTCTCCCTACGGAATATGGTGCGCAAGCTAGGAGGCGATGATGACAAGTATGTGAAAAAAAAAAAAAAAGACTCCTGGGCATCTGGGCTATCGGAAATCATGCTGACCGGATCCGTCTCCATAGCTTCATCTGTTACCGAACAAGCCAATACAAGCTGCATTACTACGAAACACCCACGAATATTAAGTTTATCATGCTTACAGACGTCAAGTCTGGTAGCATGCGACCAGCGCTACAGCAGATATATGTCAATTTATATGTGGAATACGGTTCGTGCACCCTTGACCATCACCTCTTCCGTTCTATAATATTATATATTTAGATAAATATATATAATACAAAACAGTAGTCACTGACTTAAAACCTGTTACCATTTTCCAGTTGTCAAAAACCCTCTATCCCCCATCGAACATCCAGGTGGCATAGGCGTCAATAACGAGTTATTCGAGGAGTCTCTACAACAGTTCGTGGTATGTGTATTCCATTTCGACCATTACTTGTTTTGAGACAAGCAGACTAACGTTGCGCACTCCTTTAGACTCAGGTATTAGCATAAATCTCCAAGAACCTCCAGAATATCCCTATATACCGTGGCTGGGGATATATATTTTCCGTTATATTTACACCCTGGTGGACATTTACCTACCAGTTTCCGCCTCGCGGGTTTAGCTCTCCCCGCGTTCTTGGGTGGAGGGGCAAACGTTTTTGCGAAGCGAAAACCATCTACAGCTTTTCTCTAGGAAACAAAGATTCTTTATAAAGCTTGGCGCATATCGTGCAACGCTCCTTGTGGAGGGGTAATTGACAGCGCGTTATGACCGGATTCTGAGTCTCGCAATACACTCAACAGGGCTGGGGAACCGCCGCCACACTGTACACCTATCTCTATAGACTGTGAACTTGGGATGAGGCCCTTCATAGCAGCCCTACCAGCACGCGGCCGTCACTCCATATGAGAACTTAGCCCCGAATTTCGCAAATTTCGTCCACCTGTGGCCAACGCGGAAGGGCGGGAAAGAGACAAAGTAATAGTGGAGATAACCTTCCAGCTCTTCTTGTTGTAAGCTTTAGACACCCGATCTCACTGACGTGAGTTAAATGCTATATTTACTCTCGACTGGATGTGTATGGATATTTGCCAATCACTTCACTTCTCACGCTCACGTTGATTCGCTAAGGGATTTTCCCATCTTCTTCGCAACGCTGGTTTTTTACGTTTCGCTCACTCTTAAACGCATCCTTGATGTATGTACATTGGAGCCTAGATAATAAACGGGTTCCCTGCTTCTAAGCCCTATAGCAAAGAATCCAAAAAGAAAAAAAAAAAATGAAGGGGTAAGAAACTGTAATCCGATATAAAAAGCTAACCACAATCAGATGTTTTACGATTACCGTCGTAGAAAAACAGAGAGACACAATTCATTCTACCACGGTTATATTAAACATTCGCACTATCTCCTCATTTTCCTTTTCTTTCTTCCCGCAAACTAGGAAATCTAGAGGATTATTCATTACACCGCATTACACATAATACATTTACGTCTAGGCTTGCGGGAGTTACTCCTACCCAGCCTCGAAATCATCTACGCTCTCCAGGAGCTCTGCATCGCTAGGTTCCCAAGGGTACCGTCGCTCCAACTGCCTAATCAACTGCACATGTCTCTCGCTCCTCGGCTCGATTCGAAAATCGAACTTGGTCGGATACGTCAGAATGCCCGGCCTCGGCCGGACATCGACCTCGACCTCCTTGCCATCTTCGCCCACCGCCTTGCGCATGTTGAAAGCAGCCAACAACTGCGCAACGGTCAGGTAGAGGCTGGCGTCCGCAAGGAACCGGCCAGGGCATACCCTGCGGCCATAACCGAAGGCGTCCGCCGTGGGATCGGGCTCGTTGCGCGGCGCGAGGAAGCGGTCTGGATCGAACGCTTCCGGCTCGGCATAGACGTCCGGGTCGTGCAGGAACCACCAGACGGCCGGGAGGAGGAGTGAGCCCTGCGGGATATGCAGGCCGTTGTACACGATATCCTCCGTGGCCGTGTGCGGGAAGCCCATGGGCGCAATGGGCCACCATCTCACGGCCTCTTTGACCAGGGCGTCAATGAATGGCAGCTGGCTGCGGTCGTCGAAGTTTGGGAGGCGGTCCGTGCCGACGACGCGATCGATCTGCTCCTGCGCTTTACGCTGCACGTGGGGGAACTTGATCATGGCCAGTGTAAATATGGTGAGGGTGATTATCGTAGTATCCGCGGCAGCGCCGTATAAACTGGCCGCTGTCCAGATGATAGCCTGCTCATCTTCGTGCTCCAACTTAGCGTCCTCATCCCGCCTGAGTTGCTGGACCAGTTTTGATACGTATGAAGGCTGGTTGGTGTGGTCACCAGCCATTTGACGCCGGACAAATCGGTACGGGATGTACGCAGAGTCCAGGATGGACCTTTTCCACCTACGCGCTGTCTTCTGAACGTGCGCAGGGAAATCTCCGGAAGATAGCGGAAGGCGGGAATAATATCAACGGCCCAAGCCATGGGCACAGCCGCGAGGGAAAACTCCGTCATCATTTTATCAATCAGATCAACCAAGGGATCAGGCTTATGCGGCTCGATGGTGTAGCCGTATGCCGTTTTCAAGACAGTAGCTGCAGCGGCACTGCCATTGATTTTAGTATACGCAAATCCCTGATCCCATCCCCTTTCCCCCATCGCTCCCACCAAATCCAAAAAAGATCCAAAAACATCACTGAAACTTACGTCTTGAAATGCTCCAGCCATTTCCCGGGCTCATTCAGCGCCCGCACAAGCTGTCGGCTCACCTCGATCTCCTGGACACTACGGAACTGCGCCGCGGACACCTTGGTACCAAGCTCCCGATGCAGATACTTGCGATAGCGACGGAAAGTCGGCGTGTAGCTCTGACAGAGGACAATAGACTCGTAACCGCACAGCTTGTTTGCCATGACCATCGTGGGCCGTCCGGACGTCTTGCTCGACGTCTGCTCCAGCAGTCCATGCGCCGTTTTCCTGTCATGGATGGCGACGAGCGTCAAGCCCAGAACCGTCACGGAACTGATGCCGCCATAGAGGTCCTTGTGCTTCAGCCAATGCTGGTATTCAGGCACGCCATCCGGTGGGAAATCTTTCAGGTTTCCCAGGATAGGATGCGGTTTGGGGCCCGGGGGTAGTTTGCCCTGGCGCTTCCTCTGGACCGACTGATTATATATCAAGTACCCGATGAGGGCTGTAAGACTCCACAAGATCAATGATGTAATCGCCATGCTGGCAGATCACCTGTCAGATTCAACGGGAGCAGAACAGTAAACGCGGGTGGTATATGCTTGTCCACCGGCTTATCGTTATTCCAGCTTTATTGTGGGGCTCCCAGCATCCCCCATGTTTTGACTAGTCAAGGGTTATTCTGAGAGAGAAATTTTTGAGGGGTGAATGAAGTGCAACAAGCTAAAACTAAGAAGCACTTAACAAAAAAATTAAAAAGAAAGAAAAAGATTTAAATCAAAACGGGGGGGAATTAAACAAAAAAAAAAGGTATCCACAAGCGAAAACTGAAAGATAACGAAAACACTGTTGGGTATTACCTGGAGTAACACTGGCTGATAACACAGTGTGCTCCATCTGATCCAAATATACATCTATCCCTCGCTGGTAGCAAACCCAAAAAGCAAATAGGGAGGGATTGACAAAAAAAAAAAGAAAAAAATATACTGATCAATCAATAAATTCCCTCCAATTCAATATTAAACCCATTCCAAAAAAAAAGAAAAAAAAAGAAAAAAAAAGAAAGAAAGAAAGAAAGATCAAAAGCGATATGAAACGAAGGAAAAGAAACAGCCAAAATTCAGTTTCCATCCAAACATCCTAACCTCCGTACCAACCAAACATTCAAACCCCTCCTCCCCACTACCCGCTTCAGCGTCGGCCACACTCCATTCTCGCCAAAATCCATATCATCCAGATTCAAATGGCGCGCATATGACCAAAGGAGGTGCAGTTGCAAGTAGTGCAGGCTTCCCCTATCCTTTTCCTCGTTCTCATTTGTCCTGTCTGCAACCGCATCCGCATCTGCAGCGGATGCAGAACCAGTACGGACAGCAACATATCTATCCAGAAACGTATTCGAGTTCGGCGCGATGAGGAGGGTTGGGTTGTCGTGTTGGATTTTGACTTTGTTATTATTATAATTATTGTTACTGTTCACCGCGCCATCATCATTACCCGCATTGGGATCCAGCTGTTGGTGCTCATGGTTACGTTTGGCAGCAGGTTTGCCGTGTTTTGGCTTGCGATCGCTGTAGCATTTCGGGACAGACCGTTCGAGTCTCTCCATCATCTCCGGGCCAGGAATACCCATAAGGTCAATGGTGGAGATGCTGGAGAAAGAAAGATGTGGGACGCTAGTATTGCTCAGATCACCTAGCATCCAAGAGGGTGGGGGATAGGTTTTCCACCAGAAAGCGGTGACAGTGCCGCTGGGCATTCGTATCGGCATTGAGTTGTCTGGTTTAGAATTCATCCCCCCTGATCCCGGGGAGGAAGTCAGCGGCGCGGTTGAGTTGGCGAGGAGGGTGGGTAGGTGGAGTTGTGTTGGGATCACCCCGCCTTGGTGATAGATGCCCATGAGGATACCTAGAGCAGCGTTGAAGAGGACCCAGGATGCTAGGAAGATAGCGGGAGCGTGGGGGACGAAAACAGGTTAGGAGAAGGGCCAACGCAGGGGATTAGGAAGCGGGGTTCTTGGTGGGGGAAGATGGAGAGGAGGACTGTTGCTGAAAGGGCTGAGATGGCGCGGAGGTTCCTGAGGGAGAAGCACGAACCGGAAACTTGAGGATATGAAGGAGTAGAGTAAGAGGAGGTAGATGGGACCAAGGAGTTGGGGTAGGTTGACAAGGAAGTGATTGTAGCGCGGATGGAGGCCATGGTTAGCGAGGTTTGAAACGTCGGAGTTGTAGAACAGGTTGTTGAGGGGCGTAATGATTGGGTTGTGGAAAACGTCGGAAAGGGATGTTATGGATGCGCTGTAGAAATTCGTGTCTGTGAAGATCGCGATGAAGCAAGATATGAGGCCGAAAACAATGACTGTTAGAAGCGAAAGCGGTCTGCATGTGTAAAGTCAGTGCATCAGGCCGACAGGAACTGGTTGTATTGCACGGACAAAAAAAAAGGGGGGGGCGTTACATACTTGCGAAGGAAATGGGGGACCAATCGAAGGCCGGGTATCAAAACAAATGCTGGAAAAGTTATTCTATTAAAAACCCCCGCGACGAGCAGGAAGGATAAGACCACACATGCGAAGATAGACGAATTTTGCTATGGGAGCAGGGTGTCAGCATTATTTGTTGCAATGAATGAATTGTGTGCATTTACATATTTAGATATAGATATATAGATATATAGATATATTTATGTGCGTACCTTGTTTTCGAGAATGCGTTGTATCAAAACTAAGCTCCACACGACAAGCAATGTCTCCAACGAATTCGAGAAGGTATGTGTCTGGAAAGTCCAGGTAACATAGGAGGATGCCACCAGGACGACTGTCTGGCGACGGAGTCGTGAAGATGATGCCACCAACTCATGGATCGCCCAGTCCTCCATAACAAAGCTCAGAACAAACATGCTCCCGCGCAGGACATAGTATATCAGTTCCGGCGGAGTATTTCCAGTCCCATCTTCCGCCCATAGCCACTTCAGGAGCGTCATGGGTACGCCGTAGAAAAGCCATAGCGGGAAAACGCTCCGAATAGGACGGTCTGAGGTAAATTCCCAGGTTGGCTTGGAAGGATAGTTGAAGATTTGGCCTGCAAGAGTTCGATTGTTAGCAGCCCATTGTAGACTTTGTCTGATATTGTAAATTCAATCAATGGACGCTGGCGGAAAAGGGGGAATCTGGTAGCGCAGACGACAACAAGGGGCGGTTAAGACATTTTTATTTTGAATCAATACAAGTTCTTGGCGTATTTGCAAATCGCTTTGATGTCAAAATAAAACAAAGATGCCTTGCGTCAAATCCGAGAGATGCCAGAGGCAGCCCCCCCAAAGGGAGAGGGTCCATCCCAACAAAAAATCTCCCGGCACCTGGAAGATCTCATCCGGGGTGAGATAGACTGGATGAGAAGGCAAAGTTGATGCGAACCACGAGGAGAAGCAAGTATGTTCGTCTGAACATAGCGCAGGACAAATCAGGGGATCAGATAGTGCGACCATAGGAAATGATAGAGCATTGTACAGTACATGAACCTGGGAGGGTGCCCGGGTCAGCAAGACGAGCGAAGTTGGTGATGCGTTGCTGCGAAAGGGTGGGTTGTGTTGGGTGAGATAGAAAAAGTCGATGATCAACCGAGAGCCTTGATCAGGATTCGGTGGCCGAAAGACGGCATGGCCACACCCCCATCTTACAGACTATAGAGGTTAGTCTTGGTTGAGGGATGCTGAACTGCTCATTAGTTGCTTATCTTCTCTACTGATCTAGACTAGATCAACATCGAATCGGGACAACTCCAGATCGAAGCCCACGGCCCAGATGGATGGCAGGAGATCAGGAGGAGAAACGGCGGGGGTTCAACCAAACTCTTTAACTAACAATAGTGGACCCAGGCCTGGGTTCTAGGTGCTGTTGGGCATTGGACCGGGCACCTCATTGCTGCGAATACAAAAGCCCCATATCATATATGTGGATGCTGAATGTGTCCATACAGTACGGGACGGTACAGGATGGTACAGGACGGTACAGAGACACACACAGAACCTTCTTACTGTGAATGGTTGCCGCGACACAGACCGGAACCCGACCATGGACAGCCAGCACAGGGCAAAGTTACCCTTCTCCAGCAACCGGATACATACACTGTCACGTGATATCACTGGCTGTCAGTGGATCCCGCCAAACCCTCTGCCTGGCGTGGGTTGTCAAAGATTATAGTCATAACTACTATCTCACCACCACTGTCGCCGCAACACTATTCTGCTCTACCTCTCCCTGAGTAGCTTCCTCGATAAACTCCGTCGCCTATCTGACCCAAAGCCAACCTGATTATCAACCGCGATACGGTATGTCCCGCTTCTTCTGTTTGCGTGCCTCTTATGGCAGCTCCCCTCTTCTCTGAGCATCTCTAGGCAAACTAGCCGGTACTAAACTCCCTCTTGTGCACATATATAGAGACCGATCCCTCATCCCAGAGGATCCTCTTTGCTCTCCGCCCTAGAAACCTATAACGCCCGCTCGAAACTCCCATAAGCTACCAACATGTCGCCTCCTGCCAAAGATGAAACCAATGCCACGAGTACTGGCAAAAATGAAGTGCGGCTGATCCCCTCCGATGAACCCCAAGGCGGCCCCGGGATTTCAGTTGGTATGCTGCAATTCCCCCTTCCTCCGCATGTCTACTTGAAACCCGAAAAGAAATGGTGCGTAAGGCTAATATATTATATCTTCCACCGACTCTAGAACGTTCCATCATAGAACGCTCCATCCTAATCAAGAACATGCTTGAGGATGTCGGTGAGGGAAGCATGGAAGAAGAGATCCCAATTCCAAATGTATGGATATCCTCCCTGTTTGCGAAGCTTTACTCTGCTTCCCCACAGAAGCAACTAACACCCAACCCTTAGGTCAACAGAGCCGTCCTTGAAAAGGTTATTGCCTGGTGCACAAAACATCAGGGCGACCCCCCAAGCACCGGCGACGAGGACAACGACTCCCGCAGGAAAACCACAGATATCGATGAATGGGATCAAAAATTCATGCAAGTCGACCAGGAAATGCTGTTCGAAATCATTCTGGTATTCCTTCCTCTCTGGCTTCCGAGCTACATCAAATAAATTTCTTGATGGCAAAATACTAAACTTGCTCAGGCTGCCAACTACCTTGATATCAAGGCCCTGCTCGATATTGGTTGCAAGACCGTCGCAAATATGATCAAGGGCAAGTCTCCAGAAGATATCCGCAAGACCTTCAATATCCAAAACGACTTCACGCCAGAGGAAGAAGCTCAAATCCGCGCGGAGAACGAATGGGCTGAGGAGTATGTTTTCTTTTTTTTCTTTTTTTCCTCCGCACCTCACTTTATTTCTGTACATTCCTTTCCTATTTTTTGTCGTATACTAACAACTATCTACAGTCGTTGATTTTCATCCACTGTCATACGACATCGTAATACGAAACCATAACGAACTTTCCTTCATCCTCCCTCCGATGCTCTCTTGGTGTGTGCAGCCACGTATGCAACGTAGTCGCAACTGTCTACATTTCACACAGTTATCCGACACAATTGGGTTGAATCTGCGGAATTCGAGAAGGGAAATTGGCACT
>NW_001813981.1:3246352-3249060 GCF_000149585.1 Histoplasma mississippiense | reverse complement strand
AAGAAATGCAAGACCAAGCTAGAATAAGCTGAGAAAAGGATGGTTTGATTGGAAGATGTTTTGTCTCTTTACTTTTACTTTTACCTTCATAAGGTGGAGGGAGAATGGCGAACGGGAAGAAAACAAGGAAGAGAATTAAAAAGAAAAGAAAAGAAACTTTCATTCGAGCTCGTCATGGACATCAAAAGCAGAAGCAATCCTCCCCTTCCCTTCCCCTTTTGCATCCCCAAACATTGATCCCATTCTCCATAGTTCATCCAATAGAGATACCACGAAGTCTTGATGCGATTCCCTTGCTTCTGTTTCTGCTTCTGTTTCTGTCCGGATCCCATGGCAGTAACAGAAAGTAAAAAAAGAAGAAGAAATAAATAAAATAAAATAAATGGGAAAAAGCAAAAGATCGAGGTCCGAAACACCCAACCAAATTTCTATTTTCACAGGTACACTTCCCCTGCTTCTCCCTCATTCATTCATTACTCTGATATTGTCGGAATCCCTACTCCGTCCATTTTATCCCTAGTTTTGAAATCACAGGGTATTATTGTCCCCTTCTCGAGTCAAAGTTTTTTTATAAAAGTTTCGGAGTCCGTACGTAAGAATGTACCGAGATAGAGAAAATAGAAGAGTAAAAGGAATAAGATCAGGATTGACGGAGAAGAGGGCCTTGCGGGTTCATTTTGAGGTGGGGAAGGATCGTTGATTCTGCGATTAATCTAGATGCCGAGACGAGTCTTGCGCCAATGCCTCCGCTTGGCGTTATATCTATGTTGAGAGAAATGTGCCTGTCAGCCAAACTGTTCCAAATCATATATCATATATCTTGTGATACGATGCGGCCCTTTCGAGTCACTTTGTTTGGTTCAAGATATCCTCCTTTTTGCCAAGCATGTCTAGGTCTATAACGCCCTACAGTCGTTCGGGTATTATATCCCTTTCGAATCTTGCGTTCCCTAACCCGTTTCCAACTTTCGTTTTACGGAATCCCCCTGGCCGTACTTCCCCCTCCCCCTCCCCACGGTCAATCTCCAAAACCTTCTCCCCTCCCTCTGATCCAGGCTCCGCAAACGAAAAATAGAACGGGGAATGTTACCTGATGGTGTTTCCGGTCCGCAGACGAATCCATTGGGGAATGGGGCGGTTCTGCTTCTGGGCTTTGGCAAGCTTCTGCTTGGTACGGAACGATTTATGGCTCTGTTTTATTCAGACGATATCGAAGTCGGGGAAAAATTAGCCCTTGGCCCATGATTTTTATTCTTCTGGCATATATTGTTTTCCCCGCAAACGGACGGTCTGTGAAGCACTTACCGGCATCCTGGCGGTCTAGAGTACTGCAAATGCTCGAGACTGTGATGGAGTTGACAGTTATTGATGTCGGGGGGGGGAGGCGCAACGGGACACTGGCACAGCGAAGTTTTTGTGTGGGAAACTCGCTTACCGATCAGGTTTAGCGTGGTGGAAATAGGCAGCTTTGGGCCAAAGCGGTGAAATGCGGCATAATGATGTCAACGTTGACATTTTGAGTTTGGCCAAAGTTTTCATCCCATTCATTGTCTTGCGGCGGGTTAAGTGTGCAACGGAACTGATGAAGTGGGCAGCTTGTCCCCCTCTGCTACATTGCACATCAAGCGCCCTTAACACGGGCTCACAACAGCGCTTGTTGACGAAGTACCAGATGATGCTGTTACCTGATATCCTTGTCTCTCCCTACTCCACATCTACCTAGGTTCCTAGGTTCAAGAATATGGAATCATCAATAGTACCTTCTTCTCTTGCCTTTTCAGTAGACATGTACATTGTCTATGCCTCTTCGAATTCCACCCACACACACGCACACAATCTTAAAGAGATCGGGTTTATCTCATGCTGAAGAGCTTCGCCCAGGGCTGTTCTATATACTAGTATCTACAACCTGTGCCTGGGGCAGCTTTGTAATATAGTGTTAGCTGGCAGTACATCTCAGGTCCAGAGAAACGAGAAGAAGAGAATCAAAGCCTCAGAAGGAGGAAAATCCGGTGGCGCAGAATGAATGAAAGAGAGAGAAAGGAAATAAGAGATGCAGAAACAAACGGAGCCAAAACACACCTACTTTTAAGAAAAAATACAGGAAAATCACAGCGGATGTCCAAATCCCCGGACAGGGCCCAGTTGGACATTTCTCAATTTCTCAAGTGCTACCCCACGATATTGGATGGGGGAATTTCGTTCATTTATTGCCTGCCACCTCAACATCCATTCTGGAGCGAACCATACATACTTCATTCCACAAAATAAATATCTTCCCCCGCTCACCCAGAGCAAAGAATTTATTTATAGGCGCTATATTTACAATAGAGCATGGACTCAAAGCACACCTTCACAAGTTGTAATTTGTGCAGATTGATCAAATTTTAACTCCGAAGGTTAATATATATATAGAGAGAGAGAGAGAGAGAGAGAGAGAATTTTTAAACAATCGGGCAAGGACAATAGGTAAAGCCTAATAAGTAAACGATACAATAGCAAGCTCAACACCAATTTTTGACCAGCCACGCAAATAAAGACCACCCACTGCTCCCTGGTTGCCCTACCGAGCCTGAGGAGATCAAGGCGAAACTCGTCCTTCATACATCTATCTATCTATGATTTATTCAAACGGACTACTACGGATCATATATACAACTTCCACACCTGCTCTACACAGTCCTGTCCCAATATATATATGCCCTTCG
>NW_001813981.1:3243621-3246180 GCF_000149585.1 Histoplasma mississippiense | reverse complement strand
CTCGAACTCTAACTCTAATAACACTCATTTAAACTTCCGGCCCGAAAGTTTTTTTTTTTTTTTTCCTTTTTTCTTTTCTTGGAAAGAGGAGAATGTATATATCGCGCCTAGGTTCAAATACATATATATGGGTTGCCTCTTCATGCGTTCACGAGGACAAAGTGATGGAGAGGATTGTTTTGCTTGAGCTGGGAAGGGCTAGGTTGGTGGTGTTATTTTTGAGATATTTCTCTCTCTCTCTCTCTCTCTCTCTCTCTCTCTCTCGGAGGCAAGCAGCCAGGTAAGGCAACAGGCAACAGGCAAACAGGCAGGATGCTGCAGCTGTTCCTGCACGGGCGTTGCTCCCCCCCTCTCCGCCTTCCCCCGGAAGAAAGAAAAAGCAACAAGCCCGCAGAGGGCAGCAAGCAGTCGAAAACCTATTTACTATTTATTCTGTTCCTCAATTCTCTCCTTCACTTCTTTCACATCTTCGTACAAACATGGACAGGCACAGGCTCAATCGTTATGGCAATCCCGATTCCTCACCAGGCAAAATGCATTTTTAATGATGTCATTCGGCATTTGGTGGAGGAGGAGGAGGCGCCGAAGTGCGATCGATGTCAGCACCCGCCAAGCCGTGTGTAGTTTGTATGCCGTACAAAGTACGGAGTAACTAGTGGGTAGCGCTGAAGCAGCCTGCTTAGAATGTGGCCTTTTGGTGTAGTTTAGTGGCCTATTATTCTGCTAGTAGTGTATTCTGCTAGCAGTGGATGCTGCTGAAATTTTGAACTTAGCAAGCTGCTGTGTGGGCTTTTCTGAACAGTAACTTAAAATAATCATGACCTGGAAAAGTACCGCGCGGAGATTGAGTTTTTCACATTTAAGGAATGGAAGGCTGAGCTGGGTTTTGACCAGATGGAAGCGTATCATAATCATTGCGCCTTTGATATCTGTGAGAATCAAATATATAGAGCTCAGTTCATTGTAGTTGCTGTTTTGGAGGAAGTTCTGATATTCCTGCCTTGAGGTTTGCGGTCAAAAAACCTTGCCAGTATTGTTTCTCAGTTACTGGTGGACTCCCCTCTACCTCTCCGTTGTTTAAAATCATGTGCGGTGCTTTCCATGAAATGTTGATTAGCTCCTGTTTCTTGCATTCTGCCTCCCCCTTTCAACGTTGTAGACAGCTGTCAAATCCCATCCAAAATGCACCATCTAATATTTCAACTTCTCACCAACCAAGCCAAGAGTACTCTTTAAATTATGTATATAGAATAGCACCTGATATCCTAAATCAGCAATATTGCAGATTGAATGAAATATGATTCTGAATCTGAATTCAAAATAAATTTCTTAGCAGATGCTTGAACTAAGTTTGTGTCTAAAATTTTTATTTTTTTTTTATTTTTTTATTTATTTATTTATTATTTTTTTTGGATGAAAATACTTTATGGTTGAATATTGTGTAATCACAATTTCATTTGAGCAAATATCATAGATACTCTGGTAACAATCAATTTCATAAGAGGAAAAAAGTACAATCCATTGTGTACTAAGTACAGGAAGACAGAGGACATGAGCCTGGCCACAGAAAGGCAGAGTAGCTACTGTCTAAATGCTTCCCTGATTTTAAAAATTTGTTGAATGCTTAAGGCGCACCATGGGCGAAAGACGAGGAGCTCTGGGAGCCATGTAGGTGGGTCTGCGCCAATGGAATACGCTAAAAAACAAACAATGAGAGCCAGAAACCAACAGAACCAAGCAGCACCAGAGTTTTTAACGGCGTCGGAAAACTGAATGCAGAGCGCGCTTAAGATGAGTAGCAGTTGATAGTAAGGCCATACGTGAAAACGCTATTTGGAGGCATTGTCAGTGGACTGCTCCAGAGTAGATAAATGGTTCCACAGTCATGGACAAGCTCTTACTGCGGCGTATTTGGATCTCCAATGGAGATCCGTATAAATAGCTTTCCCGACAATGTTATCCCCGACGCAATCAATCAATTTTTCAAGGCTTCGCAGATAAAGCTCGTCACCGTGGATCGGCTCGAATTGATCGATGGGTGTAATCGGCGTCTGTTGGTTATAATAGTGGAGCATATAACGTTGGAAAAACAGGAGGACATCATCCGGGGACGCTGTTGGAGGGGGGAATTCGGGTTTGGGAGTTGGGACGCCTGCGCGGACAAGGGAAAGCATGTTGGCAGTTCCCAAACAGTTGGGCTTTGAAGCTAAATGTCAGTGAAGTAAACATTTAGATTGAAGAATACTCCGCTCATGTTGGGTTTGGTCGTCTGTGCTATTGGCAGGCCGATGGGTTATGCAGCGATATCTAGTTTAGTGGCAAGGAGAATGGAGTGGGGGAGCTGGTCACTCAAACACCCAAAGCTGGAAGGAGCTCAATTCCCACGCTCCAGTTTTCTCCGACGAAGACCTGGAGAACTTGGAGGTATACTCGTCGACGGAAGGAGCAACGCGGAACCCAGTACGGGGTCACTTTCCTTTGACGAATCCGTAGAGGTAGCGTCTACCGCGGTGTAGCGAGCCAGTAAAGAAGTCATACAAGCGCATGGAATAATGGGTG
>NW_001813981.1:3232863-3242845 GCF_000149585.1 Histoplasma mississippiense | reverse complement strand
TGGGTTAAATATCTCTTAACCTGCGTCTACTCTCCATTAAGGCAGTCCGCTACATTTAGCTTTTGAGTTGTGACTTGGGGGTGATCAAGTCCGCTTCTAGCACTCTTTCTTATGACTTTTCTTTGATGGACTAGGCTGCTCTGTCTTCTGTAAAAGCTTCTAGCACTTTATTCAAAATAATTCACTGGTACTAACATCCGGTGGAACTCAATTTTCCTTTCCCTTCATTCCCTCTTAATGACCGTTCTTTTTCTTCCCTCATGAATCAACAAATAGATTCTGTTGGATCTAGTGCCGGTGGGATGGTTATGGGAATGAGGTATATTGTGCTTCCACTGATCATTGCCTCGCTTCTACTGACAATTCTCAAAAGTGAGAGAATTTTAGGGAGTCAACCTCTTGTGCGGAGCAAGGGTATTCAAGGCGCAGTTGTAGTTGGAGGAGAGTTCTTTATTTCATCCGAGGACCTAAACAAAGCTCTCAGACGCTGGGCCGCAGAGTTACCTCGGGAGATCTATGTTGATTTACTCAACGAGGCGGTTGCTCAAGTTAGTGGAATCATCGAACAACATGAAAACGCACGCGACAAGGTTCTCATCGATTTGCATGAGGTTGGCTGAGAGACACTTGGGCAAGAATTTCCCCGGACGAAAAGAGCACCAGAATACCGACATCTTTGGATAAAAGTTACAGACGCCCTTAAAAACGCCAAAAAAAAAAAAAAAAAAAAAAAAAAATTGAGAAAGCGGTGCGAAACGCACGACAGGCTGTGATAAATGCTGGGGGTGAGAGTGGTATCCAGTTCCTTGACTTTAATGTTGCACAGGGGTGGACGAAAGCTGCGGGTAGGCTTGCCCGTGCCTGCCCAGATTACACGCGCGCCGCAAGCTATATCGTGCATGCGGTGGTAAATCGGCTCAGGAATGTTCGTTCTGGAAGATCATTGTATCTAGAGCCTGGGCTGAAAGACCTTCAAGACGCGATTTCCTTAACACGCAACGCTTCTCCACCACAGCCAATCGCAAGTGATGAACTCTGTTCAATGGGGTTGCGACTTAACGCAATTGGACTTGGGTGAGCCCCTCGGCTCGGTCTCCCTCGAAATCACAGATGGAGATATTGACGTTGAAAATGTGAGTTTTGAATGGGCTCCAAATGCTGATATCCCGAGGCTTCCCCAGGCAGTTGTGGAAGAATTTAGTGACCACGATTCTTCTTCAATCTCTGGGGACATTCCCACCAACGTGGCTGCCGAAGGAGGGTTTCATCCCGTACTGGGTCGCGATTCAGCGAATTCGCCGAGACCAACCAATGATAGGGCAAGCCAAGAAGTGCTAACAGCATGCACTTCAAGTCACGGTACAGGCGGTGCTTCTACCAATATGAGTGACTCACAACCCAGAAAGAGACAGCATATAGATGGTCATTCGGTTCTAGGAAGTACGCAAGGTTTGATTGGCGATATTGAATCCAGGATTCAAAAACAGGCTGTAGCCGATGCTACCCCTGGCTCTGCCGCGTGTGATACTCCTGCAAGTCGTTCGAAGTTACTCCCAAACGCAAAGGCACAAAGAAATAAGCAAAGTACTCATGAAAAGGCAATTCATCCCAATAAACCGGAGGTTGAAGCTGGGTCGGGAGTTCAAAATCGGAATGTTGCAGGCACTACTCTTAGTTCGTCCACGAGTGGTACTCTTGCGAGCGGTCTTAAATTACGCTTTAAGTTCCACCCAGAAGGAAGGGAGCGACCAAAACTCCAAAATACTCCCAAGAAAGCAGTTCTCCAGAAAAACCCAGAGGTTGAAATTGGATCCAAGATCCACGATCAGAATGTTGGCCAAGACCCAGACAGCTCACCCAACAACAACCACGCTACAACAACTATAGTTCTCGAAGACATCCTTCGTCGTCTTGGGCATGAACCCCTTCAGAAGCTCCAGGCATTGCAAGCCAACGGCCATCTTGTGCTGGACAACGTGTTTGATTGGTGTGAAGCAGTGGATCAGGACCAACCGCTGCTTCAGCTAGCGGAATTGGAGGCGACGATATTCTTGCACCACTGTGGCGGCGACAAAGAGATGTTTCAGAGCTTGAAATATGGACTATTGCAGCAGTTGATTGAGACAGATCCGGTACTATGGATATTGTACGTTTGCCTGCAGAACGGCAAGCAAGAACTTGTTGCGTTTCCACAACCAATGTCCATCTAGTCCATCCATGATGAAAATAGTACAACTCATTCTTGCCCTGCTAGCGTGAAAAATCGATGCATTATAAGTCAGGATTCACACACGCCAAGTATTGTTCTGTTTTATGCAGGAGAAAAAAGTTGCTGGTCAAAGTGTCATTTTTCAGCCAGCATTGCTACCCTTAACTGAGATATCTGGAACTACTTGTGTTGGTAGATTAACAACTTTAAATCAACTTCAGTCTCTACGAGCCAGTCATGAGCCCGTGAAGTTGAATTTAATAGAAGACAACGCAATGCATGTTGCACCATTCAAGATCGCGACATCACTGCGAGGCCTTAGTCCTGGAGCTGACGCAGTTCTTCTCCAAAGGCCATATACAGATCCTACTGTTGTGGCTGAAGTCAACCTTCTGCTTGGCAATGATCGAGATTTGGCATGGGAATTCATTCTACAGTGGCGAGCGTTGGCAATTGAGCACATAAAACTTCATTTCAACCTGTGGCGATGGACAGAAAAGTCATTTTACGGAAGTCAGGCATACAATCCGGAAAAAGAGGCCATTGAAATCAAGGGATAGCAAGGCGTTGGCAGTTGATCGGAGGTTTGGAGGTTTGGAGGTTTGGAGGTTTGGAGGTTTGGAGGTTTGGAGGTTTGGGGGTTTATGGGGTGGCAGACGTTTGGATGGCGCGATATTGCAGGGACAGGGTGAATATAGGCAGCATGAATTAAATGCATGTAATTGCTGGTGCGAGGACCCTGAACAAGCAAAGCATTCAAGAAGGCTGCTCGCAAAGAGTCTGAATATCCTTTCCTTTGTATATATATATTTAATACATATAAAGTAGAAAATAAATAAATAAATAAAAATAAGATAAAAATAAACTAAAGATTAAAGATAAAATTATAAAATTTAGGATCCGAGCTCGGGGACCAGGGCTGACCCACTTGCTTCTTTCTTGTTCGTCGTCTCTCTTCCTCTGTTCTGCTTTTCGGAACGGCCTCTATGTTTCACCGGCCTCCGTGTAGGCGCGTTCGGACTGGCCGGGTCAGCTTGCTTCCAAATCGCAATGACCTACTCCTACTCCGATGAAGGATTTGATGGAAGAAGGGGTCAGTTGTCATTCTGACTCAATGACTGATTTCTCGCTGGATGAAAGCATGATCATGATTGGCGGCGGTGCTTTTCTTGTTACCTGGTTTTCCTTTTTCCTTTTTTATTTTTTATTTTTTTTTTATTTTTATTTTTTTTATTTTTCCCCTTCTCTTCCTTCTCTGCAAAATGACGAAGAGCTTCATTGCATGGATGTGCGTAAGTCGAGAGAGACAAGCTTTTTGATCTTCCATGACAAACCCCAAACGGGTTAACTTCTGCTTTTCGTCCGCTTTCCTTTATTGCTGATGACAAGAGGCAATATTAATGGCAACAAGGGTAAATTGTTGATCTGCTTTTGTGAAAATTTTGTTTTATCTTGATGCTTTTTTTCTAAAAAAAAAATAATATTTTTTTTCCTCCGTGTCATAGCCTCGGGCTTTATTATCTCCGGCAATCCGTGCACCCCCATGAGACGTATTTTTGGCAAAATTAACTGCAGGGCTATATTTTTCGACGTGAGGGAACCAAAAAAAGAAGAAAAAAGAAAAAAAAAAAAAAATAGATGACTCACAAACCTTTTTTTTTTCATCGGTGCCTGGAAAGCGAGAAAAAGCTAGGTTTGGTTTTGAATAGCTTCCCTTGTCGGCGGAAGGAGCAGAAAGCCTGCCGATGTTGGGGGAAAAAATACGAATGGTCTGTTGACTGACTGACGAGTTGGACAAAACCCGATGTGACGCGGCGGAGCGTCCGCTTTTTTGATCCCCCATGCATCAGATACTTTGAAATTTCGTTGCAGTCGGTGCATCGGTATCCCCATGGAGTGGACAGGGTTAGGGGGAATAACTTTTAGTAGATTCCGAGAAAGTTTCGAAAATACCGGGTCGCTGACCAGGGGAGTCCCGAGGTCGTGAAACCATCTCTCTCTCTCTCACATTGCCATGTCGGGAAGACGGGTTCAGTGAGACTCCGTGTAGCGAAATCACCTCTGCGTATTCCGTACTCCGTTCCATCATCATCATCATCATCATCATCATCATCATCATCATCATCATCGAGTTAATCTGACTGTTGACAACCTTGGAAGAAGCTCTTTCTGGAGTTGATTATTGTGGTGGATGAAATTGAATGAAACAACGATGCCCAACCATGTCAAGTCAACAAAGATAAAACGCAGTACTCCATAGTATGCACCCCGAAGAACGACGAGACAAGCATTAGGAGATTAACACACTAGCCTGTAGTTTAGCGAGCCAGCGAAGCTCCCGATGCGGCAATGTCATCGTATTCGAGACGAACGACACCGAGGCCGACGGTGGTGGAGTACATTCAAGCGACAAGACGATCAATGCGATCAAGTGAAAGCTACGGAGCCAAACCTGGCTGGGGACACAACCAGCGATCAACGCAGAATATCGCGTACTGACATCATAGGATGAGGTATTCCTTACGTGTAGCAGGAAACGGCGTAAGAAGCCATGAATTTGAAAATATAATAAAATAATAACCACTAGTTATTAGTTCTAGAAGAAATATAAACATGGAGTCCAAACACAAGCCACAAACGCAGTTCGGTCGCACAGATGCACTGCACAGATGCACTGCACAGATGGACTGGACAGATGCACACAGGATGCATATCTCTGCACATCCCATCTGATATGTTCCGTCTACGGTCTTGTTTGTTGACTCCGGATGGGCACACAGCCGCGCATGACATAAGCGGTAACCGCAACGAGGCTAGCGTGGCAACCATTCTGGGTGGCTTCTGCGCCGCAATGCACGGCCTGGAACAAGCTTGGAACATTTTGATTACATAGTAATCTGTACGGAGTACGGAGTATGCAGGACGGAGGAAGTTAAGTTAGGCTCCGGGAGCCGTGCGAAGTAATATTGCACAAATACATGCCACGTATGGCGCGATACGTCAGAAGCGGCCGCGGCTGCCATGACTGCCATGACTGCCATGAGTGCCACGACCCTTGGCCATGTGGAGCGCGTAATTTACAGCGTCGAGACGGTGGCTGCCGCTAGTGCCAACCCACCCGAGCAACGTTATGCAAGATATGCACACAACGCCAACAACCTCGGAAGTCTTGTGCTTTGGCCCTCTTTGGTACCAGGTACCCTCGCACGCCGGCTATTCAACAACGAGCCACAGGTCACAGGTACCAGAGGAGCGCGGTGGGTATTAGCCGAGGTGCCGTTTGCGCAGCCAATAGGGGTTCCCTTGGCGCAGGCTCGGCATCGGTAGACTGGAAGCCCGTCCCGTGGGTCCTCCCCCTTGGGCTTGGGGACAGACGATGCCCAGTCCAACAATATGACAATGAATGGGGATGAGAGGGGTGATGATGGGGGTGATGGGGGTGAGGATGATGAGGATGATGAATGGAGGTTATCAGTATCCTGGTCATGTGTGCCAAACTCTGACAGGCGCAAAGCCAGAACGGGGCGCGGGCTCCAGGAATGCCAGGAATGAATGCTAGGATACGAGAACTAGTATGGCGACGGGGTCCCAGCAGGCAGCCGGAATAATGATTGGAGCTGCCCGAACCTTCGAGGGCCTCAGGGGACGGTGGAGAAAGCTTGGTTCCGACGATATTGGCTTTGCGGAGCCCAGGACTCCAGGAGACTCCAGGAGACTTCCAGGGAACTGAGGGCGGCAGGATCTGGGCCAAATGCTGTTCCAAATGTTTTCTATTTCTTTTTTCCTTTTTTTGTTGGAGAGCACAGTCAGCGGTCGTATTAAGAGCATCATCCGCATCGACAAATATTCTTTTTCTTTCTTTCTTTCTTTTTCTCTTTTTCTTCTTTTCAGTTTGTATGCAATTCATTGAAACATGCTTTCCATGCGTTGCATGCCCTGTTGGTCCTCATTTTATAAATCTCTCCCCACCTCCCACCCCCACCAGGACGAGGAACAGCCACCATAAGCTTGACTTGCCTGTGTCTGGTGTCATACACAGTCGTCGTGGGATAGATAATCCCCTTGCGTCTGGATAATCCGAAATTTATTCATTACAGCTTTCATTTCCATGCGACTTGCTTCTTCTCTTTCTTGTTCTTCTTCTTCTTCTTCTTCGTGCTGTTTCGTTTCGTGGGCGCTGTCCTCCTTCCCGCTGCGATCCCCATATGGCTTCTTGGCCCAGGACTCATCTCCGGACATTATAGACATACCACCAAAGAGCCTCCTGGGACAAACCCGGAGTTTCCTGTCGTTCGTTCCCTCTGTGGGTTCAGCTGTTGGCTAGAATCGACTTTTTTTTTTTTTTTTCGTTCTTCCAGCTTGCCCTCTTCCTCCACTTGTGGTTGAAACACTGGCAGCTAAACCCTCTCCTCCGATCTTGCCTGGAATTGCATTTATCAAACCTTCTCCTGTCTCCCTGCCCATCTGTCCGTCTGCCAGTCCGTGCAGGCGAAGCTGAGCACAACAATGGACGGGGACCCAGAAAAACAGAGCGCTGCCGTGGAGAAGTCTGCGGTCCCTGATACTGGCCTCGAGAGCTCACCCGCAATGACTTCGGGCGAGAAATCTAGAGATGCCAACAACGAGATATCGGGCTCGGGCTCGCGCTCTGGCTCCGGCTCCGGCTCGACCGTGAGCAATAACGATGACTCTACAAATCTCAAAAAGCTTGACTCGACAGTGGGTGTTCCCCCGCCGAAGGAGGCAGATCTCGACGCTGCTCTCGCCCACCTTCCAGAACAGGAACGGGCCATCCTCAAGGAACAGCTCGATATCCCCGATGTCAAGGTTAAATACATCACTCTGTTTCGCTATGCCACGAAGGCTGATCTCCTGGTGCTCTTCGTGGCCGCCTTTGGTGCGATTGCTGGTGGCGCTATACTTCCTCTATTCACGGTACGTTTTTTGGATTTTCATTTTCTAAGTCTTTCTTTGATTTCACTCTATTTTACTCTATTTTTACTTTTATTTGTTTTTCACCTCTTGTCGCTCCTCCCTGCTAGAGTCAGGTTAAAGTAAGGTCTGGGTCTGGTTGTGCTAATTCCACCAAACTCTGTTCGGGGTAGATTATCTTCGGGGCCATGGCTGGCTCGTTCAAATCGATTGTCCTACACACCATCACCATAGACGAGTTCAATTCTCAAGTTTCGAATTTCGCTCTATACTTCGTCTACCTTGGGATCGGCATGTTCGTTCTTATCTATATCGGAACCGTTGGCTTCATCTACGTCGGCGAACAGATCTCCCAGAAGATCAGAGAAAAGTATCTCGCCGCTATCCTGCGTCAGAACGTCGCGTTCTTCGACAAACTGGGTGCTGGCGAGATCACCACCCGCATCACTGCCGATACTAATCTGATCCAGGACGGCATATCGGAGAAAGTTGGCCTGACCATGACTGCCCTTGCGACATTCATCACCGCGTTCATCATTGGCTTCGTCAAGTTCTGGAAATTGACCCTGATTTGCTCATCGACCGTTGTCGCTCTCACCGTCCTGATGGGCTCGGCGTCCCGATTCATTATTGGATTTAGTAAAAAGTCGTTGCAGAGCTACGGTGAGGGTGGAACCGTGGCAGAGGAGGTCCTCAGTTCGATTCGGAACGCTACTGCCTTCGGAACTCAGGAGAAGCTTGCACGGCAATACAACATTCATCTCCTTGAGGCCCGGAAATGGGGAACTAAACTGCAGGTCGTGATCGGAAGCATGGTTGGAGGCATGCTGGCCATCGTGTTCCTGAACTACGGCTTGGGTTTCTGGATGGGTTCGCGTTTCCTGGTCAACGGAGAGGCCAACCTTCAAGACATCGTAACTATCTTGCTGGCCATTATCATTGGTTCCTTCAGCTTGGGTAATGTCACTCCACACGTCCAGGCTTTCACTTCGGCGATCAGTGCAGGTGCAAAGATCTTCAGTACCATTGACCGCGTATCCCCCATCGATCCCACCTCCGACGAAGGCATGAAAATCGAGAATGTCGAAGGCGTCGTCGAATTCCGAAATATCAAACATATCTATCCGTCCCGGCCAGAGGTTGTTGTCATGGAGGATGTCAGTTTGCTGGTTCCCGCTGGTAAGACAACCGCGCTCGTTGGTCCATCTGGCTCCGGTAAAAGTACCGTTGTCGGCTTGATGGAACGATTCTACAATCCCGTTAGTGGCGCTGTTTTCCTGGACGGTCATGATTTGAAAACCCTCAACACGCGTTGGCTTAGACAGCAGATCTCCCTGGTTAGCCAGGAGCCAACGCTTTTTGGTACCACCATCTACATGAACATCAAGCAGGGCCTGATAGGTTCCAATTTCGAGCAGGAATCGGAAGAGAAAATCAGAGAACGCATCGAGAATGCTGCAAGGATGGCCAACGCTCACGATTTTATCTTGGGACTTCCAGAAGGCTATGAGACCAATGTTGGGGAACGAGGTTTCCTGCTCTCCGGTGGCCAGAAACAACGTATCGCGATTGCTCGCGCGGTGGTTAGTGATCCGAAGATTCTTCTGCTGGATGAGGCCACTTCTGCCTTGGATACGAAGTCAGAAGGAGTCGTCCAGGCTGCGTTGGATGCTGCGGCAGTAGGAAGAACCACAATCGTCATAGCTCATCGCCTGTCTACGATCAAAAATGCTCACAATATTGTTGTTATCGTGGGTGGACGAATTGTCGAGCAAGGCACTCATGACGAATTGGTCGACCATGATGGCGCTTATCTCAGGCTCGTCGAGGCACAGCGAATCAATGAAAAACGGGAAGCCATCGGCTTAGAAGAGGATGAGGAGGATGAGGAGGATGAGCTCATGAAATCCAAAGAGTATACGCTTAATCGTCAGGCTTCCGGCCCCTCTCAGAACGTGGCTCCTGGCACGTATCGCGGGACTGGCGCAGATGATGAGGAACTGAAGCTGACCACCACCAATAAATCGATTTCGAGCTTAGCCCTTTCCAAGCGGACTCCAGAAACCCATCAGAAATATGGCCTGTTTACCCTTATCCGATTCATCCTTTCCTTCAACAAACCAGAAGCCCTATTGATGTTCTCCGGATTCCTCGTTTCCATAATCTGTGGTGGCGGGCAGCCCACGATGGCAGTATTTTACGCCAAAGCGATCGCTACACTTTCCCTCCCCGAACAACTCTACGATAAACTGAGAAGCGATGCGAGTTTCTGGTCGCTCATGTTTCTCATGCTTGCATTCGTGACATTACTTTCATACTCTGTTCAGGGAAGTATTTTTGCTGTTTGTTCTGAGCGGCTAATTCACCGCGCACGGCTCGAGGCTTTCCGCGCAATGCTCCGACAGGATATTGTCTTCTTCGATCATGAGGACAATAGCACCGGCGCTCTGACCTCATTCCTGTCCACCGAGACGAAGCATCTTTCTGGAGTCAGCGGAGTAACTCTTGGCACCATTCTCCTCGTCTCGACCACCCTCGCGGCAGCATGCATCGTAGCGTTGGTCATCGGCTGGAAACTTGCTCTCGTCTGCATCACAACCATCCCTATTCTTCTCGGTTGTGGATACTACCGATTTTACATACTGTCTGTTTTCCAGACTCGGTCCCAAAAGGCCTACCAGAAGTCGGCCAGCTACGCATGCGAAGCAACCTCGGCAATTCGAACAGTGGCGTCTTTAACTAGAGAGTCAGATGTAGGGTTCGAGTTACCACAACCAATTAGCTACCCAAGCTAAGGCGAGCGTGATTTCTGTTCTCAAATCATCCTTGCTGTATGCAGCG
>NW_001813981.1:3221124-3232763 GCF_000149585.1 Histoplasma mississippiense | reverse complement strand
CACCCATGATGATGTTCTGCATTGCGCTTGGATTCTGGTACGGCAGCACTCTTCTTGGCAAAGGCGGAGTACAGCATGTTTCAATTCTTTGTTGTTTTCATGGAGATTACGTTTGGCGCACAGTCTGCAGGAACCGTTTTCTCTTTTGCACCCGACATGGGCAAGGCCAAGTCTGCCGCCACGGAATTCAAGAGGCTCTTCGAGAGAAAGCCAGTTATCGACACTTGGTCGACGGATGGTGAGGTGTTAGAGACTGTTGAGGGCACTATCGAGTTCCGTGATGTGCATTTCAGATATCCCACCCGGCCCGAACAGCCTATCCTTCGCGGCCTAAACCTGACCGTGAAGCCCGGCCAGTATGTCGCGTTGGTGGGCGCTAGCGGCTGTGGCAAGAGTACCACAATTGCCCTCCTCGAACGTTTTTACGACCCACTAGCCGGCGGCGTGTATATGGATGGAAAGGAAATTACGAGGTTGAATGTCAGCTCGTATCGAAGTTTCTTGTCCCTCGTCAGCCAGGAACCCACGCTCTATCAAGGATCGATCCGCGATAATATCCTTCTTGGCGTCGATGTTGACGACGTGCCCGAGGAACAAATCATCCAGGCTTGTAAATCTGCCAATATCTATGATTTCATCATCTCTCTCCCGTAAGTGTTGTTGCTAGATCAAAATCGCTCCCCCCCCCCCATCCCACCTCCAAAGATTTTAACACTCTCCCTTAACTCCAACTCCCATGCTAACAATAAAAAAAACAAACACAGTGACGGCTTCTCCACCATCGTCGGCAGCAAAGGCAGCATGTTATCCGGCGGCCAAAAGCAGCGCATCGCCATCGCCCGCGCCCTCATCCGCGATCCCAAAGTCCTCCTCCTCGACGAAGCCACCTCAGCCCTCGACTCAGAGTCCGAGAAGGTCGTGCAGGCCGCGCTGGACGCAGCAGCGAAGGGCCGCACCACCATCGCCGTCGCCCACCGTCTCAGCACTATCCAGAAGGCCGATGTTATCTACGTCATCGACCAGGGACGCGTTGTGGAAAGCGGCACGCATAATGAGCTGTTGGGGAATAAGGGACGGTATTTCGAGTTGGTTAGTTTGCAGAGTTTGGGAAAGACCCATTAACCCTTTTTTGGAGGGGAATGAAGTGGGTAGGGTATTTTAGATGGGATGTGCGGAACTCTCTTGGAGCCCCGTCATCTATTTTATTTTATTATTTTTATTTCTTTCGGTGCATAATTTTGCATGGTTCCCCTTTTCCCTCCCTGGGAGAAAGGCATTCCTTCCCTCCCCCTCGTCTCAAAACAGGTTTCAATTGAGTTACTTGTTTTTTTATCATCTTACCAGTCACATTTTGTGTATGCTCTCTTTTCTCCACATTGTTTTGATGGTGAAACTTTCGCCAGACATATCCCTCCCAGTTCCCCGTGGCCCGTGAGCCAGTGGCCGGCCGTTCATCATAACATATATGACTACCCATTATAGGGAAAATATGTGTTTTTCATTTATTTTCATTTATTTTATTTCTTTTGTTACAACTACTATATACCCCTTCATACCATCCATACGTGCCTTCTCCACTCCCCGCGCACTTGTTTCGTCCTTGCATACCAGGCCAACAAAACCTCTCCACTATATTCTTCTTTCCTTGCTTGCTTGATTTAGCGATGTGTTATATTATTATTACAATTTTTTTTTTTTTTTTTTTTTTTTTTTTTTTTTTTTTTAAAATTTATTCCCTTGCGGTTTATGGTATTTGGTTTTTTTCTTCTTTTTTTTTTCTACTTTTTTTTTTCTTTTAAATCTCCTTACCAGATACTCCTAATATGTTTAGCGAGCTAGCTACCTGATTGATGTATATAGAAATGGGTCTGAAAAAAGCTTCATTATATATTTAAATATATATATTTATATATATGTATCTATATGTCTATATGTCTAACTATACGCGTCTGTTGCCTTTGTTATTCGTTATTGTTTTCTTTGGTTTAATCTTGACGTTATGTAGCATTACCGAATAGCAATCTTCACTGGTACCCTCACTCTTATGTAGAATTCTTCAGTCAGGAACTAATCGTGCCGCGCGCACCCACACCTGATGTGGGTGCGCCACACCGTAACGATAAAAACAGGGTAATGATAAAAATATGAATAATATGAATTTTAAAAATCAATATCTTAACATTGTGTAATTAATTTATAATAATTAATTTATCTATATCATTTGTAATAACAGTATTATTCATTAAATGTTTATATATATCATTAACCTTTTGTTGAGTTGATTCTCTGGCATTTTTTTTCAAATCTTTTTCAATATATTTGATTTTTTTATAACATTGTTTTTCAGCCTTTTTCTTCTTACATTGCATGATCTTTCTATTTGCATTCTTCACAGTGAGTATATTTTCTACGTGAATCTGTTGATGTGTATTTTTGATGCTACGGTGTTTGATTGCAAGATAGTAACTTTCAATTTCATTCTCTTTTATAGCATTGAAGTTCATCTGTATAAGACTGTCTTGAAAAACCTTGTGCAATCAATTGCTCAGATGAGATGATTTGAAATTGAATATATTCTTCATATTTTGCATTGTTTTTTTTTTATTACTCAAATATGACATTGTAGCTTCTCAATTGTCTTTGAAAAGAATAATTATGAGAAGAAAGTAATTGAACAGTTTGATTGAAAAGAAAAAGAGTCATTTTCTTCATATATTCACAACTCAGAGCAATCAGAAATCTTAGAATCTTATGGCGTACGGCGTTCAATTGGTAGGATAATTCTTGTCTGAGTTTCCCTAATCTAGAAGGGTGGGCGAACGCCCCTATATATATACGTAGTCATCCCGTCAGCGATCCAAACCAGAGGAAGGAGCGATCGCAGCATACGGGAAGAATAGGAGGAATAATAATGCAGGGGCGGAAGGAGCAGGGCGGAAGGGAGACTAGGGGCGGAACGCCACAAATCTAATTTATTAAATATAAATTATAAATTGAAAGAAATGATATCACAATTCATGAAATCAATTCAAATAATGAAGAATTGAAAGATTTTTTTACAAACATCAATTAAATTTTATAGAAACTGATGTTTTTCATATTGTTCATATTCATATCAAATGATTTGATTAACTGTTTTTAAATGATAATGTTTATACTGCTGAAATGACATTCCATCTAGCAGTTGTAGTATATGAGTTGAATGTGAAGGAAATTCATACAGAATAATCTTGTGAAGATTGCAATATTGCAGAAATTCTTCAGTAAGATGAGATTTATGATTGTTAAAAAACAGCAATTGATAATTACTTTATTGATATTTTTTAATAACTTTATTAAAATGCTGAATTCAAGTAAAGTCAATCTTATCATTGATATACTCAATATCTGCCATCATGATTGTATATTTATTTGATAGATTGTTTTATATATATCAATCTTTGAAATGAGTTTTGAATTTTATAATGATGAAGAGATTCAATATCTCATCATCTGCTGAAATACACTCAATCACAGTGATCAATTTTCAAAAATATGATGAAGTTATAATTGAATTCAAATCTTTAAAAATAGTAATAATTCATTCTTCACATTTTTAATTTTTTTGAAAGCCAATCTCATCAAAGTTGTAGATATCACAGATTTGAAATGTGTATTTTTAAAATAAAATTTTCAAATAATTAAATCATATTTTGATGTAGTTAATATTTTCTACAGCAATTCTTTTCAGATTCATTGTTTTCTGCTTCATTTTTTTATATTCATTCAAGTTTTTTATATATTGGTAGATTCACATCTTGGTGATCACAGATGAAGAAGTTGAAGAATTAATATGACGATTTTTGAAAATGAGATTTACATTATTTTGAATCTGTTTTGCAATCAGTAAGCAATTATTTCTGTTTATATAAATTATTCACTCTTTCAACACATCCTTCTGACTCTTGCTAAGCTTTTTGTTCAGTGCAATCTTTTCATTGCATGTTTTTCTTCCATTGATTCTCACTTAAAGACATTGATAAGAAATGTTGAATTTGCATGTCAGAGGTAGGATTTTTTGTTTTTGATTGTCATTATAGACTTCAATGACATTCTGAATACATTTTTCAATATCATCCATCTTATTGGTCATGGTGGTGATGATATATTAATATTTGAAGATTGATTAATGAAGAAGTTGATATTTTTATCATTACCCTGTTTTTATCGTTACGGTGTGGCGCACCCACATCAGGTGTGGGTGCGCGCGGCACGATTAGAGAGTAACCGAACATAAGGGTAGGCTAGTGAGGTGAAGGCTGTCATAGTCTCAGACTGCATATGGCCTTAGAAAAAATATGAAGAACAACAACACCATGTTTCTGGTTCTGGGATTAGTAAGTAAGTATCTTGTTAGCTAGGAGATATGGACAGTTTACTCCGTATTTAACCAGTTAACCAGTTAACTAGTTAATGGGAATGCGTTGACTTCTACGGAGTACATCCCCCCCCCTCCCTCTCCCTGCTTTGTTTTTTTCTTTTTTTTTTTCCCTACTACGATTGATTACTATAACCATACTGATACTTTAACAACGCAACGAGGAACGAGGGCTTTGGACCCCGTTCGACGAAAAGTAAGAAAGAAATTACGCAGCGTAGAACCAAACCAACCATCAAACCTGGCGCCTTGAAACAAACTCGGGACCCCCATCCCCCCCCATGTCCCATGCTGAACGTCCCCTCCTGAGCATTGGAGATTCCGCAATTTGTCGATTTGGCGATTGGTTCCTAGATTTTTGAACCGAGTTGTGTTGGATTACTAGTTATTGTAATAGAGGAGAGGCATGAGGCATTGTTCGTTTGGCGATAAGGAAGAAAAAAAAATGGGAAGAAAGCAGCTCAGTAACTAAGGTACTTACCTCGCGGTGTTTTGTTTCGAACGTTACGAGCTGAATGAATGAATGAATATATGAATATATGTTGGGAAGTATTCGACCTGGTCAGTAACTTACTGTAGATTTGGTACGAGTCTAACTAAGGAATAATAAGGTTAAGAGATTGAGTTTGGGGATTTTAGGGTTATTTTATTTTAATTTTTTTCCTGTTTGTAGTACTGTACCTGGGTATGCAACTGTACCTTGCTGGCCTGTGCCATACTTAGGTTACCTTCGGAGTTTTTGAATCAGGGGATTCGGCATCGTAACCTTGGAAGGGGGTGGTGGTTGGTCAGGTCCCCTGGTGGTGGTTGGCGAATTGGTATGATAAATTGATTAATTGGTGGGCTGGGGAAAGCCGGAACAGCCGGAACAGCCTTGAGTTTAAACACAAAACAGAAAAGGGTTCGCGGGCTTGTTGGTAATGAATATAACTAGGTGTGGGAATGCTACCGGAGAAGAAGTAAGAAGTAGCTCTATCATCCAGAAGTCGTAACTGTAACTAGTAGAAGCAGTTAGTTAATGATTAGACGGATGATAAATGATGTCACAGGCGAAGGGTGGAGCCCGAACATTCTAGGAGCTGGTTAAGGGTTTAGCTGTCCTAGGCTAGATAGAAGACATACAGATAAGGGGTTAGGGCGGACCCTGGTGATGGTCGTTGGCCTTCCCCCCAGAATAGGGCTGCTTGAGCCAGGCAAACGCCGAGGACTGGCATATGCCAGTTAAATCTAGAGGGGAGCCGCGGAGGGTTCGTCTTCTCCCCTTCTAACAAAAGAGCAGACGCTGGCTGAGACGCTGGCTGGATAAAAACGATGTCACAGCTTCCGCCAAGGGGACGTTTAGAACATGTTCCCCGCGCTACAAGCGGCTGCTGAATTGTTCCATCCAGGGGCCCCCGACTACCAGTATCATTTTCCTATGTATTCAGCTGCGAAACTGCGAAACTGCCCCGGACTTCCCGTAACCGCTGCAGCTAGTCTCCAAACATCTCCTTCTAACATGTATCTGTACTGACTAGTATATATGCCAGCAAAGAATGCTGATGAAACCAACTATCTCCTTGATTGGGGGCGAGGCATATTTAGGATGCATTTTCTGCCAGCGATCCCACTTGACAATGCTTTACTGGCCCATATTGTCAGGTTTGGGATAGTTGCTGGTGAAATCAAGGCGGTTACTTGAAGACAAGAACGGCACAACCCCGGTTCAACCGCAGTTTCAGTCGAGTGGTGATCGAGAGGCATAGTCCCGAGTTACTGGAGAGACCAGACTTGAGTGAATAGCAGCTCATCACCCTTGCAGGCTCCTTGCCATCAAGTCCCATGCGCACTGCGGACTGGGGACTGGGGACTGCTGACTGGGCTATTGGCTGAGGCTGAGGCTGAGGCGTTGGCATGCCTGATCTGCGTAGTGCGCAGGTCTGCCTGGGTGGTTTCGCGTTATGGAGTCCTACAAACCTAAGGATCTATAAATGGCTTTCTCGAAGCACGGGAAAGCGAAGAAAATACGGAGTACCAGTACTCCGTATTCCTTCAGAGTTTGCCGTGCGGTGGTTAAGCGCCGCGGGTCTAATTTTAGCGTACCACCAACGAGGCTCTTCCCCAGCCTCATCGCTATGTTGATATAATGGCACATTTCCCATCTTCGAAATGCACCCCAGGAATTCCCAAGCCTGCATCGCTCGTTTTGACCTTTTGCTTTCCTTTCGTTCTCTGTAGATCCTACCTATTTTCTTCTACCAGTATTCTTCGCTTTATGGCGCCATAGGACACGCGGTTTTCAATGTCTCATCCCCATACCACGCCTGAATATCGGCTTGCCCGTTCAGACTCGAAAAACCCAGCAACGACATGCTGGGGCCTGAGGGCTGACGGGCAGAAGTGCCGTCGGACTGTGGCCTCAGCCATATCATCGCCTTCTGCTCGGGCATCAAAAGGAGCGATTCCGGGCACCGGAGGAATTGGCAATGCCTCCACGGTTGTATTTTGCTGGCAGCACAAGGACCAGGAGGTTCGTGCCCCCCAGGTCTTAACGGAATCGCCTAAGCACCCTGCTTCAAGTCTGAGAGCACGATCCAGTATTGAAACTTTGGTAGAGAGAGTTGGATTGCTGGATGTTGGCGATCAACCCCGCGCCGCTTCGGCGGGGAAGGTGTTTGACTCAGCTTCTGCACACGGAAAGCCTGCCAAAACCTCCCTTGGCTCGAGGCTGCCCCCAGACGGGCATGGCCTCCAGCGCCGTGGAACAAGAAGGCATTCGATGGATTCTCCAGGAGACCGGATGTTCCAGGTGGATAATGCACCCATAAGTCCCGCAGGGCCAAGACCCGGTTTATCCCAGTATTCAACGAAATCAAGGAGAAAGTCCAACGTTGGAGGAAAACTTGTTCGTTTTATTATGGGAATGGGTAAAGATGAAGATATCGTCATTTCGAGAGTGCGACACCCTCGCACGCCTTCAGACTACAAATCACGAACCTCCAATCCATCTGCTCGACCGCCAGCTGTTCATACCCCGCCTCAATCCACAGATACCATTCATGATGGGAGGCATTACCGCGCGTCCCGCGTATCTGATGTTCATGGATTTTCGCCCCTCGCAGTGCCTCAACCGGCAACTCCGGAGCGCCGACCTCGAACCAGCCCACAATATCTATCACCTTCACCAGGTATATTATTACATCAGCCACAGCCAAAACCAGTCCTTCCTCCACTCTGTCAGACACAGAAGCACTTCTATCTTGGATACCAAAGTATCTCTCTCCGATTACCATATCCACCCTTCTAAAGAGCTATGCGAACCCAATATCCAACGCAGAAGAACCAGGATATATATATATGTGCTGGGTAACATCACAAACGCAAGCCGCCTCCCCACCACCAGCGGAGATCGCTTCCTCACTCCTCCTCTCATCGCCCAGCGACGGCATTAGAAGAAGAAACACGGGCGAAATCATGCGTTCCGTTGGCGTTTCTCCAAACAAAGTACATGTCCCGCAACAAAACAGCGCCACAGACACCATCACCCTGAAGATCGGCCGCGCGGCCAACGTCCACCGCCGAATGAATCAGTGGAAGGAGCAGTGCGGGCACAACCTCACTCTTATGCGGTATTATCCGCATGTGGCTTCGTCGCCATCCGTGCATCCGGGGGCATCGATACCGCCTCGCAAGGTACCTCATGCGCATAAAGTAGAGCGGTTGGTGCATCTGGAGCTGGCGGATAGAAGGGTCAAGCTGCAGGAACCTTGCGGTCGCTGTGGAAGGAAGCATAAGGAATGGTTTGAGATTAAGGCCGATAGGGAACAGCTAAGAACGGTCGATGAATGCGTGAGGAGGTGGGTGGAGTGGAGTGAGCAGGTGAAGAGGAAAATGGGCTGATTTGTGGGGTTGGTTATGACTGAGAGTGGAATTTTGGGTAATTATTATCCCCCCCCCCTCTTTTTTTTTTTTTTTTTTTTTTTTACAAACAAAGGAAAGGAACAAAAATCAAGTGGCATTATTATTTCATTATTTGCGTGCTTAGACAGATGCTGATACGAGATTTTCCTAGAGGACATTCATCAGGTAGTCCCCCTGGCAGGATAGATTTTAAGTGGTTAATTTCCCTTTGAAAGCTGGGCCATTTGAGCTTGCTACATGATGACCTACTAAAATTCTGCTTATTAGGCCAAAGAATGCCTTGCTGCTTTTGAGTATAAAATATGAAGTGTCCTTTTGAGGCATTATTGGACGGTCATGACCAGTATTATTAATTTGACTACTCAACAAACGATAACTGCAAGCTTGCGAGAAAAGGCAAAGCGTCTGGAAATGTGGCAAGCATATTGGTTCTACATGTACGACATGGCGAATGGACGGTGTGGGAAACTTTGAATTCGTAGAGAATTTCAAGTGAATTTCCTACACATTACTCCTAGCGAAACAACCTTGGAAACTCCTTGGGCAAAGGGGCGTCGCCAACCATTTTCCTACCCGCCTTCCTATAGAAGTGGATTTATATAACGTGCGGACTCGAACGGGTTTAGAACTCCACTCCTAGCTTCCTACCCACGCAGCAAGCACGGGGCTCCAGATGAAGCAGCCTAAAGAGGCCGTATAAGGCGCAACTGCCCAAATGACGATGTCCCAATAGGGTCCTCCAGTCGCTCGAATAAGGCCGCCCGCAATCGGAACACCCGTGAGCGTGCCAAACGAAACGACCGTATAGCAGGTTGTGTAGGGCCTTCCAAAATCGTTTAGGTGGCAGAGCTGGCCGACACATCCTGGAGTCAATGATATGTTAGAGGAGGACGCAAAGCCAAAAATGAGAGCGTATACGATGGAAAGCGCCTTGGTGATGATTGCGGAGAAGGACGGTGGGGGGGAGAGGAAGCATCTGTGGTCAGAATTGATGCTGGGAGCCATAAGATTACAGTCACTGCCGTGCAAAGCACAAGCGCGGCAATCATGCTGTTGAAGCGGTCTAGTTTGTCGGCGATGTACCCAGGCACTGATCGTCCAATGCAGGACCCCGCATTCATTATCGCAATGAGCTGATATGACTTTTCCTGCGTCATGGCGCTGGTGGACAGGGCAAAGGAAGTAAGACAGGTTATCGGAACGAAAAGAGCCCATTCCATGAAATATATCCCCAACGCAAGCGACGGGTACTCCTGGTCGCGGAAGATGTTTATTAGGCTGGGCAGAACCGTCTGTCTAGGTTTTCTGTGGGAACCCCGCGCGAAACCAGGATTACCCTGAGACCACGCATCAGAAGATCGCGACGAAGCCAATGATTCTTGTCGCCCACGTAAATCCAACCCTATAGAACAGCTTCTGTAGAGTTAGCGGGAAGACGATACCACTGAGCGAAACCCCCCGCCGCTGCAATGCCGGTGGCAGTTGCCCGCTTTGGCAGGAAGAAGTGGCTTACTGCTGACAGCGCCGGCGTAACGATCAGAGACGCACCAATACCATCCAGAACTCCCAAACAAGGCATGAAACGCCAGTACGCGGTACACGATCCGAGGAGCAGCGTGCTGCCCCGGAAGCGGGCCCGATTTGGATCCCGCCGAAGAAACCGAGGAAGATGAAGACGCTGAAAATCCATCCGATCGTGCCTTCATCGTACCCTCTGAACTGGTGCTCGCTGATGTACGAATGGAACGTGCCAGCTGTGTTCCTGTGAACATATATGGCATATGGCATCAGTTGATTTTCATGCCCTCAGGGTCCCTTCAGGGTAGTAAATCTCGTCGTTATTTGAACCTCGAGCAGATCAAGCTTCATGCTGATCCTGACTTCCCTCATTTGCACTGGGTTGCAGCACAGCCAGTGGCTGGGCCATTGAACTTTTCTTTAGCTGGGGCATCATCGGACGTCCCCGCTGGCGGACCATTTGAATGTTTCCCCTCTGCTGCGGCATCAGGCCACGCCTGCAATGAGGCCTCATCACCACCTTCGGTTTAGGGCAAAGCGCGAGTCGAAGTGATGACGCGATCTGGCGGATTGGGAGGAGGGACAATGAATTCAGCCGGTGGTGGTACAAACTCCATCGTTCAGGGTAATTTGTGCCTTTACGCTTGGTCGGCTTTTCTAGATCCGTGAAATCAAATGATTTTCTTTGCGAGGCCTGCTTTTGTACTGAAACTGTACTTTCCTGCACTGCACTGTACTAGACGTGACCTTGCGCCAAGAGGAAGGGTGGATGCTACCTAATATCGATCGTTATTTTATTAAGGTCTTGCAGAGCCAGCATCCCATTCAGGGAAGTTAGCAATCGTATAACGGGTCCGGGTCGCGGAGAGTTAAAATTTTTTTTTTTTTTTAGTTTTGTTTTCGGAACGAATTTCTTTGGAAACTACTTACTTATACCTCTGGGAGCTAGCGGCGGTTCAGCCTATATATAGTCCTATATCATAACCATGTGTCATGGAAAACGTCTTTCCTTGGGAGAAGGACGAGGAGGGTGGGGGCAATCACGTAAATAGTGGTAGTTTATCAATCGCCTGCTCTGGCTTGCGCCGTTACGAGACAGTAACCTCAGTTCTGCACATCCAGTCGGGATTCTTTCTGTCTTAGATCATTCCTAGAGAAAATAGTTCTTACGAGTCAGTTAGTTAGTTAGGATTTATATATCTTACATCAACCACGCAGTGTTTTGTCTTAGCAACACCAAAGGAAGAGTCCATCTCAGCATATAAAGATGCACGAACCTGGATGGTTATTTGTCTGGTTAGCCAGCATCCTGAACATGACTGAGAATCCCACCCTAACTACATGTTCTCTCGTATTTGAATGTGGGGGAAAGCAGCACTGGCAAAAGTTATAATTACTAATAACCCCTGCATTGTGCCTTCGGCTGGTGGGGGAACTCCGTCCGTATATGGGGATGGCTGCCACCAACTTGGACCGAGCGTTCCATACCTTCTCACTCATATACGCCATACCAATCCATCCTGAAAGAGCAAAAAGGGGACCGAAAAAGAAAAAGAAAAGAAAAGAAAAGAAAAGAAAAGAAAAGAAAAATAACCCCAGCCAGCAGACAGAGAAAATGGAAGGACGCTGCCAATGCGGTCTAATCCGCTTCACCACCCCTCTGGCCCGCCCTCTAAAAATCTACATCTGCCACTGCACCGAATGCCGTCACCAATCCGCCTCCGCCTTCGGGGTAACGGCCATCTTCCCGAGTTTCGAAATCCCGGATCCAGAAGCACTGCTCCCGTACCCCGCCACTTACTAC
>NW_001813981.1:3217166-3220932 GCF_000149585.1 Histoplasma mississippiense | reverse complement strand
ATGGCCGGTCGCTATTCACATTCTTGGGCCAATGAAGCCGATGTAGAGATCCTGAGCGCCGGCGAACGGTGGGAGGAGGAGCCTGATCGGGAAATCGTTTCGATTGAAGACTCGCTTGCTAGTCGATTGTTTACGCATAAATGGCAGGGTGTCGCCGTTGGGAGATGGGTGATTGATTGATATTTGTGTTTCTGGTCGCGTTCTGTTTTTATTTTAGTGTCAGGGGCTTCTTTTCGCAACGTCGATCGCGCTAAAATTAGCTCCGGCCAACCGTGGCGTACTCTAACCTTATTCGCGGGCCCAATTACGACACCGTGACAGCTTCCTCTCGCGCTGTCAGTCTCCAGCCGTTGATGGGAGCAGCTCCGGAATGGCCTTCCATGTCCCATCCTGTGCTATTTCTGGCCTCCGTTAGCGTCGCATAGTAGATCTCCACAAGTATCGTATCTAGCCCCAAAAACCTCACAAAGGAATATTCCGTGCCAACAAAAACAATCCCGCGATCCCCTCGGTTGGTTGCGCGAAGAACAACTACTTCTGTCCTGGACACGATAGCTACCAACAGCTAAAAGATGTCCCCCCAACCAGCCATGGAAACTATCCCAGAGTCTCCCACCAAAGACGATGCCGCTGTCCAAGCTACCAACGGCATCGAGGCCACCAACATAACCACCTCCAAAATCACATTCCCCCTGAAAAATGCCTTCTCCAAACCCAAGCAGCCCACCTTCAGCACCACCGGTTTCAGATCGCGATTCAATGCCCTCCTCACCACCATAGACACCCTGATATCCATGATCCATGCCCTCTTGCGCAGACATCACGCGGATCTCCTCTCAGCGTACCTCAAAGCCCTCATCGAAAACTTCGCATACTTCTTCTCCATCCACCCCCACCTCACAACCCTCGTCACATGCCTGCTCCTCTGCACAAGCCTGCCGGTACTCATCTTCCTCGTCTTCGCGCTGTCGGACGGTGCTCTTCTTCGCTTTCCTGGCACTGCTGGGTGCCACGGCGCTGAGTATGCTGGTCATCGCTGGTGCGCTGGTCATGCTTTGCCCAGTGTTGTTTGTGGGGATTGTGGTGGCGGGGATGATCTGGTCCGGGTGTTGGATGGTGTGGTATGCGGTGCTATGCGCGGCGCTGCTCTTCAAGTGGCTTCGTGAGAGTAGCTTGGAGACAAACGACAATGGCTGCGAGAATCGGGTCGGGCTGGCAAAGTGACATGGCGCATCGGGGGAGATGAGAGGGGGGTGGTGCGGGGAGAAGGAGCGGAAATAGGAGGGAGGAGTTTCGAGGAATGGGGAAATGGGGGAGCCCCTGACTGGTTGAGAGTTGAGAGTGGGATGGATTGTTGTTATCGTAATGTAAATTGTAAATTGTAAATAGTTAACCCCCCCCCCCCACCACTCCTTTTTTTTTTTTTTTTTTAAACGAATACATGCATTACTACGGGAAATCGGCCAAACTGGAGAATGACATATGTTTAAGCTTATAGCTGGCTTTGGGATTACTAGAAATTATATTCCATTTATGATGTATATATATAAATATTGTTTGAATCCCGAGCAACAAACTTTCTACTCGTTGGTACAAAAACGAATAAGCCAAATAAACATTGAATAAGTAAGCCCTCAAAAACGCAAGACAATATGATGTATTGCCGTCCGTGTATACTAATACTAATATCCAACTTATATAGAAAGTCATACCGGCACAGATAAGGCAAACAGAACGATGTTGTAACTTGCATCTCTCAAGAAGGGCGCCAAAAAAAAAAAAAAAAAAAAAAGGCCCACAAGCATGGATCACAAATTACGAAGGAATGACTCCGAAATTGCCAGCTCTGTCTCAATTGCGTTTAGTAAATGGATACCCACAAAAACGAGGCGCGCGAGCTGGATAAAAACATAACATCAAGCGGCCATTGAGCGGCGAAGTTTGTGAAAAAGTTAAAAGTTCAAAGAAATGAACAACGGTCACTAAGTTCCCAAGAGGGAAAAGCCGCTCTGCTCTTTCTTGAGAAATACTAACCGGCATCAGAAGAGATGAAAATAACTCGAATAATCCATATCTTCGGCCGGGCAACGGGGCAAATACCATAATATACCTTTTCAAATATGGGGCGTGGGAGAGAGACTCAAGGATGACAGCAAAGAATGAAAGGGAAATCTTCATGCATAGCACTCAATACCCTCCTCTTCCCTCTAAGAGCCGGACGCGCAAGCTCCTTTCTTCAATCGAGTGTTTCCATCACGAGCTCTGGAAGTTGTAGTTCAAGCGATTTTATATTATGGCTGGCTAAAGTGATGAGCGCCGTGACGATGATTTGTCCGCAAATCTTCTGGCGCTTGATAAATTTGTCTTTTAGTCGGAGTTCTTCCCGTAAGTTAAGAAGTTCATCGACACACTCATTATATTCAGCATGCAAGTTCTTGTTGGCGAAGAGGCGGCGTTCAAGTTTCTCTTCCCGCTCGGCATGTTCGCGTGTGGAAATCTCAGCCGCAGTCAATCTAGCAGCTAATTCCGATTCAGTAGCCTCCAGCTGTTCTATCTTCTCCATCAACCTGAGCCTGTCGATTCTATTATCCTTAACCTGCACCTTGAGGTGCTTGTATCGTTTTTGTAATTCCTCTTTATCTTGCGCCAGATCGTGATACTCCTGGAACTGTTTCAAGGAGCTCTCCTCCATGCCTTTGTTCTCCTCACGCAGAAGGCCAATCTCCTGGCAACGGGACTTGAGCTCTTCTCTCACTTTCGTAAGTTGGGATTCATAAGTTCCCATTGCCTGCCGCATCTCTTCGAGCTGAGCGTTTCGGTGATTTTTGACAGCAATTTCAAAGTTATTATACTTCTCCAGTCGCAGTTGATTAGCCTCCTCAAGTTTAGTAAAGAACCTCTCACGCCAGGCATTGCCGGAAAGTTCCAAGTTAGCTATATCTTCGCGAGCACTTTCCAGCTGCTCCATGCACTTGTCTCTCTCGTCGACAACAGCTCTTAGTTTTGCATTCTCGCCTATTAATGCTGCGATCTCACTCGCATGCTCTTGCTGCGTCAGCACAAGAAGGGAGTCAACTGGGCTAGCTGTGTTAGCTGCACAGAAGAGTACCATGCCTCCTCGTTCTATGTCGTCATCTTGGGTAGCTGGATTGTTGTAGCGGGGTTGGATTACAAGGCTGGTTGATACCTCAACGGGAGAAGAGGGGTCGTCTGTGATGGAAACCTCTTCCGCAATGTTAGAGACTTCGTATACTTGAGTCAAAAATTCAGAGGATGAATCATTTGCATATCTGAAAATGTCCGATGAAGTAAGCGGGTTTGAGGGGCAATGTGAAGCGCCAGGTGAGGTGGCTTCATACACCAATTCCGCAGCTGCCTTGCGATTCGAAGGCCTTTGGGTGCGCCAGCTCCGGGATGATAAGCGGGTTATTCGAGTTTTTATTTTGTCAGCCGTGGAACTAGCTCGGATATGGTCGGATGCCTGGAACGATGATGAGGTTCGTTTGTATAATGATAACTAAGTCTATGAGTGTATGCGTCAACATTTCTGGAGCAGGAGGACTCACCTTCAGTCTACTTGCTACTGCGGAAAGGGTTTGCAAAATGAACATAGCGAGGTAACTAGCCAACGACGAATATATGATGGACAGGGTAGGGTACTTTCCAAATTACAGATGGCGCTGATAAAGATAATGAAAAACTTCGAGGGCTTAAAGTACCATTAGCAGCAGCTATAGTTTGATGGGATTAAAATCACGTAATATAG
>NW_001813981.1:3207255-3217065 GCF_000149585.1 Histoplasma mississippiense | reverse complement strand
CACCAAACGCATCCCGGGTTCCACGAGTTCCAAAGTTGGAAGAAAATCATCGACATATTTTCCCAGTTATATACATGGGCCAGGAATGAGGAAACAGAAAGGAAAGACATGATCGAAGGGAAATGCCTTTATATTCATTAACACAACATAACGATGTGAGAACAGACAATTTGCGCAAGGAATAAACACGGTCCAAGCGCTCGTGAATACGGAGGTTCTGACAAGCAAACAGAGCTGGGAATCTCCCGGGCAGTTTTGCGGTACGCGCATGCACATAGTACTGGTCAGTGAGTGAGGTATTAACCGTTTCTCCTCGAACTGCTTGAGTTTGTAAAGGCCGGATATGCGCTGAGCTGCGGCAGGCTCGCAGCAGGGCCATGAGGTAATCGAATCCACGGAAGCTATTGGCACAGGCAGGCGATCGACAAATACCGGGAGAGCATCCAAGCAGGGATGGAGGAGGGCAATAAACTTAAAAGATATAGGCAAAAGCCGTTGTTGGTCTTAGTATACCCCGATTGCCTGCAGTAAATCACTTCAAGCTCATGCTTGTTCTCGAAAGGGTTTGATACATTGTAGAGGACGACTGCTAGTACCCTGCCTTTGCGGGCAAATACTAGCAGGGGACATAGCCAACAGAAAGCAAATACGTGAAGCCAAGGTGAAGCTGAGGTTGTTGTCGAAGCTCTGTTGTTGGAGAGTTGTTGTAGGAAGATCCAGCCACGGATGGGAAGCTGCCTGCCGCAACACGTGACGCTGCTCCGACCACAGTGTCCTGAGTGCCTTAGCGCGGCCCGATCGAGCCTCAACCCTAGAACTTCCTCCTCGTTCCTCCTTGTCGTCCACATCCTCGCTCTCCCAACAGCGCTGCTCCTGTCTCTCTCATCCCTCTCTGCCTCTCTCTGCCTCTCTGCCCGTCATCCCTCTTCCTTTCTTTCTCTTCTTCCCATCTCCTTCTTTCTTTTTTTTTCTTTTGTTGCTGTTGTTTTCTACTTTAGTTTCATAATCTAGCCTCCTGGTCCTCTTTTTCCCGTTCCTTTCATCCTCCTTACTCTTAATTCGAAGGTCAAACGAGCACAAAACCGTCACAATGAGTGGCCGTGAGTATCCCTGCCACATATACCGGAATATGCCACGATTGCAGTTCATTCTGTCTCGGATTACTAATTAATACTAATAACAACAGTACGCTTCCTCGACTTGATCAAGCCCTTCACACCCCTCCTCCCGGAGGTGGCATCCCCCGAAACCAAGGTGCCATTCAACCAGAAGTTGATGTGGACAGGCGTACGTTGTTTCATCCTGCCGTTGCGCGCGATCGCATGGGTCTCTCCGCGTACTAATTCGATGGCGCATAGTTAACTCTACTTATATTCTTGGTGATGAGCCAAATGCCGCTCTATGGCATTGTTTCATCGGATACCTCCGATCCGCTCTACTGGCTCCGCATGATGCTGGCCAGTAACCGTGGTACTCTGATGGAGTTGGGTATTACTCCCATTATCTCCTCCGGCATGGTTTTCCAAGTATGACTCTTTTTTTTTTTTTTTTGTCAATTGAAAGGCTGTCTGGTCCTCTCGTATCTTGACATTTTTACTAACAACAACTTGCTTAGCTTCTTGCCGGAACCCACCTGATCGATGTTAACCTTGACCTCAAAACCGATCGCGAACTCTACCAGACCGCCCAGAAACTTTTCGCAATCATCCTGTCTTTTGGACAGGCATGTGTGTATGTCCTTACCGGTCTCTACGGCCAACCCAGTGACCTTGGTGCTGGTGTCTGTGTTCTATTGATCGTTCAGTTGGTTGTTGCTGGTCTTGTTGTCATCCTGCTGGATGAACTTCTTCAGAAGGGATATGGTCTTGGCAGCGGTATTTCACTTTTCATCGCAACCAACATTTGCGAGTCGATTATCTGGAAGGCGTTTTCCCCTACCACCATCAACACTGGACGTGGTCCGGAATTTGAAGGAGCCGTCATCGCCCTGTTCCACTTGCTGCTCACCTGGTCAGACAAGCAGCGTGCCCTCCATGAAGCATTCTACCGCCAGAATCTGCCCAATATCATGAACCTCCTTGCGACTCTCCTTGTGTTTGCAACCGTCATCTACCTCCAAGGTTTCCGCGTCGAGATCCCTGTAAAATCTTCCCGCCAGCGTGGCATGCGCGGTTCTTACCCCATTCGCCTCTTCTACACCTCAAACATGCCAATTATGCTTCAGTCCGCCCTTTGCTCAAACATTTTCCTGATCAGCCAGATGCTCTACTCTCGTTTCTCGGATAACCTTCTTGTCAAGCTCCTCGGCGTCTGGGAACCACGTGAGGGTGGATCGGCTCAACTCTATGCTTCCTCTGGAATTGCCTACTATATGTCTCCCCCGCTTAACTTCAAGGAGGCTCTCTTGGATCCCATCCACACCGCTGTATACATCAGTTTCATGCTGGTTGCTTGTGCTTTATTCTCCAAGACCTGGATTGAAGTTTCCGGCTCCGCTCCCCGCGATGTCGCCAAGCAGCTGAAGGACCAGGGACTTGTAATGGCCGGACATCGTGAGCAGAGCATGTACAAGGAACTCAAGCGTGTAATCCCTACGGCAGCTGCCTTCGGTGGTGCCTGTATTGGAGCCTTGTCTGTGGCTAGTGATTTGCTTGGAGCCCTTGGAAGCGGAACTGGTATCTTGTTGGCTGTCACGTAGGTCTTTTGAATTTCTTTTTTCTACTCATCGCATTCCCGGTTTTCACTAATGTTTTTATAGTATCATCTACGGATATTTCGAAATAGCAGCTCGAGAAGGCGACTTCGGTGCTGGCCTGAAAGGTTTAGTGCCCGGAAACTAAACGAGTCTCGTTTTGTGACGATTCGGGGAGTTAATTTTCCCGCCCTGTCTTAATATATGCTCATTATCTTTATTTTATTTTATTTTTTGTTTTCGCTTCAGTTGCATGGCTGGGATACTTACTCTTTTCTTGTGACTTATCACATCTGTTAAACCTTTGAGCAGGGTATTCAGAAAAGCCTAGGTGATGGGGAGTCAGGCGATGTTTGGGATTCTTCCCCGGAATGTGTTTAGGTATGTATACCTGAGCAGAAAAGAAAACCAGAATGCCGTATTTGAAACCAAAAAAATTTTTTTCTTGTCGCCGAACTTCTTGGATCCCCATTGTTTTTCTTCGCATATCTCTTATTTACATATTTGCCACGTCCATTTTCTTGAGGTAACATGGATGTACTGGCTGGGTGGGAGAAAAATCACAAAAACATTAGAGCGGCCTCATTTTTTGCGAAACGAGAGGAGGGAGAGAAAAAACTAAAGAAAAAGGAAAACCCCCAAGTGTATATATATACTTCGAAATGCCTGCTTTATACCTATTTAACTGCGAGTATCATGATATTTCACAACCCGAGCGCCTTTCTCAAATCGTGACTTGAAAAGCGAATATGGCGCCATATATTGTTTTTCTTAAACCAAAATATTCTGCCTCACGGTCGTAAGTCAGAAATCAAACCAAACCTATCCAGAAAGCAATTCAACAATAAACCACAAAAATTTTTCGATATATATCTATATATTTATCTATAAAGGGCTTCCCCCGCAACTATCCCTTTCATCTCTTCGATTTCATGTCCTATAATCCCCATTGATAGTCACATACTCATGACTAAAATCGCAAACCAATACAACCCCTCCTCCCCCCCCAAGTCCCTTCTCCCCCTTTTGCCGGCACCAGATCAACACTATCTCCAAATCCTCATCTGCAAGATCTTCGCGCCGGCTCTCATTCCACGCCTTCCGCTCCCCATTAACAAGCAACTTCAATTCCGCACTACCATCAACCGGCCTAAAGCTCACGCTCGTCCGCTCAGGAACCACCGTCCCCTCCGCAATCCCCTGTGCATACCCGATCGCGCACAGGATGCGCCCCCAATTCGCATCCTTGCCGTACAGCGCCGTCTTGACCAGCGGCGACCGCGCGATCGTCGACGCAATCACCTTCGCGTCAGCGTGCGATGGCGAATTGCACACGCGCACCATGATGAATTTCGTCGCGCCTTCGCCGTCGCGCACGACCAGTTGCGCGAGCGATTGCGCGAAGCTGGTCAGGATGGTTTGCATGGCGGCGTAATCTGGGGAGGATGTGGTGGTGATTGCCTCGCCGCCTGCGGCGCCGTTGGCGAGGAGGGCGATGGTGTCGTTGGTGCTTGTGTCGCCATCTATGGAGATGGCGTTGAAGGAGCGGGAGACGGCATGGGTCAGGAGGGCTTTCAGGGCGGAGGGACTGATGGGGACGTCGGTGCAGAGGATGCCGAGGAGGGTGGCCATGTTCGGGTGGATCATGCCGGCGCCTTTGGTCATGCCTGCTAAGCAGTACTGGCGGTTTGGGGAGGAGGGGAGGGTGAAGGGGCGTGACAGGAGCTTGGGGAAGGTGTCTGTTGTGCAGATTGCGCGGGCGGTGGCGAGCCAGGTTGAGTGTGTTGAAGCCAGATTCGAATGGGCGGTTGGAATGGCATCGAGGATTTTCTTGATTGGGAGGCTGGGAAATTGATATGTAAGTTTCTTGCAATGCAGGCAATAAAAATATCGGCTACAACGGCGTAGAGAGATTGGGCTTACCGTTGGCCAATAACTCCGGTACTCATGACGAGAGTGCTGGTATCCTGTGGCCCAGTTGACGGTGTGCCGTTGCACTCGTCAACTTTGGCGCTCATCATTTTGGCATGTTCTAGCCCTCCCTTCCCTGTGACGGCATTGGCACAGCCAGAGTTAATCACCACGCCCCGTATGCCCGCACCCTGCCTCTTTTCCAGTACCTGCTTGCTCACCTGAACAGGGGCCGCTTGAAATTTGTTTGTCGTAAAAACCGCAGCTGCTGAACATGGCGTTTCAGAGCATATCAGGGCAACATCGGGAAACTGTGTGTTTGACTCCTTAACGCCGGCATGGGCGCAAGCAACCAAGAAGCCTTTAGGGTATGTCCCCGAACTAGGAATAAATTTTCGCTTGGATGCCGGTATGGACACATCATTTGGAATGGAGTAATATCTGGCCTGGCCAAGGCTGCTTTTGTGCAAACGGACGAAGCCAGCCACGACACCGAAGGGCTTCGGATTTTTCATGGTTCTGCTATTCGGCTTGATGCACAACCAGTGAGATTTGCACCTAAAACAGTGTATGCAACTGTTTTAGAAAATATATAAGTGATTCAATATGCTAAATGCTGCAATTCCCAAGAGGCCAAGCTCAATATGCACTTTGAAACTCGCCAATTGTAACAATAGCAGAATGTAGAACACCAGCGCAGGAGGACGTGTGAGGGTTCTGGCAACCTGAGCCCTCAATGGACGCTCTGACACTTGAAAACAACCGAAACACCGCGAGTCGATCCAATTAACTTACCGGCTCTTAAATTCCTTTCCCGCTATGACTCATATGTGTTGGAGTCGAACTTTTGCGGCTTGCGATACTCAGAAACTTGCTGGCGTCGAATGGCTCTGGTTGGTTGGATTGATCGAGTTAGGCTGGTCACGTGGTTGGCTGAAGCTTTCCGCTTTTGTTTCCAATCAATCTATCCATCCTCAGCTTCTTCTTACCAGCTTAACGTGCTTACTTCTACTCTCTGTGGCCATGTGAATACCTACTTGCCTTTTTTCTTATTCCCATGGCCTCTGGCTACAATGAAACGCAAGCAACCAGGTTCTTCGAAAGGGGACAGCTCACTTGATTCTACGCCGCGAAAGCGAAGGACCACCGATCCTAAGTCGACCCTGAAAGACGAAGCCACTGCAGGCATACCAGGGACACCTTCGAGAAATCCTCCTTCCACGAGCAATGGATTCAGGGCCAAACTTACCCGTCATCTGAATACCCCAACCAAAGATTCCCCGACTTCAAAGGCGCAATCCGGACCGTTATTCGCAACACCAACAAAAGCTACTGGAAAAAAATCCGTGCATCCTTCTCCTTCCATAACAAGAAATGCTGATCGCTCAGCGAAGCGAAAAAGTGCGCGCGTACTTCTAGAACAAAATGATGAGGATGATTGGGACGGTGCAGATAAATTAGCGCAAGCGATCTTGGAATCAGGGGATGATGACGAGGCTGAGAAAATCAAAGAGCGAGGAGCGAATAGAGCAAATAATGCTGGAAAAGCTGAACCTACCCCGAAGCGCCGCGCTGGGCGCCCCAAGGGCGCGAAGAATCGACGATCCCCTACTCCTGAGGGAGATCTCCCACCGCATGAACGGTACTTCTTTCAAAATCGACCGGGACCGGTACAAACTTCTAATAATACGCTTGCGAAGCTATCCCTTTTGGATCATGAGGAGTATTTTGAGCGGATGAACAAATTTGTGGATCCACACCAAAAGGAAAAAGATTTTTTACTTGAACTTCATGAACACTCCTTTCCACAATGGGCATTTGAGCTGAGCGAGGGATTTAATATATGCATATATGGATACGGTTCAAAAAGGCGGCTCGTTAATCGATTTGCAGAATGGCTGTCCCAACGGCACAGTGATCAACCAACGATTGTAATTGTGAATGGCTATGTATCTAGCACGACGATACGGTCCATTCTTTCGACGGTAATTAGAGCAATCCTCGGGCCTGATACACCGTCAAAACTTGGCACGCAGCCTTCAGAGGTATTGGAGCTACTCCAATCCATCCTACATAATAATCCACTGCAGCACCCTATAATGGTCTTTATAAATTCCATCGATGCACCACACCTACGGCGTCCTTCTCACCAGGCCCTGTTAGCGCGTCTTGCTAGTATACCTCTGATCAATATGCTAGCCACAGCTGACACACCCAACTTCCCTTTGCTGTGGGATGTAAGCCATCGTGATCAATTCAATTTTGTATTCCACGACTGCACAACCTTCACACCGTATGATGTGGAATTAAACGTCGTTGACGAGGTAAATAGCCTTCTCGGACACCAGGTACGCCGAATCGGCGGTAAAGACGGAGTCAACTTCGTCCTGAAAAGTCTTCCAGAAAACACGCGGAAACTCTATCGCTTATTGGTGACGGAGATCCTCACACTGCTAGGGGAGCACCAGCTTTCTGACGACGAGGAGAATGGTGATGGAGGCATGAAGAAAGATGGGGACACCAACCATGGCGAGAAAGTAGCCGTCGAATGGCGAACGTTGTTTCACAAAGCCTCGGAGGAGTTCATCTCCTCTTCAGAGATGATGTTCCGTACGCAATTGAAGGAATTCTATGATCATCAAATGATTGTGTCACGGACTGATGCCAGCGGAGTGGAAATGCTTGGAATCCCACTATCCAGACAAGAGATGGAAGGAGTTCTGGAAGATTTAATCATTGACTGAATATGATAATCGTACCACAACGTATTTTTTTTTTTTTTTTAACTTTTCTATAGCAGAAATCATATCCCACAAGCATACGATACCCCTTTTATTCGAGAAGAACGTGGTCGAAAACACAATTTTACCATACGATTGACGAAAGACAACGGCGCCACATACTGTTGTCTATTTTCGGTCCAGTAGCTAAAACCCATTGCAGGATCTTGCAATCTTGGGCTATTATTTTCAGCAGTTCTTAAAACTGCGCAAACGCAGCCAACATCATCATGGTCCCAAAGCTAAACTTTGAACGGGACGTTCTCGGTCAGAAACCGTTGCAAATTCGCAGATCTGACATGCTCCCGCAACCAGCGCGTGGGGACGACGTTGTAGCCCTTGGAAGCTGCCCACTAATAATTGAATACCAAAAACCCCAGAGTCAGCGATCACACATGAGATTCACAAGTCAATCCTAGAACTGGGGATTTTAAATAAATAATAATAAGAATAATAAATAAATAAATAGTCATAATCCTACCTCAACCCCCAACACCGTGAGCCCCAGCGCAAACACCAGCGCCCTCGAAAATATCCTCAACCCAAGGCCCGCAAGCAATCCCAACACGCTTCCTAGACTAAGCTGCCGGACGGTATTCTCGTTGATTCCTCCGCGACTGTGGATCCCGCACTTTGTTTTGGGCACAGGGCTGCTACTGTAGTGCGAATGGCTAGTGGTGGCGAAAGGGCCTGCGAAGTCGCAAAGAATGGGCTGTTGTTTCGGGAGGGCGAGGGAGAGGGATAGGCCCAGGGGGGCAGCGAAGAGGAAAGGTCTGGCGGCGGGGGTGAGAAAGCGGGTGAGGAACGGGGCGGTCATCTTTTTGTTTTTGTTTTTGTCTTTTTTTCCCCCCTAGTTAAGCTGTGTGTATGTGTTCAAGAATGGGATGTTGGGTGTTCGATGCACGGTCCCAGGATTGCCGAGCTGGACCGTTGATTGGCGCAGATGGAACGGTGCTGATGTCATCGGCGAGGGCGGAGGTGGATTTAGGCTTTTTTAGACTCGGCTGGATAACGGCAGCCTTACTCGATATGGCTTAGACGGATCAAGTCTCCAACAAACATATTCCTTGGGAACTGGTCAATGTGTGATATCAAGAGTGAACATTCAAATTGCCAACGAGTATTTCAACACCACAGGGCTTCTGTACAAGTCACAATCCGTACTTTTCTTGTAAATCCGAATTCTATCCACATGTTTTCCGACCCGATTGAAGCCTGAAAGCAATTTCCTCATCTGCTCACTTCACCAATCAGCAAACAATATCAGCCATCTCCGAAACCAGAAGCCGTCCCCTCTAATTGGGTCCACGTGGTATGTCCGTTCCACTACAATAGCATGCATTCCTTGTAGTCTGTCTTCAACTCATCATAGACCACAACACAAAATCCCATTCAAACATCTAACTACAAACCCTCCTTCTTTCATTCCTAATCCTTTTCAGTGAAGGAGAGTATTCATTAGCTCGATCCCACATATACGGCGGCTTCCACATCCACACATATCCCAAACCCTAACATAAACGTCTTGTACAGATCACAAATGATATGGCCAGCAGCCATGTGATCCAGCAGGATTGTAAAGACCTGCTTCCAATCTTTGCCACCTACCTGCTTCATGTATGGTTGATCTAAGATCCTGATTTGGAGCAAACATATGGATGAATATAGTGGCAGTGGTGGGGGCCAAATTTAGTGGGCGCAAGAGTTGGGGTAGTGGCAAATAGCTACCTGCAATGTCTTAAGGAATATATCTATCCTGGCCAGAACGTTCGACCATGCTGCCTGATTGTAGTGGGTGTTTGGCGTGCATGCGACTGGTTTCGCAGAATCTCATAATTGAAGTACTAGAAGCGGGACATGGATTGGATACTATTAGTTTTAGGAATATTGAAGTAACGTATCCCGGGAGGTAGTGGTTGGAGCTAGCCGCAAATGGTGATCGTTGAAGGGTCACAGTGAGAGCTTTGTACCATTCTCGACAATTCTTCACATCCGTAATGAAACAGAGGCAAGAAATTGGTCAGCTGTGTTAGAACGCTGATTTCCACATCTCATGGTTATCAGAACTGAGAACCGACCCGATAGGTGGAACAAATAGAGAGAGAATGGAATTTGGCCCGCCAGTGGATGCAGGCACGGGACCTACTTCGATTGCACAGGTCGCCAATATCAAAAACAACGCCTGCAATGTTGGAGAGTCGGAAGATTGCCAGACAGGGCAATCCACTGTTCTGTTCTATCTCCTAACGTTGATTCTCTCAGGATAATGTCTTCGCCAAAAGAGTTTCCAGCTAACCCCGGGAGGAGCGGCCAATAAGCAAACAAGTATGTTTGCAGACAAGTGCATGGACCCGCGCTTGGATCAACCTATCCCTCCCCAAATAGCGATAAGTCGCAACGGTGACAGGGCGCATGTCTTCCAATTCT
>NW_001813981.1:3200692-3206074 GCF_000149585.1 Histoplasma mississippiense | reverse complement strand
TTACCACTTTCTACTTTTTCAAATCAACTCGAATCCTCAGCGCTTTTGGCTCAAACAGAAAATCTTCGCTTTATATTCCTCGGGCGTCCCCAGAAGTGTCAGAATCCATCTTTCTCAACGCATCCGGCCTGTCCCCTTGCCCTAAAAAAAAAAAAAAAAAAAGAGAGAGAGAAAAGAAAAAAAAAAAAAATTCCTGCCCCTCATCCCACCCCAAATGGCACCAGAAATATCCACCGGCAGCGATGCTGTCGCCTCCGCCTCATCTTCCTCACCTGTCGACTTCAAAGTCAAGGCTGGTCTGGCCCAGATGTTGAAAGGGGGGGTCATCATGGACGTCGTCAATGCGGAACAGGTATTTCGACCCTTTCCTTTCTTCCGTAGCAGCGTCCATCTCCTTCCAGCGCAACTACCGTTATCAATTTACGATCTACCATCACAATTCCCCCTATGCATAATCAGGCTGACAAAGTGACGTTGATTAAACCATGATAATAGGCCCGCATTGCCGAGGAAGCAGGTGCATGCGCCGTCATGGCCCTCGAGCGGGTGCCCGCAGATATCCGTGCTGAAGGCGGAGTGTCGCGCATGTCCGACCCATCGATGATAAAGGAGATCATGGAAGCCGTGACGATACCCGTCATGGCTAAGGCGCGGATAGGGCATTTCGTCGAGTGTCAGGTACGTTCTGTTCCTCCGCCCCTAAACAATGAATAATAAGAGTGCGTATCTCTAACAAAAAACCAAAAAAAACCTGCGAAATCCAGATCCTCGAAGCTGTCGGCGTCGACTACATCGACGAGTCCGAAGTCCTCACCCCAGCCGACCACCTCTACCACGTCACCAAGCACAACTTCAGAGTGCCCTTCGTCTGTGGCTGCCGGAACCTGGGCGAAGCCCTCCGCCGCATCTCCGAAGGCGCTGCGATGATCCGTACAAAGGGCGAGGCAGGCACAGGCGACGTCGTCGAAGCCGTCTCCCACATGCGCACCGTGAACAGTCAGATCGCCAAGGCGCGCTCCATCCTCCTCTCCTACCCCAACGGCAGTGTTGAGGCGGAAGCGGAGCTGCGTGCCTTCGCGCGCGAGCTGGAGTGTCCCTACGAGCTGCTGCTGGAGACGGCGGAGAAGGGTCGGTTGCCTGTTGTGAACTTTGCGGCGGGAGGCGTTGCGACGCCCGCGGACGCGGCGCTGATGATGCAGTTGGGCTGTGACGGCGTGTTTGTCGGGTCAGGGATTTTCAAATCTGGCGATCCGCGGAAGCGGGCTAAAGCCATTGTCCAGGCTGTGACGCACTTTAAGGATGCGAAGGCGCTGGCGGAGTTGAGCCAAGGGCTGGGTGAGGCGATGGTGGGCATTAGCGTGCGGGAGATGAGAGACACGGAGAAGTTGGCGACAAGAGGATGGTAAAAGGAGGGGGGGGAAGGGGGGAATTGAAAAATAGAAAATACTTGATGAGTGTGTAGGGGTTTTTGATACCAATGATGGATGTGTTGGTGATGTCTTGATTGCTATTTCAACTGTGTACTGTACCTTGCGCGCTCGCGTGGGCGTAAGCCGGTGCAATCTGCTGTTATTCGGTGGCTGTGTATGTTCGTGTACATTTACCTCTATATACCTATATGTATCAAGGTTTACGAATTAAAATATATATTGCTGGGAGGGAAGGCCCAATTTTTCCACGCGGGTTTCGGTTGATTGCACAAGAAACCCGAACCAGCCACGAAACTTGTACCACTAGGGATGATTCTTAGAATACTTCTATCGTGCATCTCTTTCTCTCCCTTGTTCAACTGGGGGAAAATCCTTTGTCGGAAATATACCGTTACTTAGCCTGTTGATACAAATCATCTCATAAACATAACCGAGGGAATAAAATATATAAATAAATATGTATATTATTATTATTATTATTAGGCAAAACAGCCACAAACATGCATATAATGCATTTACATGACTAACTTTTCCTGCTCCGGCCCCGATTCAGAAATTTGAACTTTTCGAATGTTAAAAAAATTTGGCCAAGCCCTATTTAGACCAAATTCAGCTCGCATACGCGAATCCCTGTGCGCGCCTGCATGCCACCCAATAACATTTAACAGGGACACGATTGGTTCCCCTAGCACCCCTCAGCGAGCATGTATAGATGATAAGAATCTTTCTCGCTCTGCCTTCTCCGGCACCCGTCCTCCCCCTCCCGGCTCACCTGGTGCAGTTGAACTATCCATTCCCGCCAGCGCGGCCCCCAAATGCACACGTGCCGCACCCTGGTAGTGGAATATGAACTTCTTAATAACCTCACACAGGTAGTCAAGGTCCGAGCGTGCGCAGTGACCTGATATGTGATACATAAGTATATTTCCAAGTGATGCGAGGCAGGTGTCGAAGAAATGCTGCGCATGTTGGGGAATTGTACCGTTAGCTGCCGTGGCAACCGGGTGTCCCGTGATAGAACCGCCCGTCCCTGGTTGGAGCTCAACTGGCAGATCTGTGAGGGAGAATAGGGTGGACCAGAATACGGAAGCAGACCGGAGAGGGAGAGGGTCGTGGCGTTTCAGTACTGCCAGTGTGAATGTGAGGATCGTGGGAACGACGACACTGTGCTGGGGTGTAGGCGCGTGGATAAGGTTAAAAAATGCTGTTTTGTATTTGGGCAACATCAGGTTGAGAAAATCAATGCAGCTATGCGCGACCTCCGGATCGTATTGATCCGGCTGGGCGCTCACGAAGTTCATGAGTTCATAGGCGTGGATTATTAGTTCAGTGGCTTCATCTTGGACTGCTGAGGGATGAGCAGAGTGAGAAGCTAGAAAAGCGGAGGCCGTTCCCATAATTGTCGGGAAGCGAGGTGAGTTAACGCTAGCAGCCTTGATGAAGCGGATAGTAATTTGAGGTGGTAGGACATATGGGCCCGGCGTGCGTTCTGTATATCCCGCCTTGAGAATATCGCATGTAGCTTCGATTATGTCACCATCAGTAGGGAATGTGCCTATTAAGAGCTCCAGAATCTGAATCACGTAAGCCTGTGGTGATTTGCCGAGTTCATCGCTGGTCCAGAAAGTATCTGTGCTTTCACTTGCTGCCTCTGTATCTAGGTCGATCACGGCGTCATCAGGAGCTCGAAACCCCTTGCCTATGCTTGCGGTGCAACGCATTATCCCGATCCCCTTTTCAAGCGCGTCATCGTACTGGCCTGATTGGGCTTCTACTCTGGCTTGTTCTGCTAACTGATGAAGGGGAATTAGTAGTTTCACCAGGCATGTTGCCCGGGCCGTATTTGAAGTGGCCGCTTGTACAACTGCAGCAATGCCCTCGGATACTCGCTCAAGAGTAGTGACATTAACGGAGGAATTGGAGCGAAGCTGATCCAGCTTACTTATAAAATCATCGACGTACATTGGGAGTGCTTGGCGGCAGTTCTGACAGAGGAATGAAATGGATTTGGACGCAGCTTGGTCGCATGACGGAGCATCAAGGGAATTGAACAGAAAGTTGAGGACTCGTGGAAGAAGGTCGTGGTTGCGTTCAAAGTATGATGTGTACCTTGCAATCATGTCAGATAGGGTCTGACGAGGCTTCATAGGAATGGAAATTCGGTTAAAACAAATGCCATCGAATATTTCGGAATGAAAAATCGTGTGAAGTAGCTTGTCCACTTTCGAACTATCCGCAACAGAGTCAGCCAAGAAACCAAGACAAAATATTGCTACTTCAAAACCGTCCCATATGTTGGTGTTCATCAAGCTAGTTGCTCGCTCAACGAGCTTTTCAATAAGGTCAAATCCTAGAAGAGAATAGGTGGCCAGCAAGAAGTCTGCGAAGTCACGTCTGAATCCATTGAAGTTTCTCACGTCGTCGTCGTCCCACCCCTTCAGTACTGACGAATCAGGATACCGGAGCTTGTCATAACAGTAAGCGACGACTTGTGCAAACTCCCCTTTTACACGATTTGGGAAAACGTCCACACCGCGCTGCATGATATAATCGTTAATATCATCAGCTGCCTCAGTCCAATATTCCAGAAGAAGTGAACTCGCTTTATCGTCAACTTCTGCGAACCCTGGTCCGCGGAAAAGGGTATGAAGCAAGAAAAGGATCCTTCGTTGCTGTTCATTTAATTCTCCAGTGAAGAGTTGGGTATGGACCGTCGTTGCATATCGCAGTAATAAATCCAAGAATCGCATAGAGTCCTCATCATAATCCCCGTTTAATAGAGCCAAGGCATACTTTTCCCCGAAATTTCCTGAGAGGAATTGCAGGATTGCAGTCAGGTGTTCAATTCCCAGTAGTTTTGCATAGCTACTAAGAATTTCGGCAAGAAGTTCCATTGCCATCTCTGCAAGTTCAGGCACCGCTAAAAACTGAACGGAATAATTCAAAGGTACGGCGACTACTTTTGGAAGATCGTCTAGAGAGACGCGGTCTCCTCGGATTGCAATAAGCCATGCCTATAACAAAAACTTAGCGGTGACAGTAAAGTTCACACAGGGGTTAAAATTCTCACATTGAAAGATTTCATGGCTTCAATAGCTAATTTATTTAAGGGATCCGAGAATTGAGGTTGATTTGCGGCTCCATGTAAATTGGATACTCGTTCTAAAACGAACTCTATCAGATATATTGCATCCCTGATATTGGGACCTAAACGAGCTCTGAGATCCCTGCATGTATAGTCAGAAAACGGCCCCGTCGAGGTAATAAAGACCGCAAGTCGCCAAGAACTCACTGGCTCAGGGAATACCGTGATGACTCTTCAGCTAGGGTAGTAGAAAAGGACAAAAGCGGGAGCATCCGTTCATAACTGAGCGAAGGCAGAGCGAGCTTTTCGAAACTTTCCTGCTCGCACTGATCTTCTGGGAGGCACTTTCCACTAGCCATGGCAATAGCAACATGTCGTATGCAATGAGTCCAGGGAGCTTCAGGCTTGAAAAAGAAGGTAGTCAATGTTGACATAAATTTCCTCATGGCTACTGCCGCTTCGTTCCTTGAGACCATCGAGACGAAGTTATTTATCAGATGCTCCAAAAGCCCTTTGGCTTTTTCTTCCCCAAGATGTTCCCTAGGATAATTATTAGCAAAATCTTGAACGAAACGGAAGAAAGAAGAAAACCCCGATGTCATAGATGCTTACCAGTCCTGATGGATTTTAACGGTCAAGGTGAGGGCACCAAAGAATCTTGCATTGGCGTCATCACTGGCCAAAAGTCCATCTGCAATGGCCCACCCCGCCTCCGACTTTTGGATTGCCTGCAACCTCTCCTGGATAGATCTGGCAATTCCAGCATTCCCAGGAGCATTGAGGACATGTATAAGCTAGGCGAACGTCAGTCATGACTGACCATGTGATTGGAAACGGACTAATAATCATACCTGGAGTGACTCGTCA
>NW_001813981.1:3196957-3200406 GCF_000149585.1 Histoplasma mississippiense | reverse complement strand
AGTAGCCCTACAAATACCAGAGATTGAAATATCTCATTTCCCAGACTAATCAGCATAAATAGTCCCTGAAACCAGTAGTAATAGCGGAGAGGTAGATGATAGCCGTGTTGTAGTTAGGGATGGTTTGTCACGCAAGCACAAATCTTGAATGGGTATCTCTAATAACATAAACTGTTAGCTCATATGCGAACCCCAGGATACGTCAAGGACTTGTCAACCCCATACAAATGAGTTTCTTTGTACAGCACCTGTGGCGGCGATAAAGAAACGTTGCGCGATGTGGGTGCGTACAGAAGAGTAGGTCGACTCTTCTGCTTCCTGCGATGTGGGCTGAAATCCTGTCCCAGGGTTGCTTAGCTAAGCTCCATCGTTCACTGTTTAGTTACTAACTATCGCAGAAGGGGAACTTTGGGAAATTTCACCATCCCCGCCCCCGCCACCTTCTCCCACACCCCCGCTAGATCCCCGGCGCATCCTTTGGAGCGCCACAATATATATGAATGCTTTTTCTCCGCAATTCTTGCCGTCTTGCTTCTACCATTACGACTTCCATACGACCTCTACTCCCACCACTGAGCCGCCTGATTAGACCAACAACCAGATCAACCTTTTTTTCTACCGCATTTCGTTCTGGAGATATGGGCCCCATCGATACGTCACAGCGCCTAGCCCGCTTGAGGGAGTTGATGCAAGAGAGGAAAGTCGATGTCTACAGTATGGAATGATATAACTAACCCTTGGCAAGAACCTATTGTTGGATGCTTACTTTTATACAGTCGTGCCTTCAGAAGATAGTCATCAATCCGAATACATTGCGCATTGCGATGGCCGCCGCGGTTAGCTACCTGTCCCCTTGACGATATAAATTCCATCACCACGCCAGCAAGGTCCGCTCTAAGGCTTTAGCTTTAGCTTATCATTGTTATTATATACAGAATTCATTTCGGGCTTTACTGGCTCGGCGGGATGCGCCATTGTGTCGATGACCAAAGCAGCACTGTCTACTGATGGACGATACTTCAATCAGGCAGCGAAGCAGCTAGATAGCAACTGGATACTTCTGAAGAGAGGTTTCGAGAATATGCCTACTTGGCAGGAATGGTATGGACAAATGAATCCAACATGTCATAATGCAAGCGTGTATTGAAGTTTGACTCATAGGACTGCGGAACAAGCTGAGGGAGGCAAGGTCGTTGGCGTCGATCCATCACTCATCACTGCCTGTAAGCTCATTTTCTTCTCATTTAAGAAAATATTTTTCCCAAGAATATAATTGACCCAATGTAGTTGATGCGCGCAACCTTTCAGAAACAATAAAAAAGTGTGGCGGTTCCTTACTCGGTGTTCAGGAGAATTTAGTCGACCTTGTTTGGGGTACGGAGCGTCCAGCTCGACCAAGTGAAAAAGTGGCTCTCCATCCTATAGAATTTGCGGGAAAGTCATTCGAGGAAAAGATCAGTGACTTACGAAAGGAGCTCCAAAAGAAGAAATGCGCGGGATTCGTCATTTGTACGTATATAACCCGCCTGTCGACGTTCCTTGGTTTCTGACTTCGTTGTTTTAGCGATGCTTGATGAAATTGCCTGGCTGTTTAACCTTCGAGGAAATGAGTATGGATAACCCCTGCCCGTCTGCCAACATGAATTTAACTCCTGACATTAACAATCACTTATAGCATTCCATACAACCCCGTGTTCTTTGCTTATGCTATTATTACGCAATCAACCGCCGATCTCTACATTGATGAAGAGAAGCTACCAGCTGAAGTGAAGAACTATCTGGGTGATAAAGTTTCCTTAAAGCCATATGGTTCTATTTTCGAAGACGCCAAAGTATTGGGCCAATCTGCTCAAAATAAAAGCGATGGTGAAGCTTCAACAAAGCCGCCCCAGAAGTTTCTCATCTCAACGAGGGCGTCATGGTCGCTTAGTCTTGCCCTGGGCGGTGAAAAGAATGTGGAAGAAGTCCGAAGTCCAATCACGGATGCCAAGGCCATCAAAAATGAAGCTGAGTTGGAAGGAATGAGAGCTTGCCACATTCGCGACGGCGCAGCGTTATCCGAATACTTCGCGTGGCTCGAAAATGAATTAGTCAACAAGAAGACAGTTCTTAACGAGGTAGATGCTTCCGATAAGCTCGAACAAATCCGATCAAAGCATCAGCATTTCGTTGGGCTTTCTTTTGATACCATCTCATCTACCGGTCCAAATGCTGCAGTCATCCATTACAAGGCCGAACGTAACAACTGCTCTATTATCGACCCAAAAGCCGTGTATCTATGCGACTCAGGTGCGCAGTACTTGGATGGCACTACCGATACAACCCGCACTCTTCATTTCGGTGAACCAACGGAGATGGAAAAGAAGGCCTACACGCTTGTTCTGAAGGGTTTGATCAGTATTGATACTGCTGTATTCCCCAAAGGAACAACTGGATTCGCTCTGGATGCTTTTGCACGGCAATACCTGTGGAAAGAAGGCCTAGATTACCTACATGGCACAGGTCATGGTGTGGGGTCGTATTTGGTATGATGCTCTTCATTTCGCAAATCCTTTTTCTTCAAACGCTAACATGTCCCAAGAATGTCCACGAAGGTCCAATCGGACTAGGCACTCGGGTTCAGTATTCGGAAGTTGCCATTGCCCCAGGAAACGTGATATCTGATGGTATGCTTGCTGCGATTGTTAAGTATTATCCGATAGCCATGCGGAGTGCTAACAAATCATGTAGAGCCTGGTTACTATGAAGACGGGGTGTTTGGTATTCGCATCGAAAGTCCGTTTTTTCCCCATCGGCTAATAAATCTGCTATTCTTACTGACACCTATCATAGATATTATTATGGCCAAGGAGGTAAAAACAACGCATAAGTTCGGAGAGAAACCCTGGTTAGGCTTCGAACATGTTACTATGACACCCTTATGTCAGAAATTGATCAACCCAAGCTTGCTCAGTGACGCAGAGAAGAAATGGGTGAATGATTATCACACTGAAATTTGGGAGAAGACTAGCAAATACTTTGAGAACGATGAGCTGACTAGAAACTGGCTTAAGAGGGAAACTCAACCTATATGAGTGAATTGACGGGTCCGTGCATGGAATGTTAAATAGATCGAATTCCTTATTCATACAAGCAACCACCATGGGTACCAGTGGTTTTGGTGTATGCAAATATGTCAATGTTGTCCATACATGTGTAACTTTCCTATTCTCGTGGTATTCCCAATTAGTACGATCAGTTCTGTGAACTGTTTGTATATAGAAGCACCGCGCAGCAGTTAAGGCAGTATATAATTATTCCTTTTTGAGGTTTCCAGCAGACCCAGGTCAAATAATGAATAGCAGGGTAGACTTTCCGGTACAGTTTATGATAAATAATGGTTCTTGCCTGTAAAATTGCAGCCGAATCGTGACACTATATCTTGAGTGCGAACGATATATTGTCGCAGC
>NW_001813981.1:3193919-3196636 GCF_000149585.1 Histoplasma mississippiense | reverse complement strand
TTCATCAGCCTCTTTCCAGAGCTCCGAACAGCAAATTCCGCCCCTCTTCCCGCCCGCGGCGGTATGATACTGAAAACGGGAACCCGTGGGGAGTGTTGGTGGTGGTAGAGACGAAACGAGATACGGTGATCGTGGGAAGAGTCAGGATAGGAATCGGTCCGATGCTACCTCTGGAAAGGAGTGGACCGCAACCGATCGACGGTATGTTTCGTTATACTCCTGAAGGGACGCGGGTGGTGTTCACAAGTCGTTTTCCAGAGCTTGTGAATCCCGTTAACGCTGCTCATGAGCTGACTTGAGCTTTTGTATAATAGATGTCCTCCGAATGATACAACAGGATTGGGAGTTTATGGCCGCCGATGACTGCATACCCGTTCAAGTTGGCTTGCAGTTGATGGACTCAAGTACTCTGGGCAAGGCGGATCGAGAGCCCGATTTCATACGCACATATAAGCAAATACAAAAATCTTTGAAATCGATTGTCAATGGTTTGTTGGATCTTATGCCGGCGCCCCAAACATGCTGTACCCGTTCGATTACTAAAAATATTCTGTTTTAGAACATCACCAGGGCTTCAATAGTTCTATTGGAACATATCATACTATCCAGTCAAGTATCCAAAGTTCCCAAAACCGCCTCCGAATACTGAAGGGGACTCTGGCTGAAGCGAAAGCGGGGTTACTTACAACGAAGCCAGAGTTGAAAGGACTTGCGACGGCTTCTCAGAATTACGATGATATACTACAATTATTCAGCCAGATCGAAAATATCCAATCACTACCGGAAAAGCTAGAAGCACGTGTATCGGAAAAGAGATTTATTGCTGCGGTAGAAATCCTCAAAGATGCGCTGCGGCTTGTGAATAAGCCGGAGTTTGACGGAATCGGAGGTCTTCGAGATCTGCGAACATATTTCAGCAACCAGGAACTATCGTTGACAGATATCCTGATCGAGGAGCTACACGATCATTTGTATCTTAAGTCTCCGTATTGCCAGGACCGCTGGAAGCTGACAACCGGTGGCGAAGCCAAAGATGGACCAAAACCACCAGGTCTAAGTAATGTGACACATTGGGATAGGCCAGTTTACCACTTTCTAGCCAACCTGGATATGAAAACACCCATCGCGGAAGATGCCTCGCGTAATCCGGAGACTGATACTTTCCATTATATACGCGTGGTCATCGAGGCGTTAAACAAAATGGGCAATCTTGAACTTGCTGTCGATCGGATCGAACAACGGCTTCCGGTTGAGCTTTTCGCTATTGTCGATAAAACAGGCTCCGAAGTCGCAGCCCGCTATCCTGAACATAGACGAAGTCAACAGCCACGAGACAGCACGGTTCGTTGCATGCCTAACGAACTGGGTGGAGACAGGGGATATGTTCTGTCAGAATTTATGTGGAATCTCTATGCGAAATTCGAGGCTATTGCTGAAGGCCACCGCATCGTACATGATGTCGTTGCGGGAATTGTGGAGCGAGAAAACATTCGGAAGTCTGGGTCGCTCACAAGTGGTTTCAAGGAGCTGTGGAAACTGTACCAAAGCGAGGTGGGTTAATTTCGTTTTTTTCCCAATTCCCTATTGAAGTGAGATGTATTTTAACTTTCAATTTCCAGATTCGGTCCCTTTTGCACGATTACCTAGCTACAGATGGAGAAGTCAGCTATCGGGCTCAATCTAATATCTCTGATGATAAATACACACAGACATCTAACAAAAGAGATAGAACGAAGGTGTGTAGCTTGATAATTATATGTTCCTTTGGAGATGCTAACAAGTAAATAATACAGAAATTGTTCAAACTCTCCGAAGTAGATGAGAAATCATCGGATATGAAAGCTGAACAGAACGAGCTAGAGGAGATCCTGAGATCATCAGTGCCCGGCCTTGTGTCGAAATCCCGCCAAAAAACATCTACCACCGACTCATCCAGATCAAGGCAAGAAAATTCTGGGACCGGACACAAGCTCCTGATCGAACCCAGCGTTTTTAATATGAGTCTACTTCTTCCTCCATCCCTCTCTTTCATTCAACGATTGAAAGACATTGTCCCTCTCACTTCGGATATCGTCATGAGCACCCTTACCTCCTTCCTCGATGACTTCCTGATCAATGTTTTCCAGCCACAGCTGGATGAAGCTGTAACAGACCTCTGCGCGATGACTTTTATTGCACCAGATGCATTTACCGAGGATCCGCAGTGGACAAGGGTTTCACGACGGCCCATTTTTAAAGTAATACCCTGATCTATTCATCTGTTGAGCTAGATCTGACCTTTTTTCAGGGAACAATTGCGTTCATGGAACTTGTCAAAACGTTTTGCAAAATGCTCAACAGAATTCCTCATGATCAGGCTTTCACACAGTTGGTTATACACCAGATTGTAACGTATTATGATAAATGTTATGGCATGTACAAAGGTACTACTAATATACTTCAATATATTTTAAACTTTGAAAAAAGCTAACAATAAAGTATATCTAGCACTGGTTGCGCGTGTCTCTGCTCAACATACCGGAGGGCTGCACTCGAAAGCTGCGGCTGCATACGCTGAATCTGGGGAAATTCGAGAAACCACAGAACAGCTATGGGAATGCACCGATGACAAGCAACGACAGGATTTGATAGCTAAAGTGCTTACCCTTTCTCTGGCACGAGGTTTTCTAGCTAAGTATGTTACTGATATAACTTCCTTAGGGAAATCGATCTCCTTA
>NW_001813981.1:3192434-3193605 GCF_000149585.1 Histoplasma mississippiense | reverse complement strand
AAATCACAATCGCGACAACTCTAGCATCCGAATCACCTCTCCATGACCGAAGACTCCGTTATTATCTTCGATACCACCTAGCAATCTCTTCAAGATCTCGCCCCTAACGGCTTTGCTAACCCTACACATCGACATCCGCTGTGGCGCTATCCCACATGGTCACCCGCAGCCTCTCAAGCAACACATCCCCTTCCACCCCCCCAGCCACCCCACCATCCTCCTCAAAAGCTACAGAGTTGCCACACGTCTTATTAGCCCCGCCATCTTCCGCCTCTCCTGCAATCATCGAACTGAACAACGACCTGATCACCTTTGACGCCAACGCCGCCATGTACCTCGGCCCAAACGAATGCCGCTTCATAACCTCCGGCCTCGCACAGCTGATTGACCGCGCCTTCATCTCTGCAACACGCTTCATAGGCGCGATGAACCACAACGGCGCCCTCCGCCTCCAACTCGACGTGCTAGTCCTGCAACAGAATCTGAAAAACATCATCGTACATCCTTCACCACCACCGCCATCCTCATCCTCATCCTCACACACCACCAAAGAAACCGTCGCCAAAAAGCCCTCTTCGCAACCGGAGCCAGGACAAGAAGAGGAAGTCGTCGCCCTCCCCCGCTCCGCCAAGTTCCTCGACTGGTTCCTCGACGGCGCGGAGAAAGCGCTCGAGAATGCGCAGGCCGAGCAGGAAGAGTTCAAGACGCACGGGGCCGAGAAGGCGCTGCAGGCGGGCAATGGGGAGCCGTTTACGTATGAGGAGATGAGGGTGTTGGTGGAATTGTGCTATTCAGCGATTCTGAAGGGACCTGCGGGCCGGGAGAGTAGTCGAGAGGACTTCTTGGCAGCGAAGAGGGCCTGTGGAGATGCGTTGTTGAGGTTGAGTGAGTTTATGTGGGATTCGTAGTGTGTGGGGAAGGGAACGGCGAAGGAATATCAGTTGCGTGTGTACATGTGTGTATGTTTGTTTTAGCAATTTCATTTCCTTTTTTATTTTATTTTATTTTTTTTTAGAGCTTGCTTCACATTTCTATTATTACCTTACCTACCCCATCTTCCGCCGTCGATGGGGATGGCATATTTATTATATACTCCGGCATGTAGCATAACACATCGATCGCTCCATCCGCACTACCACAACCTTCGAATTCCAATCTATTACTAAGTGGG
>NW_001813981.1:3189918-3191104 GCF_000149585.1 Histoplasma mississippiense | reverse complement strand
TTGGTTTTGGGTTGATATTCTGAGCCTCGCGCGCCGCATAGACGGACGACAGCGGTCGAGTGGCCATGCACGTTGGTCATGGGAACTTGGTTAACATCCTCGGGGAACGTGAGACTGTGGGCCATCGCGGCGTTGTTCTCGAAGCTTGGATCTGGCGGAGGGTATTTGGACTGTGGGCTGTGTGCGGCCAAAGCAGCCTTGGCTGTCATGGCGTTGTCGTCAGACACCCCATTCTGATTTCCTACATGCTGTAAGAGCTGTTGATCGATTTGGCTGAGCTCAGTTGTGTTGGCGGGCAGGCCATGGGTGTCGTATCCTGATGGATGGACAATGTTAGTTACTTGCCATGTAGCTATTTGAATGTGGCAAGATGGTTGAAGGTGTGTCTGCATGCGAACGAACCATGGAGATTCCCGTTGGAGCTTTGCCCATGGGCAGAGCGTGTCATACGCTGTCCGTCGCCAGGGTCCATAATTTCACGCTTTCGCTTATTGGAGGCCGTCGTTCCGTCTGTGGGATTCATTTGCTGGTCGGACATAGTTCGTTGGGGCTAATTCTTCCGGCGTATCTACATTAATTTACAGGTAGTGTTAGCAGCATTGTGGCACGAAATGGGAAACAACGCGATTGTACAAGTGATAGAAACATTTCCAGCTCGGGGAAACAGCTCCAATTGGGTCACGTCAAAAAATGGGAGTCGATCCATCTCCAACGGGCAGCACCAAATGCTGGAGATTGAAAGGGTTGTGTGCAAGGAAAGCACCCGACTGACATGGATGCCAAAATGGAGGTGGCGGGGTGCTCCGATTCAATTTCGAGCTAGACGATCCGCAAACAGGATAGATTGCAAATCCCCTTACACATCCCCACTGAGGCAGTGCTGCAGAAGACTCATTGTCCTCTGAGACCGAGGAAACACAGCAGCGCCAGGAGGGGAAATAGTGGCCGGAGCACCCATTCGCACTGACCGTGCTGTGTCACCAGCCGTGGCAAAACAGCTGTGGCAACAGAACGACGAATGAAATATCCCAGGGAGAGCCCGGAAATGTGATAAGTTGGTAGAATAGTGATATCCATGCGTATTGTGCATTCTTTTCTATGGAGGGGTGATAAGAGGAAACAAGATATACGATAATAAGGAATGGGAGGGGGGGTAAGTCCACTATACTGAGATGGCTAATCTGGA
>NW_001813981.1:3186752-3188677 GCF_000149585.1 Histoplasma mississippiense | reverse complement strand
GGGGGGAAAGCCCACCACACTGAGAATGCCAAATCTGGTTAGGTGGGCAACGTAAAACCCGTTCTTTTCGAGGGACTTGGATCGTATTATATTCTGAACCAGGTTACAGCCGTAGGTTAGCTGGAGGCCCGGTTTGATAGACGCGTTTGAGGAGGGGGGAGGTAATCGTGATCGCGATATCGAGTACAGAGCAAGCAAGGCCCGGCAATCTCTCAGAAGGGCCCAGGCCATCGCACACAAGAAAAACTTTGCGCGATCAGAAGGGGCGACGCTATTCAAGGATCACGGGAAGGGGGAGATAATGATGCTCTTGATAGTTGGGGAGGGTAACGGGGGATGAGGAGGACAGGGGAAGACATGATAAGAGAAATTCGGGCAATTGATGCGAGAACAACTCGGGAACAGGAAACAGAAGAAAGCGATTTTGAACTTGACGGAGCAGACGACGTTGGACGCTGGGGATGCCTGGGATGCTGGAGATGAAGCAGATGAGGTTCTTGAAGCCGCGATCGCGATCTGTTTGACTTACCCGCTGGCGGTTTTATCAGGTGACAACAGGTCACCTGCTCTCTGTGGAGTGGATTTGATATAGATAGAGAGATGGAATTCGGTATTGGTCTGCAAAAAGCGGGGAAGAAAATGAATAGAAACGGTGTGCTTGGGGATGACGAGAAAAGAGGGCAGCGGCGAGAAATCAGGCGCAAGAACCGGGGGAGATGGCGGAATGGACGGTGGTATATAAGCTCTGTTCTGCTATACAGACACTCGCAGTCCGAAGAGAAGAGGACTCACGTGGCGACGGCGGAGGAGGACGAGCCTCGCTTATTAAGACAGGCCAGCTACGGTGGGCGGAGCAGGCACAACACGCAGTAATACAGCAGCAAAGAACAGGACAAATAGTTGCAGTGTCTCTTCTGATCTCATTTCTGGCCCGCTTTCTTTCTATATCCACCACCCCCGCGCCGCTAGATTGAGATTGGCACATATCACCACCGCCTCCCGACATCAACATCGATATCACCTTATCAACTTTCAACTTCCTTCTCCACCTCCTCGGCGGATCATGTGCCCCAATCCCGTGGGCTGCCGTGTGGCTGGCTGACCAATCAGCCGTCCCCTCATCCCTCCCGCGTCTGATTGGCTCTGCACCGCCCGCGGATCACGCGCCCTGTCTAGCCTCTTTGGGCCACACCGCTAGCCCCCTTTTGGATGCGTTGGGTGTGCATTCGAGGCCCGTGCGCCCGGGGCAGCTGCACGTGAACGCGGCTTGCCCTAATTGATTCCGCAATCGATCCTCCGGCCTCGTCCCCATTTTGGCAGTTGTAGAGGCAGAGGAAAGGAACTTGAACGGAATACTACGAGTACTTGCATCCCGCAGCTGGCTATGAATGGACATGCATCCATACCTTTCTACCTACTCACCTTCCGGTTTCTAGTGCTGGTAGTGCCTGGGTGTGCAACAAGCGCGCCGAGTTTCCACTTAGTCTCTTTAGTCTCTGCCCCGCCTGATGGTCTCTCGTCTTCAATGCTTGCCCCCCCCCCCCCCCCCCCCCTCGATTTAAGTACTTGTGGTTTTAAAACCCTGGGCTTGAAATACCTCCCCCCCTTGCCAACTCCCCAAGGGGGGGGGGGGGGGGGGATAAGAGAAAGAAATATTTTGTAGGCGAAACCATTGATTTAGCATAGAAAATAGTTAAAAATCTATCATAATTCAGAAGAAATAGAGACAATTTTTGAGGTGAAAACAAAAAATAAAAATGATAAAAATAATTTAAATTAACATTTATGTCTTATTATTATTTCATGTATATTAGTTAGTAAATGAAAAAGCGGTGCAGCGAAAATGTTCACTATGTAAGTAAAAAAAATACATCACAAATACAAACAATCATATACATTTTTTTAAATCCTTTATTTGCTTCTTC
>NW_001813981.1:3183457-3184434 GCF_000149585.1 Histoplasma mississippiense | reverse complement strand
GAACTCAATAATTCTCTTCGGCGGGACCAAAAACAACCCCCCCTCCCAACCACCCATACGGCCCAAGACAAATAAATTCAAAAAACACTCTCAATCAAACAAAACGAAAATGAATAGATAAAATCAATAAAAAAAATCTATTACAGCTCACCCACCCGTAAACGCCATCTCTGGCAAAACCAAGACATCCAACAATCGTGCCGCAGCACCAGAGCCCACACGACTACCAACAAGACTACTACTACTACCTTTCCATCCATCCCGTTCAGCTTCGTTCCTTAATCCCATCAACCTCTTCTCCAAATCATCTGCCAACGCATTTGCACGGCGGATATTGCCCTGCACATCGCCCAGCCGCGGCGACAGCTGGAGGATGGCGATTCGCATTGTGAGAATTCGTGTGATGAGCCGATTGAATATATGTATGTATACTCTGCTGTTAAAATTAAAGGGGAAAGCAAATGAAGAATGGCAGCTAGGACGAGTGTGCATGTACGATGGTGGTACTGTTTTTCTGGCACGGTGAGAATACAGAGATAGAAGAAGCATTGCAAGGTCATGTGACCGAGTTGTATCTCAAGGGGCTGGTGGATGAACGAATGACAGAAGAGGAGATTTGACAACAGGAAGAGATGTTGAACAGGCTGGTGACTCTGTAATTGAAATGGCAAAAGCCATCATATCATGTTCATCTGGAGCACAGTAAGCTCCTATTATGTCAACGCTCAATTTCATCAAGAGAAAAGATAGATAAAATTTAAATTGATAAATGGAACCCGTCCAGATTACTCATGCCCAACTAACGCAAGTGAAGATAACCCCCAAGAAAAATATACGTACAGTCCATGAATACCCATCAAAGCGAACCTCCCACCAAAAACGCCAAAGCCAGCAGAAAACAAATAGAATCCAAATATCGGAGGATATATAAAAACGCTCGATCGCTGTCAAGACTCGTATGCATAATATTCCCATCA
>NW_001813981.1:3179017-3181633 GCF_000149585.1 Histoplasma mississippiense | reverse complement strand
ATCCAGCGTTGCGACATATGCAAGGGAATATTACCGATGCCATAGTTCCCATAAACGGTGATTGGGCTTGAGGTGTGAAAGGCTGAGCGCTGGGAGATAGCTGTCCTGGCTTGGGGAGCAACGTTTGATGCGTAGATGGAACAATAGGCGAGAAACGATCCCCTGCGGCCACTTGAGCCAACTCATTCGTGGCGGACACTGGTTCGGCAACGCTGGGGAATGAAAACGTAGGCTTGAAAGTTCCGATAGTTCCTTTATCCGACTGCCAGCTCGTTGCATCATGCGTTTGAATTTCATCTTCATGATCACTAACAAACAGTCCATCTGACTCCATATTCTGTTTCGGATTTTGTTCCAATGTCAATTCGGATGGTAAAATGGATTGATCGATCATCCCGTGCCTGGAAGCTTGCAAAACGTTCATCCCAAGGATAAGCGACACTAGAGTCCTTCCACAACGCTTAGATTCGACGTACTCGTATGAAAATGTTTGTTGGGAGGATGGCTGGAAGGCTATTTTATAACCAATCATTGATGGTTCAAGTGGTTAAAGTAAGTCAGATTCACGTTCCTACAAGATCGATCAAATTGTTGGCGGATAAAATCACGCACCGACAGAATCAAGCGGAAATTGGCCCCAATTTAGATACATCTGCCCGTCAGCATTCGTCGCAAACTGGAGCCCTTGTTCCTCGCAAAAATCAATGGTTTGATTGTTATCGTCAAATGCCAGTGTTCCAGTAAGCTCGTCAACAGTCCACTCTTGGTTCTTGTGTTGTTGGGAAATAGGGTGTCGACAATACGCTTTCCATATCGATCGGATTGTCGTTTGCCGGACCTGGTTAAAATATATTTCTGCAATACACGCTAAGAGATACGGGACGCTAGGAGACTGAATAAGGCGGAAGAAACGCGCATAGAGGCCTTGGGCAATTGCGTTCGGCCTTTTCGCATCCAAGGTGCCTTGGTATTCCCAAGTATTCCCAGCTGCAGCAAACAATTCAAGTGCAACCTGAACCCGAGGTGACCGTAACAGTTCCCGAGGCCAGTTTTGTACTCGAGCTTCGAGATCGGGCCGCTGGTCGTGTATGGAGAACACAATGTAATAGGCTCGAAACTCGTCCTCGTTGGGAAACTTGATCAAATTTCGGTTGTCATCGTAGTAGTATAGGAGGGATAATAAGGTATTATTTAGCTGCTCTCGTTCTTGGTGGTGATCAAAGGGTTCCGAGTTTTCAGGACTGGACAGGAGATGGAGAGCTACGATGTGGAACCTGGCAATTCGTTCAAGGCACTTCACTGCAATTGAGACATCTTGGGCTTGAGTAAGTTGTTGAATAGATAAATCATTGCGAATTGAGCGTGTGCGATCCCAGAGAAATTTGTGAGTGGTAGCTAGAGTTTCGTCATCTTCTACAACATATCGTAGAAGATAATTCATCGTTTGGAGGAGGGTTTTTGGAGTCCTGATGTCTGAAGGTAACTGCTCGTCATAGCCAGCAGCAGATCTTCTGAATCTCTTAAGCATTTTAGCCTCAACTGTATGAGACACTCCAGATTCCTGATCGGTATACTATAGTCAACCCAGGTCAGCGTCTGGCAAAATTTGATGGGAAACGATGAAGAGCGTATAAAAAACCTTTTCACTCTTATCAACCATCTTTTGAACAATGCGTTCCACTCGTTCGAATTCGGGACACATTTCTGTACAAGTGCCTGTTGGAGTAATTGCACTTGTCAGGGATATTGGTTGATTCGGGTCAGCCATTTGTCCGGACTTCACGGCTTCTGTGCGCTGCTTAGCACGGTCAAGTTTCAACTAGAGAGCCCATGATCGATTAGCCGTGGGCACTCCAATTTGGAGAAGCCAAATCATCAAAACAAGAAATTACCTGCTCATAGCGAGTATTATAATCCTGCGGCTTTCCGGATTTTGCGCTTCCACCTGAGAATTTGGCACTTTGCCTCCGTGGATCTCTTGAGCGGTCAGTGAAGGGCCCATTCGTATTCGTGATTGAGCCGAATGGAGATGAAGGTCGTAATGACTGTCCACTCGAAGTCCCCGATCGCGAGCCGAATACCGGAGGAGCCTTTATACCATTTTCTTGGCCGCCGTTGGATCGAGATCCATTATCTAGGTTTCTCCTTTCAGCCCCTAAACCATTACAAACTTAGCACTGAATGTGACTCGTCTAGCTTGCCATTGTCATTACCTCGGAATGGCCCTGCATTTGACCTGCCTGATGCACCGGTTGGATGCGCAGAACTACCTGATATATCGCCCCGCCTCCCACGTCCGCCTCGAGGCCCACCGCGGCTGGGTGCACGAGTTTTAGCACCTCGTGCACTATCATCAGTGCTAGGTGCAGGTTGCGATCCTCCAGAGCTGCCTCTCCATACGCGACCGCGAGAAGATGATGGACCAGTGGAGCCTCGTTTGGAACCAGCAGGGCCTGACAGCAAGGAGCCTCTCCACGTAACTGACATCGCGTACACTCTCGTCAAGGCCAAGATATCTGTTGTGTCATATATTCATGATATAGAGAGAAAATAAAAAATGGTCGCGTTAGGGGCAGAAGGGGGAATCGATCAAGGAGGCGTGTGAGGGGCAGGGTC
>NW_001813981.1:3177167-3178673 GCF_000149585.1 Histoplasma mississippiense | reverse complement strand
GGGCCTTCAGGTGCAGAATAGGCTGAGCGACTGGAGAGTATAGCTGTCCCTGGCCTGGGTGAGCAAACGTTTGATGCGTAGATGAAACAATAGGCGAGAAACGATCCTCTGCGGGCCACTTGAGCCAACTCATTCGTGGCGGACACTGGTTCGGCAACGCTGGGGGAATGAATAACGTAGGCTTGAAAAGTTCCGATAGTTCCTTTATCCGACTGCCAGCTCGTTGCATCATGCGTTTGAATTTCATCTTCATGATCACTAACAAACAGTCCATCTGACTCCATATTCTGTTTCGGATTTTGTTCCAATGTCAATTCGGATGGTAAAATGGATTGATCGATCATCCCGTGCCTGGAAGCTTGCAAAACGTTCATCCCAAGGATAAGCGACACTAGAGTCCTTACACAACGCTTAGATTCGACGTACTCGTATGAAAATGTTTGTTGGGAGGATGGCTGGAAGGCTATTTTATAACCAATCATTGATGGTTCAAGTGGTTAAAGTAAGTCAGATTCACGTTCCTACAAGATCGATCAAATTGTTGGCGGATAAAATCACGCACCGACAGAATCAAGCGGAAATTGGCCCCAATTTAGATACATCTGCCCGTCAGCATTCGTCGCAAACTGGAACCCTTGTTCCTCGCAAAAATCAATGGTTTGATTGTTATCGTCAAATGCCAGTGTTCCAGTAAGCTCGTCAACAGTCCACTCTTGGTTCTTGTGTTGTTGGGAAATAGGGTGTCGACAATACGCTTTCCATATCGATCGGATTGTCGTTTGCCGGACCTGGTTAAAATATATTTCTGCAATACACGCTAAGAGATACGGGACGCTAGGAGACTGAATAAGGCGGAAGAAACGCGCATAGAGGCCTTGGGCAATTGCGTTCGGCCTTTTCGCATCCAAGGTGCCTTGGTATTCCCAAGTATTCCCAGCTGCAGCAAACAATTCAAGTGCAACCTGAACCCGAGGTGACCGTAACAGTTCCCGAGGCCAGTTTTGTACTCGAGCTTCGAGATCGGGCCGCTGGTCGTGTATGGAGAACACAATGTAATAGGCTCGAAACTCGTCCTCGTTGGGAAACTTGATCAAATTTCGGTTGTCATCGTAGTAGTATAGGAGGGATAATAAGGTATTATTTAGCTGCTCTCGTTCTTGGTGGTGATCAAAGGGTTCCGAGTTTTCAGGACTGGACAGGAGATGGAGAGCTACGATGTGGAACCTGGCAATTCGTTCAAGGCACTTCACTGCAATTGAGACATCTTGGGCTTGAGTAAGTTGTTGAATAGATAAATCATTGCGAATTGAGCGTGTGCGATCCCAGAGAAATTTGTGAGTGGTAGCTAGAGTTTCGTCATCTTCTACAACATATCGTAGAAGATAATTCATCGTTTGGAGGAGGGTTTTTGGAGTCCTGATGTCTGAAGGTAACTGCTCGTCATAGCCAGCAGCAGATCTTAAGAATCTCTTAAGCATTTTAGCCTCAACTGTATGAGACAGTGGG
>NW_001813981.1:3174846-3177067 GCF_000149585.1 Histoplasma mississippiense | reverse complement strand
GGAAACCAAGCCAGTAACGCCGCCTTTTGCTACGCAGCGTGCGCCAGCTCGCATCGCTCAAGAAGTCCTCGGCTAGTAACTCACCAGTGATGCGAAAAGAAGCAGACCGGATGAGATAGCGTTCATGACGCCGACCATTATCAGGCCGACTTCTGAGTTCGGATCGTAGAGGGTGTGTGTTGCCAGGCCGATTGCTTGGCCCAGGGGTGTTCTGTGGAGATAATTAGAATGCATTTTTCGAAAATTGCAGATTGATGGAAGGGAATTCATTATATTTGGTTGGGTGTGGGGGGCAAACATACGTGCAGCCATATGCAAGAGCCATGAGCCATGGTTGCGATTTCTTATGGCTCCAGTCAATCGCCGCTATGCGCGAGCCGAGCGCCAGGCCCTCGAAAGTTTCTGCAATTTCATTAGTCTCGTTTCGGATCCTCCCAAAAACCAATCCGGTCTTGTTTTGAAGGGGTATGGTGAAGAAAGGGATACGGAGTGAAGGAGGCAGGGGGAGGGGAGACATACGATGAAATGAAATAGCGATTAACAAAATTATGAAATCGCTCCCGACGGACACCGCCAACGCCATCCCAATAAAAACACTGTGAAACAAAATCCCCATCTCCAACAACATACACTGCAGCACAGCCTTCTTATGCCGCTGCTCCGGCGTCAGCTGAATCGAGGATTCGTCATCATCACTCAGCACCTTGTTGTCATCCGTAACGGTCTTGCCATTCTCCACCATCGGTGGTTCTCCTCGATCCACTGTCTGCATCCGTTCCATCTCCACAAGGTCTGCATTAAAATGCGCTAACTCACGACCAAGACTACTCGAATTGCCACTTAGCGGCCGCTCCCGGCGCATCAAGGCATTCACACCAGTCGCATCGGTCCTCAGCTTCTCCAGACGACTGTCCTGTTGAGAATCGCTGCGAGCAGCACAACTCCCACGCCCATCCCCCATGCCGCCCTTGGTGTAAATATTCGTATTCCCTGCATTGCCACAACAATGCCTCCCAGGACTGAATACCATCTCCACAACCGTCACCAGGAACAAAGCAGCCATCGCGATCGCGCCTGGAATGGGTTGGTAGTCATGTGTCCAGAAACGGGACAGACAGGGGTCATTCAACGAGCTGAAAGCGGTAGGTAATAGATGGACAAAGGCTGTTGCGATCAGGACGCCTGTGCCGAAGTGGCGGACGAGAAAGAGGAACCAGGACGGGATGCGGAGGAAGCTAAATTTGACGGACATGAGTGGGAATGAGCAGGCCAAGGAGGAGATGAACAGGATGATTAGCAGGCTCCCGACGTGGAGGGGGGTGTTGTATTCGCTCTCGGTAGCGGGGTTGTTGGAGCAGGTTCCGCGGCGCTGGAGGCCGCGGGTGGGCAGCTTATTGGCCAGCTTTGATTTCACGGTCGATGCTTGGAGTAGATTAACTTTGTGTGTTCATGTGAAAGGAATAAATCAAATGAAAGGAGTAAATGACAAAACACATATATATTCAAGACACAAGACACCAGGGAGAAATGAGTCGCTTCTCCGCCAATCAGGGGCGTTTTTTGAAACACAGAGATGTCTCAGCACCTACCATATGAAAGTACAGCACTTCCAAAGGAAAAGGATAAAGTTGCAAATAATAAGACCAACGCAATTCGCCAGATCCAAGCTCGATTCTGACGGGATCGTTGGTATATCCCGATAGGCCAACTGGTAGCATGGCCTTTTCCCGGGAGGAGAGCACGGGTGAGAGAGTAGGTGTCTGGAGTTATAATGTTAGCGGGAATATTTCTACTATTCTCAGCTTAATTCAAGAAAAGTTTGTGTGCATACACGCATATATATATATATAATATGCGTGTATGCATACAAACCAAAAAAATACCTTCTTTATTCGAAAAAGGACAACCTGACTCCGCACCCCGCTCTGAGCGCACGGGGGAACGATGATTCTCGGACGGCGGTCTCCCCATTAAACTATCGGGATTCTGAGTAGAATCGCAACGCAAATGCGACTCCCGATTCCTGTACGATCGGGAATTTACAGTTCCATTGAGGTCCTCGCAAGTGGTCAGATCAGCCGTCAACGATGGTGGATTCTGGTTCCATTGTGGATGGCCTGGGGATTCATCCGTTCGCGATGGGCAGTTCATGACTGGCGACGTCGACGACGACAACGGGTAGAAGAAGAGAAGGTGCTGTTTAAGTGCGGTTTGTGGGGGT
>NW_001813981.1:3172342-3174327 GCF_000149585.1 Histoplasma mississippiense | reverse complement strand
AGCGGTCATGAATTGGGGTGGCAGAAAAATACGTTACTTGTTGCCTCGCCCCCAGAAGGCTGGATACTTTGGTTGGCTGTAATAAGCGGGGCTGAGCCCCTGTGGTTAGTTCCATGGCTTGTCATGAGTATACTAGGTAATGATTGGATGGAGATTATCCGAACAAGCGGGGCAACCGCTGCAGACATGTGTTGCGGAAAAAAAAAAAGAAAAAAAAAAAATTCAAATTCTAGAGTCGCCGAGATAACGGTATTATCGTGTCCAGCTTCCAAAGTTGGCAACCGCTGTGGCCTGTATCACGTGATTTGCCATCTCTTGCCAGCAAGATATACTTTTTATCATTTCAATCGGTATGCCAGGTCAAACGGCTTCAAAATTCCTCCCCTGCCAGCTAACCTAATGCATGACACCTATATCTAAGCTTATATCTGCCTCTGCACGGTTTCTGTCCTCGTCCATGCTAGACTAGAATAACATCGCTTGGTGTCTCTGGCGCCATGTCGGAAGATACAGAATGGTCCCGCCTTGGATTGCGGCCGACGTATATCGGATCAGCTATAAACCCCATCCTTATGGACTGTCAATACCGAAGAAAAAGGGACGGAATCACGGTCAACCCTTAACCATTTAAGGATTTGCCTAAATGAGTTCGCACAGGTAGCATCTTGGCTTCTAACCAGATAATGGTAGATATCAGTGCAACACAGGGCCTACAGTACATTTTTTGAAGCCTTTGCTACTGATGAATATACTCCCACGACCATCCCCTTTGGGTACATGCCCAATCGATATTATTACTTTTATACTTTCTCTCTGCTATATGCAAGCAGATTCTACGGTAGCCAGATATTTGAAATGTCTCATCATCGAAATGGAACACCCAACGACGGCCGTTAGGCCTGGACCTCAAAGGGGCGTTCCATATTCTCAACCCTGTAAAGTCCATTACCTGGTGTGAATCATGCATATACGTACATATATATATCTTGAGGATTGATCCTTTTGGCGTAGTGGTAAAGCCTTCCACAAGATTTGCATGTTTTACACCTGTTTCCTCATAAGAATATCTAGACTAACTAGTTCTAATATGAAAGATCTAAACTGGAACTATTACAATGAGAAGAGCGTGTGAACTTTTTGTTGATGGTGAATGCAATACATGAAAAATGATATTTCCAGCCTAGAAATTGACCGGTATTTAACTAAGAAGATTCAACACAGAAGGAGAAGGAGAAGCAATGACAACTGTATCTGAGCTCTGAAGATAGCTGGAGCACAGCCCATAGGCCATGAGCCTGTGATCTATGCCGAGACTTTTAAGACCCAGGACATCTAGAGGCGCACGCGCCGTGGCTACAACTTACCCGTGCTCGGAAATGAATGGAAAGCTTGGAAAGGACGGCTAATACTCGTGGAAATTTCCAGAGTGTTCATTTCTGCTGCTCTATGTTTCTATTTATTTGATCACAAATGCCTATATATAGATTCGAGGCGGGAATGAATTCTGCACCGGTTCTACAGGAACTGCAACCATCAAGACAACGGGGTCGAAGTAGCGGAATGACGCACTCAAAATATGCGGGCCACTTGCAGAATTTGAGAAGTTGCCCAAAATATTGAAACCCCTTTTATAAAATATATAGTTAACTAACTAGTTAACTATAGTTAATTCTTACATAAAATTCTCTATTTGTGGTTAACTCGTTAAACTATGAAAATGGATCATATTAACCAATAATGCTTTACGAAACCTACGCATGTTCATTTTTTGGTGGTGATTGCGTGAAAATGGTCCACTGAGTTATGGGAACAAATTTGCTCTCGGGCGTGCTCAAACTATCAACATTCGTTTTGTAATGCTCGTGAGAAGGTCTTGTTCTGTTGGAATTGAAAAACTCTACCAAAATGTCATGATGACCCTTCTCCCCAATCCCTAATTGAATGGAAACCCCCACCACGATCATGGTGGCTTTTAATCCTTATGG
>NW_001813981.1:3169042-3170541 GCF_000149585.1 Histoplasma mississippiense | reverse complement strand
CTGTAAACGGAAAATCAACCTTGTCTGGGTTGATGCATCCCATTTGGAAGAGACGGACGCAGAAGAGCTCCCCCGCGAATTCCATAAAGCATGGCATGCCGTCTGTATGGCAAATGGCATCCTAGTCCCTGGAGGCTTCGGCCATCGGGGAACGGAGGGAAATGATCAAAGCTGCCAAGTGGGCGCGCACCAACAACATTCCCTACCTGGGTATTTGCTTAGGGATGCAGCTAGCCGTCATCGAATTTGCTCGTAACGTCTGTGGTCTAGACGCAAATAGCGAGGAATTTGACGAGCATCACTCAACCCCGGCAATCGTCTACATGCCTGAAATCAACAAGGAAAAGATGGGTGGGACAATGCGATTGGGCAAGCGACCCACCATCTTCCAGCCTGACACAGAATGGTCCCGTCTTCGAAAGTTATACGGCGACACCCCCGCCATCTGGGAGCGGCACCGTCATCGCTACGAGGTCAATCCCAAGATAGTGGAGGTACTAGAGAAGGCCGGGCTGACGTTTGTCGGCAAGGATGAGAAAGGCGAGCGGATGGAAATCATCGAGCTCAAGGAGCACAAATGGTATGTTGGCGTGCAGTTTCACCCAGAGTATCTCTCTCGCGTGCTTGCGCCTAGCAAGACGTTCCTCGGTTTCTTTTCTGCCGCTGCAGGTTGTCTTGAAGAGATCACCGAGTCGTACAAGGATCGCCATGACCTTAGCCGCCAGGAAATGGACCCTGGTTTGATTCCAGTGCGGTAGTTGAATTCGGACAAGGGGCTGAATGGGTGGAAGACGTAAAATAATGAAACATATACTCCGTACTTTTGATTGATTAATTGGGGCGCAGGGCTGGCGGCAGGGTAGCTCTTTTATACTCGTAGGTATATTGTTCAAACATGCACATGTTAAAATGTATACAATATAGAAATAAATGTCTTCACACGTATAAAACCCACAGGACTAATTGGAATTTATGATTGGAAATGGAAACACAGATTTCACTCCATCCCCCTCCGTACATTATAATTTCTTAACTTTTTTTTTACTTACTCTTTCTTGTAGTTAACATAATTGCCCCCGGAACGGAAGGTTTTCAAAGTTATACTTAACAACGTATACTGGGGCCCCACTTTCAAAGTCCAACGGCTCACAAACATAACATGCCGAGTGATCTCTTCACAAGGCCTAGAGCCCGAATAGGACGCCACGAAATTCAGGTAGGAATATTGAGTTTTTCGTATTACGTTTATCCAGCTAACTAAACTAAATAAGTTGGAGCATGCCCTTTAATCTCGTGGATTATTGTAGGGGACAAAAGGATAAGATAAGATGCGTCAAGTCAGGTTATTTCGTTTGCGCACATAATCCAAGGGGGGAAAAAAAAACAGTAACGTAGACAGGGGATAAGCAGCTTTTATTTGCGTTTTGTCAGGACGGACTGAGGGACAAGTGAGGGAAGAGGGAAGAGGGCAAGATTGGTTTGCAATTTTCTGACAATAG
>NW_001813981.1:3158704-3168115 GCF_000149585.1 Histoplasma mississippiense | reverse complement strand
ATTGAGATGGGACTTCCCATCGGAGTGAATTTTTCGTACGCTGGGGTGTATGCCCATAGGGGAGAGAGGGTTGGGTGTGGCCTATTCAAAAGGAGCCGATATTGTGGTTGAAAAAAGCGTATTCCTGTTCTCGCCGAAGTCAAAGGTAGGAACGACCCGGTTGTGCATTGGCAAAACATGGGGTGTCATTTTCATGCTGCTTTGCTGCTCATTTAGACTCGCTAGCTCTGGTACATAGACTTGTTGCTCAGAGTCAGACGCAGTTTCCGAGTCCTCCCTAATGCCACGATTCATCTTTTCTCTTTTGACAACATAAACCAAAGCATCGGCATCTGAAGTAAACATGGGAATTATATTAGATTATAGAAATACAAAACGAGAGAGGCACTTCACGAACCGATTTCTCCCCGCTCATAACGCTCTTCCTCCTCCCTAACGCGGTATATTTCATCCAGAATAGATGCCTTTTCAGGAAGCCTACATTGTTTTTGCGCTTCTTCACCAGCGGCTTTGAGTTTCCGGGCCGTGATACCGTGCGATTTGCTCAAATTGCGAAATATATGAATAAGAAGTTTCACACGCGCTATGATCCATAAGCGTTTGTTTGACATTTAGAGAGAGATGGATGGGGGTTAAGGAAAAACTTCTTACGAATTTTCTTTAGATGGTCAGGTTCTTTATGAATCACATCGGTAGGCCACCACTCTGGCTTAGTTTTCTCAGGATCCCTGATCTCTCCTGGGCCCGCCTTTCCTCCATTGTATGGATGCTTTGCCTGCTTCCGAGGCTCAATGAGCTTGATATAAGCCTTTGCAACTTGGCGACAGTTGATCTGCTGAAAGGCTCTGAAGGCTTCTGCATAATAAGCCAGCATTTTTTCCTCGTTTCCAATGGGCAAGCCAATATTGTTCGCAGGCTGGTCTTCAAATTCGTCATCCTTTTCCTCAGATACTGCATTTACTGTATACTCCAATCGCTGGCGCTTCTGTGCAGGCATGTTTTTGTAGGAAGATAGATATCGGGGTCGCCTAGCTCTTGGATTGCGTGTTGGGTTTGTACGAAATTGGCCTGTTTTCCCCCTTAATAATTGTTTTGCACAAAGATATATTAGGTTTACAAACCTGGAAACATTGATTGGGAAGCATGCTGGAAAAACCGCTCTTCGAAGTCCTGAAGAAATATTTCGCTCTTATGATCAAGCATAGATGGAGAAAGCTCATAGCGGACATTCCCAGACACATCAAGATATGCCAGCGCATAGTGGCTGTATGGGATATGGATCGCAGAGCGAGATTCAACCGTGAATACATCCTACACCAGGTTAGCTCCTTGGTAGTATTACAGACACAGGGACATATTCACATACGGACGAGGACTCCCAAGATTGAATCCCTTCCATCGATTCATGATTGCGAGGTTTCAGGTGAGGCCCTGAAGGAACGTTGGCTACAGGTCTGGCAACCATGGTGCTGAAATAGGGTGTAGTTTATAATATTTTATTTTATCTGATAATCGGCTTGTAGATCATGTAAATGCCGTATGAGCTGATGATACAGTCCGACGCCTCTAAAACGTGAGGCGCGATATCCGGGGTAATATCCGATCTCCGTTGACAATACGTGTATTCTCCAAAGAGACGTCTTGAAGGAGAAAGGAAAGAGGCGTGAGAAATCTATTGGAACCTAAAGGATTGTTGGGTGGATATGGTAATCGAGGAGACCTCCAAGAAAGGATGTAAAGAACGAATTCAATTAGAATGAGAATATATCGTGACAGGATTTGCCCTCCGACATATGTAGCCCCGATTCAGTTGTTGGGTACCTTTGGTCAGGTAGCAGTGCTGGTGATGTTGGTGACAAAATCAATGCATAGGAGGTAGGGCAACGGGCATTTAAATACCACATTCATTTCCAGCAGGATGAAGTAGTTGGGTGAACAGCCTTGATGATCTACTAGCAAGGCAGTGGCGGCTGTTCAAAACGAGCAGTGATATCCAAGAAACAGCGATTGAAATTCATCGCACACAAGTGTGCGACCTGGCTGTACGGCAAGCAGCTTCATCTCCCCCGGCTCAACTACCCCTCCACCTGCAGCGTGATCCAACAATTCCGGTTCATTGCGAGGCCAAGCTCCCCGAGTGGCTTGTCAATGCTTGAGTGGGGTCTACCGACTAGGGCTAAAACTAGTGGGGGGCCGATCAGGGTGCTCAGGTAGCAAGGATGATTCGTGAGCTGCCGCCAAGAGACGGATCATGCAACAAGGACCGTGCGGAAGCTTTCAGAGGAGTCTCGAGCGTACATCCGAAGCAAGAAGCCCCAGGGGCTTGAAGGGAAGTGGAAAGGAGGATTTTGGAGGATACGGAAGCCCCAAAGCGGGTGGAAACGCCAGTGTCAGTGACATCTCCATTCAATAAACATACGGCAGTATGAGCGGATTCTCGTGTCAATCCTAATAGTATTATTATTATTGTTATTATCCTTCTTCTTTCGTTCAAACACTGGGATGCCGTTGGGTCTTCCAACAGTTTTGATCTTCTATTTCGTATATCCTTTCGACACTTCGTTCCCCAATGATTCTGAAGCTCATTGAATAGTGATTCCGAAGGCTTGGCTCAATAGACCGCGTTCTACAAATTGGGATCCCTGGTGCCAATACCAAGTGAAGAACACGAGCCCACTTTGGAAACATGGATCAGATCGAGACGCTCAAGGGCGAGGATAATCTAGATCCTTGGTCCAACCGCTATATCCGCCTCTAATTATGATTGTTTTTATGGGCCGTCGTCTCTTCTTCGGGATATCCCGCCTTCTATTTTGGCTCAAAATCTCCAAGTTCAGGCCATGAGAGCGAAACCTTGAGACCTTTTGGCACATTATTGGTGCAGCCAGAATCTGCAAGGTTCGATCGCGGGATCTGGGGTTGTGGGGCCGGTGTCGAATCGAGGAACTAAAATCTCTCGAGAGTCGAGTGGCACCAACTAAAAAACCATAACGGCTCGTTTCTGAGAAGGAAGCGACCCCCGCAAACGGGAAGTATCAATGGGTCGGCTAAATAGAGAAAGTTACGGCCCGCCTGAATTCCGCTGTGCATCTTCAAATACGCAGCTCTAGCGTGCACGCCGTCGTAATAGAGCATGTTTCATTTCGCCTGTGGAAGCGCAAGATTTCAAGTTTCTCCTGGCGCTGTCTGGACGGGCCGTCGCGGGCGACAGAAATGGCTAGTTCAAGCTTGAAATGCTCCCTGTCCATATCAATCAGGTTTATACGCTTCCCGACAATCCGGGTCAATAATGTGCTGTCATCAAGCGTTTTGGAATCATACCAGGATGGAGCATGGGCGATGTAGTTTGGTTGGAAAAATATCATCTATGAGTGAGGTGGCAATTGTAAACATCGTTCCTGCACGCTGTTGCAGGATAGCTCCTGATTCGGTGCCCATTCATGCAAAGAAACCCGCGATATCCAGCCCTGGTTGTTTTCGCCAGATATATTGCGCCGTTCAGGGGAAATCGTCCTTGTTGCTGGACGTGGGGGGCTGAGGTGGAGCCTGAGGGTTTCCTAATCGGGCAATCTACAACAGGGTTTGATACCTCAACGACAACACTTCAACAACATCAAAGGCCTATGCAGACCAGCCAACGCTTAGCCTCCTCCGAATAAGCTATCCTGTGGAATCGCCGTCTTCTATCATTGCCATCAGAAGCATGGAATGGTCTCTCCGCCACTCCGCGGGAATAGCCCCCATCCGCTTACCGACAAGGGTTCTGGAATGGCTCAAACCCCATTCGTGAAAGGCAACGCAGACTTGAATCAGAGCCCTGGAAGATGAAGATCTTGGATCCTAATCCTAAGCCTCTGGAGTGAACTTCCGGGCCAGCCTCAACGTCACATTCCACAGCTTTTGCCTCCCTAGACTGCCTCCCTGAATCGATTTAGATTGCAGGATGAACCCTCCTGTCTTGTGCTGTTTTCATACTTGGAAGTTTTTTAAATGAATAATGCCCTTGTTCCAGTAACTAGTCGATTTGCCAGGCCATTGAGGCATCTCGATGCAGACTACATAGGATACGGTGGAAGTTGAACGGCGGCGAAATGCCATGGGCTTTTGAATCCGTGACTGATGGCGGAGGTCAAATGGATTGCAGCATTGTGCGAGATGGCATCCCATCTTACATGAAACAAAATTTCTTGATCGGATGGGGACCTTAGCATGAGCATGCTGTGGGTCAAAACCCTCGAAAGGGTGAAGTCCCGTTCGGCTCCCGCATATCCAGGGAACCCCTGGAAAGAGTGCTTCACTTCTCAGTCCTTTGAATAACCGTTCTGCTCGAATTAAAGATCCTGTTTCATCACTTCCTTTATATTAGTTCATGTGACGCTTTCTCCTACAAGGAAATGTGTATGATGTGGGGACTGAATCGCTATGCGACTCATTACAGCATCCGAATCAAAAATCTGAGACGACCTAATAGACTGCTGTTGAAACTCTTGCAACTGCGGACGAAGCCGGACGTAGTCCACATGCATATCAAAGATGCAGCCCGTTTGCTGCCGGGTTGCTGATTGAAAAAATTACGTTGAAACAGGGAGCAGTACCATGTGTATTCGATGCTCATCGTTTCAGTGCGGTCAACGCTTTTCTTCTTTCTGAGATACAATTGGTGAAATACAAATCTTGTTGCGTAGTGCCTACGTCCTCAACAAAGGTGGCAACAAAAAGTCCGCCAGAGGGATGCAGGAAACACACAATGCCACTGCAACAACGATATTGGTTAAAAATATTCTAAAACAGACGGTCATATCTATCTGTTATTTCGACAGCATGGTCTTCAGGTGGTATTAGAGGTTTTTGCATTTCTAGCAGCCTTGTTCTGCAATCATTTGAAATTTCTTCAAGGTTTGAGGCGTATACAATCAACGCTATCCAAACCCTTACGTATTTGCCCTTGAGGTAAGCTAATTGGCAGGAATTTTGGGCCGAACGAATGGTGATTTGCAGCGGCAATGTCAAGACTGATAATTCGGCGATCTGGTGGTGTCAGAATGCTAGCAAGCTTGATATTGAATTGAAATATTCAGGTTATATCATCATTGACGGAAACCGGATTATCCCTTGAGAGCGGCAACCCAACGCATGCTCCTGGTTGGGTCCTTTCTCCGTTTCTTTACTTTTATTTCTTATTTCTGCTCCTCTTGCTTTTTCCGTTGGATGCCATTTCCGAGCCACTGAGGTCAGTTTACGGCGCAGAAACAATAGATTCGAATTTTGATTGGCTGGACTCTCGGCTTTTATGTCACCCTTTTTCCACTTGTTATCATTTTCATATGTTGGTCAGTCAGTAGTTTCTTCTTGCATCGGTAGCAATGTGCTCCAAGAAGCAGCTAAATGAGGATTTTGATCGACTGAGCTAAGGACGTTTGTCTTTCGATTGAAATGCAAAACTGGTACTTGGATGTGAAATTTTTAAGTTTGTCACTGATCTCGTCCCGACTCATGTCGGTCTGTCTTCATTCGGGGGTTAATCGAGGGCTCTCTGCGAGAGGGAGCAAGCTTGCCTCCCTGATACATTCAAAGTACATGGTAAGTATTGGATGATTTCTCTAGACTTCTTCTTGTTCTCAACTGCAGTTAGAGAGTCATTTCTAACAATAATACAAACGTTATTCCAGTGCCCCTTTCAATATTTCGCTTTACGAAACATCTTTTTTGGATTTCAATATTTCGCTTTACGAAACATCTTTTTTGGAGGGGAAGCCTCTTTTCAACCCGCTCCGCTGTGTTAATCGAGGGATTGTCGCACCTCCTTCAAAGATGCAATTCTCCTGCTGAAGAAACAAAGCGGTCATCATTTGTGACGGCGAGCTGACACTTGACTCCTACCGTTCATGCTCGGATTCAAACAACCATAAGTTCCGAACCACATCGTGTCCTCGAAGTTATTACAACTTCCCATATCCTCTCACAAAATACCCCGTAGAGGCGGGTACATTTAACATGCGCTTTGGAATATTCGTCGGCATCTGGATTCATTCGCACGCGATTTGTGAACAGTATCGCTTTAACCGTCGAGGGCATCGAACGTAGTTGATGGAGGAGAAGGAGAAGAATCCGTGAGTCGCGATCTTGAGGAATCTTCATTCTCCTTCCATTATTGTTATTATTATTATTATTAGTAGTAGTAGTATTATTGATCAATATCGCATGTTGTGATTACATGCTAGTGACCGATTGCAGGGCACGGTAGCTGGCAATTAGGAAGAAGGATTCTCATATCAGCTGTCGGCGTGCTGTCTGCCGCGTCCCGTGCTATCTTCAATGTCAGGCTCGCGACCTGGTGGCCCCTGCAGGTTGAAATGGTGGGGAGCATGTATTATTGTTTCTCGTTGCTCTCTTGGGACGGATGATCATAAAGGCGGAACACGATGCGCACGGATGGGGAAGTGCGGCTTGCCAAATTGGATGGATTAAAAGCCGAAGTCACAACGCCGTATCCCATACATGAGGGTTATTGAACTCGTAAATGGGAAAGGGCCAGTAACCCACTCTTCCACAATGTCTAAAACATAGGTTGGCTTGGGGATCTGAATGCTCGATGGAGAATTAGCCAACTGTCATCCGGCTAGCCTAGCTGTAGTCTAACCCTAATCCTATTCATAGTACTCCGTACGGAAACATCTGAACCTAGTTCTCCTGATCCTCCCCCCGACTGTCAAACATTTTGGTTGTCATGACTGAATCTGTCACCATAGATGGGACTTCTACAACTACGGAGTACTAGGGTGACGCCATTGGACGCCTCATAACGCCCCCGGAACGTCCATGCCAAGGTCTTCAGACATCAATGCCCATGCAGTCACTCAGCCCCGCTATGTCAAGCATGATAAATATGTGAATAATTATCCAGTTCAACATCACCGCTAACCCTCCCCTCAGACCCAAATTGAATAGCGCAGAACTTTACTGGCTGGGCAAGGGTGGGTCCCTCTCCTAGCTTATCAAAAGCCATGGCTTCTTCGCGAAGAGATTTCAGAACAGCTTGGACAGAAAACCTCTTGCCCAAGGGCTGACTTTATTTTTGAGACATATGGCACACCCCAAATCCCCGCAGCCGGGCCCCGTTACCTGATCCCCGTCTAGCTCAGTTTGAATGCCAGCTCTAACTCGAGTAATAAGCATACTCAGGGGGGTTGTTACCCCTGTCCCTGCCCGTCCTGTTGGTTCTTGGGATTGATCAAGGGTCCAGGGATGTTAACGGACGACAGGGGTGGGTTGCAGGGGGAGACGGACGTTCTGAATTTCTGAGCCAGCGTGGATGCGGCCACTTGTCCGAAGCTCATGAGCTATTCCTCTTAAGTCGCAGAAGGTGCTCCGGGCAACCCTCAAGCCAACATTAGGGGATGTTCGACTGTGTTGGGCCACAGGGGACTACGTACGGAGTACAGGCCGCACAAAGAACCCCCAAACGCGCCACTTTAGCTTCCCGCCACTCACACTTACCTATGATAGTTAAGAAGCTAAAGCACAAGCCAAGCGCAAGGCATCCAGGAGTCCAAAAATAAGGTCCCGACCCACGCTGGTTGCGGAACGGGTTATCATTGCTCTGAGCCAAATGCAATGCGCCTCGGCGTTGTGAATTTCCCCTTACCGTTCCTGGGGTTAAGACACCACCAGATCGTGGGCCCACTGTTTTCAATACGGACTGTCTAGGATGTCACTGACGCAGCGTAAAGATAATTGGATTGATGCTGTGATGGAGCCAGCCTCAGCTTACCGCTGAACTCGGCGCGGAGTGGACAAACCTAGCGAGAATTGAATGGGGTATAGTGTGGGGGAGAGAACAGACTTGCTTGGTTCAAAAGGTTTTTTATGCATGCCATCAAAAAATACAAACCGAAGACGCGTCATTGCTGGTGCATCTGGCATTAACATTTGAATGATGCGCAATCTGTTTGAGGCCGGAGGAATCCATACGTTTTACTCTGGGGCCCAGCCAATAGTGTTTCTTACTACCGTCTCGGGACGGGAAACGGGAGGCAAGAAACCCTCCGCGACATGGGTTTGAAGGGCGGGTTCTGCGGCCCCATGCAAATTGCTCTTCCGCCTCAGCTTTGGAATGGGCCATGTCAAGAAGGATCGAGGAGGAACTCCTCGGGCAGATATGAGAAGGTATGGAGGGGCAACAGGGGCAAGGAGTGAAAGAAAAAGCAAAATGATGTAGGCTTGCCCTCTTACGCTGCGTTTGCAGGGAAGGCCCGTCGCATCTTATCCCCAAGCCCCTTAATTTTCGCACTTTTATCAGGAACTATTTCCACGCAAAGCGAAAAGAACATAAAACATCCCAGTCAATAATTCGCCTCAATATAGTAATCCGGCTCTTTAAGATGTCTACTCCGTACTATTGCTCCTTTCCCAGCATTTTGGGTTTCTTTCAGCATACCGACAAGCTGGTCAATCCGGCTTCCCCGATGCACTAAAGAATGAAAATCGAATCAGAAAAATTCCAGCAAAAAAAGGGGGAGGAAGAGAGGCCATCGACTAGTAGGCGAAAAATGAAGAAAGAAGCAGCGCTCCAAAACCCAAGCAAAATCTCCAAACAAGTTACGAGAAGAGGGTCAGGGGCTACAAGAAAACAAAATATTGAATATTGTGGCGGATAATATGTGCAAGTACAAGATTTCCTTCGCCGCTTCCCCTTCCTTCTTTATCTATCGCTGTACAACCTCTCATCCACGCGCACGGCGATACAGCAGTGAATCTCGAAGAGAACAGAAGCCAAAAACCAGAAACAGGATGGGCAACGCCATTCGTTCCTTGTTTACGAAGGAAGTGTCGGCGTACTTGTGTTAGTATCACTACCGGCACTGACGCTAGTTTCCAGGAGCCCAGCCTCTTTCACAAGCTCGTAAAACTGGCCACGGCGCTGAATAAGCGCGGCTGGGGTATCGAATTCAGCAACAGATCCATGGTCCAAAACGACGATCCGATCACTATCCAGGATAGTGTTTATGCGATGCGCGATGGTGATGATGGTTCGGTCACGGAAAATGTTGCTTCGCAGCATCTGCTGTAGCAGTGCGTCTGTTTCCACGTCGACAGCGGCCTGTAAGGAAACGAATGAATGATTAGGAATCAAAATCTCAAAGTTGGCTGGACAGAAAAAGAAAAATAGAAGAAGCAAAGGAAAAGCACGGAGGACTATTGGGTGCTTTTTACTGGGGTAAAGGAAATCGTGGCTCACAGTGGCTTCGTCTAGCACCAAAATGTTACTTGGGGTTAAGAGGGCCCGGGCTAGTGAAATAAGTTGTCGCTGGCCTTGGCTTAGATTCGAGCCTAAGATTGCAAACACGTTATCAGATTAAAAAATTATAATTATAAGATATCTAATTAGCTGGGTGACTCAAAAAACTGACC
>NW_001813981.1:3148526-3158604 GCF_000149585.1 Histoplasma mississippiense | reverse complement strand
GGTAAACTGGAAATGTGGTCCTTTAACCGTGCATGTCGTGATTGACAGTGGTGGTCAGCGTGGAACTAAAGGTTGGGCATCCAAAGCTGAGAGAAGACTCACCGAGAACACTCCAGAGTTCGGTGTCATCATGGGCGTGGCGCGGGTCGAGGTTGTCTCGAACGGTTCCTTCGAACATGGCCGCATCTTGGGGAATGATTGCCAAGCGACCCCGCAAATCGAATAGGCCAATAGAACTGATGTCCAATCCGTCGACACTGTCACAGGGGAATTCAGCAAACAAAGGTCCCAGAAATTTGACCACCCTCCCAACGAAGAGACTCACCTGATACTGCCTGATGTCCCTTCAATGATGCGGAACAACGACAAAGTCAATGAGCTTTTACCTGCACCTGTCCGACCAACGACACCGATTTTTTCGTGAGGCTGAATTTGAAGATTTATATTCTTCAAGACTAGATCTAGGCCCTCCCGGTATCGGGTACTGTAATCTTTGAACTGTACACCACCCTGGGACGGCCACCCAATCTGCGGCCGCTTCTTAAAAATGACATCAGGCGCTTCGCTGGGTAGGTTTGCATACTCGAGCACTCTCTCGACCGATACGATGTTCGTTTCCACTTCGACCGTTTGTCGCACAATCCAATTTAGGGACTGGGTGATCTGGAGCGCGTACGACATCGAAAGGCCGACCATTCCAGCAGACAATTTGACTCCAGTTGCCACAGACAGAATCGGGAATGAGGCTGCTGCAAGGATAATCACAGAGCCAATGAATTCTAGACGCACAGCGAGCCACCTGTTCGCACTAATGGAAGGGTAGTATGCTCGAAGGTTAGCGTCCATCCGATACTCATTCTCCTTTGAGAATCTTTCCTGCTGCCTATATGCGCGAATCGTAGAGATGCCGCCGAGGGTTTCCTGGAAGTGAGCGTAGATGGGGCTCTTGCTGACACTATCTAATCTTTTAAGTTCGCGTGAAGTTCTCAAATAATACTTTTGGAATCCAAAATAAACTGCTCCCAAAGGAAGAATCATAACAAGGAAGAGTGGAGTGGAAACGCTAATGACGACCATTGTAAATCCTGCTCTGGCAGCATTGACGAATAGCTAGTTTTTCCATCTTAGTATTGAGTACTTAACAAGCAAAAATTGTTAGGGGGGAAATCCTACCATATTGAATGTGCGGGAGAGAACTTCATCAACTCGATATATATCGCTAAATTGAGTAGCGTTAGCAACGAAACAAAGCTGAATTGACCAGCAACGAGGAAAAAGACAAACCTCGAGAAGCGATTAAGAATTCTGCCAGAAGGTGTGGTTTCAAAAAAGTTCATAGGAGACCTGAATATAGCATATGCCATTCTCTCGTGTAATTTACGGGATGCCTTGATAATGCCGTTAGTGAAACATCCCATATACCAGTATAAACGCATAAATCGCCGATAAACATACCTCAATGGAGCAAAATATCCAAAGAATCAAAGTCTGCAGGACAACAAGAGCAGAAGACCCAAATCCAAAGGCAAAATAAATGCCGATAAATTTCCCAACCTGCGGATTCCTTCCTGATTTTTTATTTACATCTGACCACCTCTCTAGCCAGAAGCTGCCAGCAACCTGCGCCGTTTGTGCCAATAGAAGTGCCGTTAAATAACTCGCCACAGCGTAGAGGTTGCTCGTCTTCGCATACTCGCCGTAGACACTCCATTTAACTTTTCCTTGCTCGGAAGTTTCCTTCGTCTGCTTAGATTTGAGAGCGCCTTCCTCATCCGTGACTTTGCGTGGGCCTTGCCAGCTCGCCGTGCTTGCGCGTCCTAGAGTTACAGTGCTCTCCCGCCGCATGGCACGTCCATTCTGCGCAGGCGCAAGAGGTCCCAATCGCTCCTGGGCTTCTTCTATTTCTGAGAGATCAGATTCATCCTCATTGTCAGCGATTGCTAATGTCTCAGGGCTTTTCACGCTTTCGTCTTCCCTAGAGCTATCGTTTGAACCGGAATCATCTTCAGTTGTAGTGGTGCGAATAATATTCGCAGTCCTCCCCTTTCATGGCTAGGAGCTGCTCGTATGTTCCCTTCTCAATGATAGTCCCATTCCGCAATAACGCGATAAAGTTCGCTTCTTTCAGCACAGCTATAGCATTAGTTGCGAGGATCTTTGTTTTGCCAGCCAGAACGCCATTCCGACCCAGGACTCGGTTAATAATATGCCTCCCTACATGTTGATCCACAGCGGATAGGCAATCATCCAAAAGGTATATGTCCGCACGGGCATACACAGCCCTTGCCAACGTTAGACGGGCTTTTTGGCCGCCAGAGAGAGAAATGCCCCGTTCACCAACCTCAGTCTGGTCGCCATCTGGAAGAATCTTGAAGTCATCGAGCAAGGCGCATGCTTCTACAGTAACCTCGTAGAAATGGGGATCCCAGCGATGACCAAAGACAATATTTTCCCTGACACTAGCGTTCATAACCCAAGTTTGTTGTGCGACATACGCAATGCGACCTCGGACAATCACTTCTCCATTGATCTTCCAGAGATCTCCTAACATTGCTTGTAGGAAAGATGACTTTCCAGCACCTACACGACCGACTATACAACTCAGCTCTCCTTTCCTGGCGCTGAACTCAATATTCTCCAGGGCGTTTCGACCTTCATGTTTGTTCCATGTAAAGGATGCATCCCGGATTCGTACGGACTCATCTCCAGTGTGAGAAACAGCGTCCTCAAATGTAACCGCATTTTCCTGCAATTCTTCCCCCGTGAAGTATGTCGTAAGGCGAGACACTGCAACTGAAGCCTCGATGATGGACGTGATGACCATGGGGAGAATAGACAGAGGAAACGTTAGTAGATTGAAAAGGGTTAATGCCGGAAAAACAATCTCTGTCGTCAAAGGTTTTTCATTCGTCAAAACAAAAACGGCGAAAGTGGAGCAAGAGACTAGGAATGGTGTCGATGACCAGGTAAAGTTCGCAACGGACTGTGTGGCGCCAATTTTTCTGAGTGTATTTAACTCCAGGTCATTGCGAACGTGGTTTAGCTTGTTCATAAAGGCGGTATTCCAAGCATAAAGCTTGATAGTTTTCATGTTGTTCAGAATTTCGGTCATTAACCTGGTTCGCTGGTCCTTATTTTTCATTTGCTTGACTTGAAGGTTTTTCATTATCCTTGCAACCAGCCCATTCAGTGGAACCATCAATATCATTACTCCAACACCCGCAAGCATACTCAACCCAAGAAGCTGGTAGAGAGATATCATACAGAGGGTAATTTGAAACGGCGCAGACCACAGTTGCATTCCAAACTGAGTCAGGTTAGAAAGTCGTTGCTGGTCAACGGCCATATGGTTGACGATATCACCAGTGGTTTTTGAAGCGCGGCCCTCATTCGAAAGTTTCAGGGACTTTGTGTAAATCATGGAGGTCAGAGAAGACTTAACACGCATTCCAGTTTCAAAGGCTCTCTGGAAATACTGATGAAGGCAAGCCGTCTGGCTTACTGAAACAAGGAACATGGCGAGAGCAATTGCAACACCCCGAGCAACTGGTTGCGGGGTGTCAGACCGAAATGAATCAATAAATGTGATAAGGAGCCGTAAAAGCTGACGCTGGATAAAAGCCAAAATGTCACTCCCACATTTGATCACAGCCCCCCGGAAATATGGTGCGCTAAACGCTCTGAATAAGGCAAACCAGAGCGACGGTTTTTTCTTTTTCAGCTCATGAGCCCACGCTTTCTCCAATTCGCTACCGGTGACACATGTGGTATCTCTGCGACGCAGATTCCACAGATCATCTTGGGTGAGAAAATTGTTGTAGCCAAACTTCATCAAAGGCGTCATCCAAGAGAAAGTCAAAACGGAAAAGATATCAGCATATTCGTAGGGGCACTCGTCCTCGTCTCCCAGCGCATCATATGCGCTTTGTTGCTTCTCGATAAAATATTCCAACACAAACTCGGTTATGACAAGGCCAAGGCCGACGGCGAAGGTGATAAAATAAGGCAATTGATGTCGGTATAATTGCTGGGAAACGAGGGATCGGAGTTTGACGGCGTAGACGATCATTAAAAATAGCCAGTAGAATAAAACAACCCCGTTCGGTTGTCGACTCCTCCAATGCTCATAGTACTGCACAGCATATATAACGCCCAAAGATGCGAAAATAAGGATATTTGTCCAGAACCTAAAGTCTCCAAGCCATATCTTGGGGGAAGTCTCCACCTGAAGCGAAGCTTGGAGCATGGTCACCAAGATGAGAGCCCATATGACAGCCTATAACCGTATTAGATCCCAAAAAAAAGAAAGAAAGAGAACATCTTGAGGAGGAGGTCACGGAACAGCTTACCAACTTCGCGTAGAAATGCCAATTCTTCTGTACGGGCTGAGCGGTCCTCTTTGTAAATAAGAACCAGATAGCACCAGCGCCCATAACCAGACCCCAAACGGCCACCAGAGATACCCAGACATCTAGAAAACAAGGTGTGAAGTCGAACCTCGTGCCGCTTATCGGACCCCATCCTTCACTATCGCCGCAGAAAGCTTGCCGGCGGCCGAGAGCTGAAGGCAATGAGGAGCTGACATTGGAAGATCGTGAAGCGGATAAGACCACTTGAGGGATTCCATTCAGAGCCATATTCGGGCCAATGAGCCAGCAGTATCAGCAGTGCCAGCAGCAGCGGGTGCTATGACACCCGGAGAGGTGGTGAGAGGGACACAAATAGCGAGCTGTCGTGGAATTTGTGTCTTCCTGCTGGGGATGATAACCAATTTAAAACGGCACCAAGAACCGCGGGAGAGCTTGGACCCATGGAAAACGCCGGCTTACTAAAGCACCCTGCCAACAGCACAACTAGACTGCAAGGGGACTATAGTGTCTGTCATCGTTCTATTTCTATTTTCTCCGAGCTGCTTCGACAACATGCAGAGATTTCAGGATCCAGCTATGGGCAAGTGGAGAGATGAGCTGTAGCTATGTTATCAGGTCAATATTGGTGCTTCCAGGTGCACAGGTCGTCGCGCGTCAGTGTGTGTTCAAGTTGATGTAACCCGGTCACCTCGTGTTTCGTGCAGCAAGATCCACGCATCAAAGTGCAGCCTGGGGAGTATCGATTTGTCATCGTGCGCATTGCTAACCACAGTGACACTCGTCCCGGTTACAGTTGAACATGGTTTAAAAAAAGTGAATCTGAAAAATAAACCATGTTCAGTCCTCACTTCCTCACTAAAATCTACACCCACTAAATATCTTTTACACGCCCTCACTGTATATTACTAATCAGCTCTTATTTAGTTCTACTTCAACATCTGAAAAACAGTTATGAGTTAGAATTAGCAATCTAGAGTTAGAATCCAGGTTAGCTGAGAAATAGAGCTCTGAGAAATATGATAAAATCACAATGTGTGAGATATGTTAATGGGGGGTTGACATGGTTTATGGTCAAAACCACGCCGAAGGTTATTCCAGCCCGAAAAATCAACCATGTTCAACTTTTTATTAACCACGTTCAACTGTACGCCCACACTCGTCCAAGGTGGGAATTCAGGCCGGTCATACAAAAGTCCGCTACGTCCGCTACAACCCGAGCATTCATTTTTCTACTGGCGGTGCCTGGTGCCCTGAAACATGAATACATAGCACGGTACTCCGTAAAAAACAAGGGGTTCCCTGTTGCCATTGGCACTCCGTTGCATCCAACCCGCTACCCAGCAATGGCTCAGGATAAGATGACTGTTCGGTTCTCATTTTGACTCTTTTTTGATGCACCTAAGTTGAAGGCTTTGCTTGGCGTCGGAGAGAGTACGATGTTACTAACTACATACAGACTAGCGCGTACTTGCACTTTCTCTTGTGAAGAACATCTATCATAAAAACCTCCCAATGCAAAAGGAGAGTGTCAGTCTGGTACCAGTATATATTTAAATTTTCAACCAACAGAAGAAGGAGGGCACTGTCGCCATGGCCCTGGATGTCCATACGGGACAAGAGCTTCTGAAGCGACCTTTATACGGTGAGTATAGCCTCATTTGTACTCAAGTTCGTCTTGTCGCGGGGAAGCTAACAGAATGCACCTTGGGCGTTTATGCGCAGTATTCGATCTCCCAGCACAGCTTATTGCTTCCCTATCACTAAAGGCTACTGGCGCGCAATCTCCCGTTCCTCCAAATTTAGACGACCGCCATAAAACGCTAGACCAAACGGAGCGGTCAGATGGAGCGACGGGCGTTACGACATGTTCATTGTGCGATGTATCCTTCCAGGACGTCCATGAACAGAGGGACCATGTAAAGTCAGACCACCACAGATACAACTTGAAATCGCGATTGCGAGGAACGCCAGTGTTAAATGAGGTCGAATTCAATAAGGCGATTGGAGAGTTGGATGAATCGATATCCGGGTCTGAGTCGTCATCGGACGAAGAAGAGGAGGTAGAAGAAAGACAAAAACCACCTGATACAACGCTTACGGCGCTCCTTAAGAAACAGGCCAAAATATCATCTACGGCAGAAGCGGAGGAGATAATAGCGAAACAAACAAGAAACCCTGGGAAGCATCCGTTGCTATGGTTTTCAAGCTCTTTGCTCCCCCAGGCAACGTCCTTGGGTATATATCGAGCCCTTTTCACCAACACAGAGCAAGAAGAAACCGACCATTTATTAGAATCTCTGAGGAATAAGCAATACAAGGCATCGCTGTATCAGCCAAACAAAACTTCCCATACCAGTGATACAACCAACAAACTCCAACAGCCCAGTCCCTACGTGTTCCTGTGTATGATTGGCGGCGGGCATTTTGCGGCAATGATAGTGGCCTTAGCGCCAGAGACAATAAAGAAACCCGGTGGAATTGAGGAGCGGCAGGCAAGGGTACTCGCTCATAAAACATTTCATCGATACACAACAAGGCGGAAACAGGGTGGCTCCCAATCCGCAGCTGATGCGGCACATGGAGCTGCACATTCCGCAGGTGCGTCGATCCGAAGATACAACGAGGCTGCATTGCAAGCTGAAATCAGACAGTTGCTGGGAAGCTGGAAGGAAATGATCGACCAAGCACAACTGCTCTTCGTAAGGGCGACGGGAAACATGAATCGGAGAATTTTATTTGGGCCGTACGATGGACAGGTGCTCAGGTCTTCGGATTCCAGACTTCGCGGATTCCCGTTCACAACCCGGCGAGCCACGCAGGGAGAACTTATGAGAGCATTCACCGAACTTACTCGTGTAAAAGTTAGTCACATTGATGAAGCGGCGCTTGCACTAGAGGCCAAAAAGCCGAGTGAAACAATGTCCAAATCATCCAAATTATCCAAACCATCTTCACAGCAGTTACAACAGCAACAGCAAAAACTATCCCAAGAGGATGAGACAATGATATTACACTCTTCCCAAATCCAAGCTCTAATCCGCCGTTCAAAAGTCCCCGCGCTAATATCCTATATCACAAACAACTCCATCCCTCCATCCTTCACATTTCACCAATCCTCTTCCCAGCAAATGCACCACTCGCCAACACCTCTTCATCTCGCCGCAAGCTCCAACTCTCCCGCAACCGTCCTTGCCCTCCTCACAAAATGCAACTCAGACCCCACCCTCTTAAACGGAGAGGGCAAACCACCCTTCGACCTAGCGGGCGACAGGCCCACACGCGACACCTTCCGCGTCGCCCGCCACGAGCTTGGCGAATCGAAATGGGACTGGGACGCCGCCCACGTCCCACCCCCGCTATCCAAGACAGAAGCGGAGAACAGAACAGAGCGCGAGAGGCAGGCGGCTGCAGATGCAGAGGCTAGCAGGCGAAAAGCTGAGGCAGAGCGTTTGAAACGAGAGGATGCTGAAAGGGCTCTGGGAAATCGAAAGAAGGCGGGCGGGCAACGCCTGCTGGAGAAGACCGGTGCAGAGAAGCGGGAGGAGGAGATGAGAGGGATGACGCCGGAGATGCGGACGAGGCTTGAGCGGGAGCGGCGGGCGAGGGCTGCGGAGGAACGGATTCGAAGAATGCAAGCCGGCGGCGGGTTGTAAAGTTTGTAGATTTATTTTAATACCACCTCCCGGTCCGTAACATAGCCAGTGATCCCTGCTATGGGAGCTACTATTTACACTCTTTCATGGTATCTAGTAGATTATCTGGAAGGATTATAGGAACTATCTCCAACGCCATTGTCTAGCGGAACTTCATGTCAGCCTTCCATCCTCTTCCAGATGACTATACCGGAGAGTTTGCATGATATATAACACGGACCAATGATTCAAATATCTAATCCTGACAAATAAGGCTTCTGTCCCATGAAACCTACTCTCTTTTGCAAAGGAACCATGCTTCGTGTTGATCATGAATATATCAGCCCATACCAGATGTCACAGAGCGAATTTGCCCGCATACGAAGCAGATCACCCTTCAAGATCCACCAAATAGTCACCAGGGACAGATACGTGAGCGACACATAAAATAGAAGCTTCATGAATCCTTTTAACGATACCATCAACCACACACACAGAGGTCAAGTCTTATTTTTGCCGGTAGAGTTGGACTGAGAAAGAACATCATCATCATCATCATCATCATCATCATCCACTATAACCAGCATGTATGTCCCCTGCTGGCATCGTCCCTCTGATCAAGCAGCGGCGGGTGGACTGTACTATGCATACAGCCCCGCTTTGCTACTGGCTAGACAAAGTCCTTTGACGATGCAAGCGGTTTATGGGGTCTGTTTACTTCGCTACCCCTCCAGCCAGCTCTATTTTGGGGGGAGGAGAGTGTGTCATAGATTCTGTTCCTCGCCCAGAGGTAGAATACCTTTTTGGAGTTGGATGCTATTCAAGGAGTCATTTCAGAATAGTCTGAGTGCCATATTCTGAAATCGTACCCCCTTTTGTCCTATATGGGAGTGCTCCGTGATGAAATTAAAGTAGCAAGTAACCATCGAACGAGAAAGCTTGTCTATTTATATATAGTTAACTATATATGAAGGTCCAAAAAGTTTAAGCTCGCAGATGGATCTAAAACGGGTTGACACCAACAAAGACAAAGGTGCAAGGCGCCATACCACCAAGGTTGTGTGGATTTCAAATATGAAATAAAACACAAGACCAAGGAAGGGCTTGGTGGGAATATCTCGCGGTGGTGAAGTGCGAGATAGCATTCATTCCCTAGCACGCTCTCATGACAGTGATCCTGCCCTCCTTTCTCTCCTGGTCTTCAATAACTCTATCCTGTGTTAGAAAATGATGGTCACACCTCCAAAGCGTGCATTTGTCATTTTATTTTTACAGAATGGAAGGCATATTATTCTAGCTATTCGTTTCAAACACCTGCCCCTTTTCTATTTCTATCATAACTTGATATTTTCTTATATCAGTCACTCTGCCCCGTATCGTTTCCCCAGTGTGAACGTTCGAACGCGGGTGTCAATCACACTCCAGCTTCCCAGCCCCTATCAGCAATAATGACTCCATCTATCGCGCCGGGTAGATCTCCGTCCTCTCCCGACTCGACCTCTCTGGTTGGATATCTACATGTGTGGAATGATGGGCATCCTGCCGGCCGTACGTTTGAAGTCCTCACTATCCCCAAACGACTTCTCATGATAGTACCATAAGTGACAGACAATTCCTCCACCTAATCTAACCAAGGCCATGTTTTGCAAGCAGAGATCGACATTCACGCAGATGAGGAACTCATAATCGGTCGCAATCCTAGGAAATGGTAGGCTGGAGACGAATGATCCACAGCGAATAGATTCGAACGTCCTCTTCCCACAGATCTTTCCTTTCTTAACGGTGAATCATTCCAGTTCAAGTATGCAAGGACTACGCTAATGCTAAGTTGGTTTTGAGCCAGACCCTAACCTCCTTCCTCTCCGCGCGAGAATAACTCCAGGGTTATCCGTTGCCGGTGTTGTGCTTATCATAGCAGGAGGCAGTTATGCGTTGGTTGGGATCAGATATATATGGTTGAGATCTCTTCGACTGTCACTTGCTTTCCAATATCGCTAACTTGTCTAACAAGGATTCAAATATTTTTTTCTGTGGGGGTTTCATCCGCGCTTAGTGTTCAGTATGTCCCGTTGAATT
>NW_001813981.1:3145440-3148426 GCF_000149585.1 Histoplasma mississippiense | reverse complement strand
TCATTCCCATCCCTACCTGGGCTTAAATATAGTAACGCGCCGATCTTTGGCGATATGTCAATCTCCGGCAAACATCTGCGGATCTACACTATCATCTTCGACAATGGGAATCCGGGCGAGGTTGGCCCGTTGGTGTATGCGCAGAACCTGTCTCGGTATGGAAGTGTGTGGAAATCGGTAATAACCAAGAGAGAAGATGCTGCGGTGCTGCTAAGTGACGGGGATATGGTGGAACTGAGCCAGTTCACTTCCCTCACGTTTCGTGCAAGGGAGGCACCACAGGTGGTGGTATTTAGTGAGGCTCAAAGAAGGGAGATGAAGGTTTTTGCTTCCCTTCCCCCTTTTCTACCCTCCACCCTTAATTGGCCACACCCTGGATGGTCATATGGCTTGTAACAACCAATGGAGAGAACTAATGAAAAAAAAAAAAAAAAAACATATAATAAAATATAGCGGTTCAAAGACAGATACATAATCTCGAATAGGCTTCTGGGGTGTGGTGCGTATGGAAAAGTCTACATGGCTGTGAGCATAAAATACCGGAAGCAACTTGCCTGCAAAATCATCGACATTGGCGGCTTGAAAAAACGGCTCTACTGTATTAAATTGCGGAAGCATACTGAATTGCGCGCCCCACGTCCTGCAGCTGAGGTTGATGTCGAAGAGGAGATGGAGAAAGTCAAATACTGGGCTGATAGGAGACGTGAGACCTTGGGCATCGAGGCGAAACTTGAAATTTATCAGCGGGAAGTGGATATCTTGAAAGATCTTGACCACGTATGCACTCTTCCCATTGATTCCTGGCAATTGCTTTGACAATCCCACACTTCAAAACTGATCAGGCAAATAGCCGAATATCGTAAAACTGGAGCAAGTGATCATGGGTGAGAAAACTGTGTATGTTTGAACTTCTTCTAAGGCTGTGAAGGTGAGAGAAAAGGCTGCGTGATGCTGACTTCCTAAAACAAAAAACAGTTATATCTTCCAGGAACTGGTTACCGCAGGAGACCTATTTTCGTTTCTCGAGTACAAAAAATTTAACCTCTCTGATTCGGAGGCGGCGGTAATAGTGCGCCAAGTCGCAGTCGCCATAAGCTATCTTCACGGTAAAAACATTGTGCATCGTGACATCAAGCCTGATAACGTCTTGATGACATCGCTTTCGGACGGTGCGCGTGTTGTCCTGACAGATTTTGGCTGTGCACGGCGCCTTGAGAAGGAGAGCAGCCGGATGAAGACTTCAATCGGGACACTTGAATATACTGCACCGTGAGTGTATATCGATGCCCCTGGCATACGTGATATATGAAGTGTGAGAAATCATTAATTTTTACTTACATACATCCCCCCGCAAACCAGTGAGGTACCTCAATCAGAGCCCCCCTGCAAAGGAAAAGGATACACAAAGGCCGTGGATATGTGGTCGTTAGGCTGTCTCACAGTCGTCCTCCTAACGGGCGGGTCACCTTTCACCGATCCCGATACAGGCCAGTATTGCCAAAAGATGGCCCGAAACTGCGACCTCCGCAGCCTCGAGCAGGAAAAAGATTGGCAACGCGTCGGCCTTCGCGCGAAGAGTTTCGTCCGCAAACTCCTCGTCCTCGACGAAAATGTGCGCATGACGGCCGACCAAGCCGTTTCACACAAGTGGTTCACAAACCCAGCGTATAAGCGGGAGTTTGAGGACTTGTCGAGGCGAGCTGCGATGCAATGGAGGCCAAAAGAGCGCCAGGTCATATCCAAGGAGGATATCGATGATCACGCGAGCAGGAACAGCCTCACGTTTTGGAAAAAGTCGGACGACACACCTCTGGAATGGCCGTATAAACCGTATCCGTACCAGGTTCATGAAATTCTTTACTCGCAGCAGTACCCAGCGAAAGAGCAGGGGAGGGAGGCGTTGCGGTGTGTAGATATAAAAAAAGAACGGAGGATTTATCCCTGTGGTGATATTCGGCCACAGGCGCCGCAGCGTGTCGGTTCAATTACATTTTCGCAGATGGAAATGGCTGATACCCATCGTATCTCAACGCCAACTTCCTCATCTTCAGAGATGGGAGAAAAAGATGTGAATGGAGTTTGGGGGGGGGCCGGGACCGGGACCGGGGCAGGGGAAGTGGGTGCAAATGCAAAAGAAGCGCAAGCGATGGACTCTACAACGTTGAAGAAATGCATCTCCAATCCTCCAAGTCGCAATTACGATGATAACGGCAATGACGCCGTGGAAGAAATAGATGGATCCCGCCTGCGCATGCCTTTCAGCCCAAATGCATGGATCGAAGAACCCAAACAACCCTCCGAGCCCGAGCAGCAGCAGCAGCAGCAGCAGAAACACAAGCAGCGACAATACCACCAACTACCAGAACCCATCTCAGTCCTAACTCGCAGCACAAAGACGACGGAGTCACAACCACACCCACCCCTTCCACAGTCGGCGCATACACTGTACTTCCAGCCATTGAAAACGGGACCCAACGGCTTCACGCCCACCCGCATGCCTATGCCCATCACTCACAACCATCCAAACGACAACCGGAGACCGGTGACCAGGGGCATGAAACCCCCAGATCAGAAGGTGCGCACTTTCGTGAGCCTCGCGCGGGAAATCCGCTTTAGCGAGATTTCTTCTGGGGGAAGCGGGAAGGTTACCACGCCTGCTCTGGATGGGAATAACAGTGGAGGTGGCGATGGTGATGTTGATGGGTGTGGCGATGATTATTATAAGAAAAGTCGATCCTCTTCGTCACCTCCGCGGCCGCGGCAGCGTAGTCCGAGGAAGCGGAATGGGGGCAAACGAAGCATATATGACTTCCTAGAGGATAGCGGAAGCGGAGGCGGAGCAGGGGAAGGAGAGAGGACGAGGTGTACGAGGAGATCGATGATCAGATTTCAGCAGAAGAAAGGGTTGTGTATGGGGGAGTGGTGACGGAGACAGGCGCTCGTACTGCTCTGATGGGTGGGTCAAGTACTTCTTTTTTTTTTTTTT
>NW_001813981.1:3143723-3145233 GCF_000149585.1 Histoplasma mississippiense | reverse complement strand
TGAGATACCTAATATAATATAATGAAACGTGACTAGGGGCCCGCCACAGGTCGTGAAGGGGTGAAGGGGGCCCTTAGGGGGAAGAAACAATGGCGATTCATGTTACTGTACGGAGTTTTTATACAATGATTCTATGGTAGTTCAATTATTTAGCGAGGAAGACATCCTATAATACATTATAATAAATGATCAGATTATGTATGGTACACACACGAGAGAGAACGGGGGGGTGTGGTTAAAGACAAACGAAAGAAAAACAGTGACAAAAATTTGCTAATAAAAACCAGAACAGATTGATGAAGTGGGAGGAAGGGGAGAAGGGAGCGCGCTCATGGGGAAAAATCGACATTACCTTTTCTTATTCATTCATTCATTCATTCATTTGTCTTTCACAATCATTCATTTTCATCCTTAGATTATCATCCATCACACTGACTTGGGCCCTGGCATATCAGCAGACGTCCCACAGGTCTACGCAAGGTGAAGAAAAACGGAAACGGGGCCCCGGAAGCACATCTCATCTTTCCACCACACCGCTTCCTCCACGGCGTGAAGAGAAGGAAGAAACAGGCAGACAGACAGACGTCTAGCCACCGGGCCCCCAGCTGCAAAAGGAAGAACGGAGACGGGCGAAGGACACCTGGTCCTCTCAGCCACCAGTTCATGCACACACACACACACACACAGGTATCTGCTTGGTTGAAAGGAATGAATCGGACACATCCTGAGAGAGGGGACAAAACAAATAATCCCCCCCGCCCTTCTCAACTGCACAGGCTGAGCTAGACTTCGTTTCCATGTCAATTTCTCTCCGCATGCTAACCAGCTCGGTCACTGTTCCCTCCCCTTCGTGCCTTGCGCAATCAGAATCAGAAAGGGTGTATGTGCACACGTTAACTCACACCCGAGGCAGGGCCTAGAAACAAAGAATCAACCATGGTTTTTTTTTTTTTTTTCAACGGCCAAGAATGGATGGTTCCTTTACGGGGGGTATGTTTTTGCAGGCCCACATGATACATTTGGTACGTAGGTAGGCAGGAGACAGGAGACAGAAAACAAGTTGCACGCAGTGTGGGTGCCCATATCCGATATTGGATGCGGGGGATATAGACATGGACATGGACATGAACCTAGACCTGTACGGCGCAAATACATGTTTATCAGCTCCTCAATGGAAGAAGAGGCGGGGGATAACAAAACCCTGAGGGACAGCACAGGGCCCGGGGACTCCAGGTTTCTAGGTAGCTAGGTCGGCCCAGGCCAGCTGCCACTGCATATAGCAGCAGTGCGCAAGATGCAGGCTGGCCGGTTTCCTCTTTTGTCTGCAGCTGGGGGTGAACCCCGCATGTTTTATGTAGTTTCGTAGCAAAAATGGGGAGAGAGGGGTCTGGCCAATGGCGCATGCAGGCGGGACAGGCGTAATCGGGCTGAAACTTGGTTTCGGAATTTTGCTGCTCCAGCTGCTGGTGATGCAATAGTTGCTTTTGGCCCGTTTCTGGCCTTGTTCTTT
>NW_001813981.1:3139051-3143279 GCF_000149585.1 Histoplasma mississippiense | reverse complement strand
TTCAGGGGTTTGGATCCTGAGAGATCCATCATTCAATCATTCGCTTGGTGTATTTCTAACTAATTTTAATTTCAGGCTGATGTTGTTGTTGTGGTTGGTGTCGTGTCCATCTCGTCTTCTCGTGGCGATAGAGGGCTGGCGCGTAGCCGGTTTAATTAGACTAGTCAATGCGGGGCCCTGATACAAAAATAAAGGGAGTTGAGAGGCTTGGTCTGGAATGGCGGACGGATAGGATAGGGGGAGGATGTGCAGGCAGGGATGGGAAGGATGGAAAAGGCTTTTTTTCTTTTTTTTTCAAGAGCCGCGGACATTGCAATGTTTCAAGATGCCGAACGGGGGGGTTCTAGAATTGGAATGATGCTTGATGAGTTGAGTTGATCTATCAATTCTCAGGCTGGATTGGTGTCCAGGAAGAAGAAGAAGAAAGCCAGCTAGGCAGGTCTCGAATCACAGACGAGCATCCGTCCGTTCATGAGAGCCCTTGGAGGGTTAATGGTTGTCATCAGTAAGTGCCAAAACTGTAGTTTTTTATTCATACGTACTGTTATATATATATATATATAGATAGACATATAGATCAGAGGAGTAACCCAGTCATAATCTGCCTTAATACTGAATATTATTGCCAGCCAGTTCAAGCATGATGGGTCCGCCTGTTATCAGATCGGGTAAATCTGGGCTTCTTCCATCGGCAGGTTTTCGAATTCTTCAAGATGGAACGGATCCACTTGGTGCGGACCTTTTTTTTTTTTTAACTTTCTGTACTCCGTAGTTACGCATTGAGTTTTCCTGGCTGACCGACAGCAGTAGCGGGAGAGAAAAAAATGAAATAAAATAAAAATTCCAGGTCAAATAATAACTTTAACTAATGAACCTCACGCATTCTCTCACTGCGTATGGGAGCTCATATCCAGCAAATTGCGAACGTGTGCCTGGCATTACATCGAACGTTGGGGTTGATTAATTTAGTGATGGTGGCCGGGAAGCCAGACAGGAATCTTGCCAATTGGCCACTAATAGACTAGCCATCTGGGCGTGATCATTGAATGCTTCTCCTCGTAACAAGGATACTCAGGGGGACAAGAGAATGGAGCAGAGTGAAAGATGAGAAAGATGTGATGGGCCTGAGCAGAAGAACGGCAGAGAAGCAGTCAAACACGGAACATCCTGAAACTTCCGATTGCGTGTGTGGGTGGATTATGAAAAGGAAAAAGAAACAGTCTTGAAGGGTTTGGTTCCTGGAATGTCCCTCCTGCAGCGGACTCTGCTTTTTGTGTCACAGCGTAAGGGGTAGATAGAGAGAGACATGCAGCTGGGAAATTCAACCAGCCATTCATTGTCAATCCAATCCACGGTCAAGCAATGGATTGCGTCTTTGATATCTATGGCAGCCGATAGCAGTGTTATTGCCCCGCTCTGCAGCGAGCGACACCAATCATGATACGAAGAAAGACGCACTCTTATTCTTTCTTCTCCCCCTGCTGGAATTGATCGCCTTAAGCCGGTCCTCCTGCCTGCGGGTGCCTGCTGTGGCGCACGATCTGAGGGGCGCAATACATACTTATACTTAGAGCCTTTTCTGCTTCAACGACAACCTTGCCCATCCCCAATCATTGCAAAGAAACGACCAGGCTGTATAGCAATCGGTTGATTTGGAGAAATTCACCAAATCAATGATTCCCAGGTGATTAGACACCTGAAACATTTTTCCTGACCATTCCAGCTACAAATACAAACAAGGTCTTTCGTGACCTTATCAGGCTCGAGGGAGAGATATATACGAACGCCTGGGTTACCATGGAGGCATCATCAAGCACCTTGGGATTGCGACTACCAAGACGGGGGCGATAAAATTGGCTTATATACCACGCAAGGTGATCTCTTGACTTCCACCAAAGCCATGCGATGCCATCTCAACATTTTCGCGTTCAATGGATCCAGTTGCTTGATTGATACATTCTGCTACATGTAGTTATCATTGCAATATCATTACACCAGGACTTTCTTGCTGTGCTACAGGGTGAGAGGTGACCGACTCGATTATCGATTAGTTACGTCAACCCACTTTTTGTTGCCGGCCGGAATGGGTCTTATATGATCACTCCTTTCCGGCATGGCAACGATATATGGATTATGAGAAAGAAGTGTCTGCTTTCTGTTTATAATTTCAACTTTCCGGTAAATTTTCAAGGGAGCCAAGCATTAGGTCTTACTGCGAGATTGGACGTAGATTTGGTGGTGGACAAGGAGGAGGGGAGGGGTGAAGAATGCATTACTATACTTAGTATATATATATATATATATATATATATATCTCTATCTCTCTCCTGAGGAATAGGTGGCTACCCTCAGGACTGATCCTTTTTGGCGTAGTGGAAAAGCCTCCCACAGAAGACTGCATGTTTTACAGAAGGTCCGTTAATCCCACCCATGATTGCCCCGCGGTAACATGACACAAAAGTACATACAGCACAATAACCATAAAGCTGTCAAAGAGAGAAATGGGAAATCTGAAACCCATTTCATGGCAGCTCAGAGAGACAAGAGGAAGAAAAACACAATGAAATGCCTGAACGTTGTCACTCAAAAAGGTTAGTTGCAGGATTGCCTCAGACATTTATATCTATGATAGCATCGCGTGCATTCTCTGACCACAATGTTTCTAGTGTGAGATGTGGTCCATATCACATCCCAGCCCGAAGTGCCTTTTGGCCTCCACGGTGCAGAGATGCTCGTTTTCACTACTAGTAGTCATGGCAGTCAGTTATTATATCATCGAAGATGCTGTTTATCATCAAAATTGGTTTGGTTTGCAGTTCTAGTTACGCTCATAAGTGATAAGCATTTAACTCCATCATTGCCATTGAACCCTTTGTGTAGAGTTTCAACCAGTCAAGTTTCAACCCGGGCACAGCGTCCGGCGGATAAAAGAAAAAAGGAAACGGCCCACCCAGCCGGAATCTACCACGCTGCTGGGAACTGGATCCAAACAGGGCACGGCAAAGTCAAAGCAAAAGTCAAACCAGGCCCGCGAACGGCGGTTCTTGATTCTCGCCGCAAAACTGGGTTTCTTTCTCCCTTCATTCTCTTTGCCGCAGAGTGCGGAGCCACTGAAGACAACGGCGCCCTGTTAGCGTGGAAGAATCCTCGCCGTGGCCCCGTTGGGCCCTGCCTGGAGCCGGTTAGCCCGCCGCCACCGCCCCTGGCCCGGCGATTTGCGTGACCACTGCCCACAGTGCCCACACTGCCCACAGTCTGCCACAGTCTGCTGCTGTCCTGCCCCTGGCGCTTTACCCCTGCACGCTGGCCCAACGGTCCTCCGGCTGCTCCCACCCCCCCCAAGGGTCTCGACGGCTTGTCGTTTCTGTCGTTTTTCCTTTTTCTTCCCACTTTCCCGTCTGACTAACCCGCCCAACCATCCTGCTCATCCATCCACGCCCTTTTATTCCCTCCCATCCAACCCTCCGCCAACTCCTTCTCGCCCGCTCCCCTCCACACCCAGCTGTCGCACTGCCTTCTGCCATCGTCCGTCTGAAGCGCATAGCCAACTTCCATCGTTGCGCCGTATTTCTCCTGCCCGTTTCACCCCGTTTCCATCCAGAATCCGACCCGGCGCAACCACCAGTGCGTGGCTGCCTGTTTTTGTTTTGTCGCTCGTCCTAATAAATATACCCACAACCACAACAAGCCTCGTCGAACGAGCCATTTTTATTAAATAAGTTAAACAAAAAAAAAAAAAAAATATTACAGAAGCACTCCTTAGTGCAATTCAATCAAATATTCTCCTATCAAATTGCAAAAAAAAAAAAAAAAAAAAAAAAAAAAAATTTCCAACTCACCATGCTCCTCCCCTCAGCCCTCTCGTGCGACTCGCGCCAACACAACAATCACAACAACCACAACAATTACCAATACCACCCTCAACACCCCCCACGTCCGCGCTCCCTCTTCCCCACTACACCTCCCTCCTCCCACCCCTCCGATGGCCTCAGCTTCATCGCCAGCAACAGTCTCCTGGGCACTTGTCGCACCCTGCAGTCCCTCCTGAACTCCTCGCCTGCCCCTTCGCCCTCTCCGTCGTCACGGCGCGGCGCCGCAAAACTGTCATCTCCGCAACTACAACTGCATCAGCAGCAACGGCTCCAGAGCCCGCTACATGTCGTGCGCCCGTCGCAACAGCAACAACAGCAGCAACAACAGCAGCAGTGTTCTGAAGCCGCGCGGGTGC
>NW_001813981.1:3132116-3138883 GCF_000149585.1 Histoplasma mississippiense | reverse complement strand
ATGAGAGGAGGGTGCTGGTGCTGTGCTGGTGGTGCTGTTGAGGGAATGATGGGGATGTGTGGCGGTTTGGGTTTTCGACGCCAAAAAGACGGCGGCGCATGCTATCTGAGGAGGAGGATAGGGACTTACCACTGGGTCTGAGGAGGGCGGATTTTAGAGCATTGGAGGCATGGCGGGAAGAGGAGGAGAAGGGAGATTCGGGTGTGGGTGTGGATGTGGATGAGAGTGTGGATGAGAGTGAGAGGCATGGGCCAGTGTCGACACGATTGCGATCGCGGTCGCGGTCGCTGTCGCAGGTGCAATCACTCTCGCCAGAAGCAAGTAGACGAAAGTGCGCCTGCGCCGTGGATGATAGGGGGTGTGGGTGCCATGCGCGGATCGAGCGACTGTGCGCTGCTGCTGACGATGACGATGACGACGACAATATCTCGGCTTTCCCCTCTCCTTCCGCAACCACAACACCTACTAGTGGTTCTTCTACGTCTATACATACGACTACAGCCAGCACAACAATTACAGCTCCTCACACGCACCCGCACCCTCCCCTCCCCTCCACCGACTGGACAAGCGCCGACGACAAACGGCTCGTGGCTCTCGTGCTGGAGAAGCTGAAGCTGTCGAAGCGCGATTGGAATGAGTGCGCGCGCCGCATGGGTAAGGACCACGATAGCGTGGGCCGGCGGTGGCGCGCGCTGGTGGGCGAGGGTAATGTCGGCTTGCGGCGCGGTAGGGGCCGGATGGTGAGGAGGGGGATTCATGAGGGGTGGAGATGTTGAGTGTGATTTTCGTTTGGGTGGACCTTTTTTTTTTTTTTTTTTTTTTTTTTTTTTTGACGACTTTCGTAGAGATATGTTTTATTAATTTACCTTTTGTCTTCTTGACCTTTTTCTTCCTTCCCTTTTTTATCTTATTTTGATTCCTACAGTTATCTATTGCTGCTCCCACCGCCGCCGCTGTTTCATTTGGCCAACTGAGCCAATTGTTCGTTGCCCGTCGATGCCTTCTGAAACGGGCAATCTTCGGCGGCTTGGAATCTCTCTTGTGTGATTTCCTTTTTATTTTTTGCCAGCGCTTCCATTCCCAATGATGCCATGCAACCGCGCATGGCAAGGGCGGACCAGCAGTACTGTTGTTGTATCTATAAGGAGGAGGAAAGTCCTGGAGACGTTTCTTTTCTCAACATGCCCTCCCTGATCCCAGGGTCATTGCCGCAGACCAATATCCTGCGTATTTTTCAACCAGTTCCACACCCCGATTGATATATTCCCTCCCCCCGGTCCACACAATCGCTCCACGGCCATGTCCAAAGCAATTGAAGCCTCAATAACGGCCTTCAAGGGCATAAAAAATGGACCAACGAAATTTACTGAATTTGTCACTGAAGGATCTCGCATAATCCCACCAAGAAAAAAGATCCACAACACCCCTCTCCGTATCGACGCCGGGAAGTACGATCCCGCTACGAAAATGCTTAACGTTGTGTTGCAAGTCAACTTGAAGACTAAGAGCAAAGGACTCGAAGACTGGTTGAAGAAATTTTCCACCCACGCAAGGTTGGCCACGGCCAAGTTCAATACCGTCGCATCCGACAAGCATGCCGAGTACCATAGTATGTTAGAAGAACTGGAGACCAAGGGCAAACAGAATCTCATGGACATGAAAACTGCTGATGACGAAGAAGCAAGATTAAAGCAGGAGCAAGACCATAACGGGTAACTCTGGGATGATATTTTCAATCCCTTGTCCTCCATTTTCCATGCGAGAGGTTCGACTCTTACGAAGCCATATCGTCGCTTGATTCGTTTTCATTTCCCGTTAGAAGCGCTTAGAGCCCAATTAGCGGAGTATCTTATTGTGGTTCAGATATTGGTTTTCGGGTTGCGTGGCGGTGGATTTCTATCCGAGTTCAGTTTCCCAGGAGAGAGTAGATATTATTTCAGTCCTTGCAGAGAACCACAATTACAGTTGTATTTTTTATCTCAGTGCTTGCAAATGACCACAATTACCAGTTCATGACGCGAGCTTCCCAATCAATAAATGAAGAAGACTTGATACATTTTTATTTTTATTTTTATCTTTTTAAAAAAGAAGGAAAAATTCGGCGCTCGGGATATTATGATATAATAATAGATAGACCATATCTTCCTTCAGTGTTGCTAGTTGTATAGGTATTTATAGATAATAACAATTATTGCTCCCCTCCCTAGAAGAAAAAAAAGAAAAGAAGAGAAGAGAAGAGAAGAAGATTCCCCCTCCAACCCTCCCTTTTATAAAAAAAAAATATCTTGTGCTAATCCAAGGTTCAAGAGCCCATCCACGTGACCTTGAAAACTGAAGGAAGCAAGTGCAGAACGGCTCAAAGATCGAGTTGTCGACCTCTTGATATTAATCTTTGGGATAAATTATGGGGCCGAAGTCCTGCGCGCTGTTTGTGTGCTCTTTTAAAAGGCTCAGCCTGAAAACTATCCTTCGTAACGGATCTTCACCACATACCTTCGCAGCAACCCGCGGAGTTCACCAGAAGATAGTCTCTCAATCAGCCATGCTGCAACACCTGTCTTCAAGCAGTAGGTTCTGCTGTAAAGTCCTATGGTGATTTCCCCCGTTTTCCCTTCTTTGTTTTTTAACACGATATAGCAGCATTTGCCTACACAGCCGGTCGATGGCTTCACCTGGACAAACTACAACGCGACGCGCGGTACCTTGAATTTAATTTGGATTGCCTATATGAAAGAGTGCTCTCTCTCTGCCCGTCCGCGACTTCAATCAAAAGCTGTCAGAAGCTGGAGGGAGGGTTCAGTAGGGCCTTCGTCATCACGACCAACAATGGAAGACAGGTTGTTGCCAAATTTCCCACCTCTGTTGCTGGTCCAGCCAGATATGTGACGAACTCTGAGGTGGCAACAATTACTTACTGTGAGAAAGAGAATTTCATAACTGTAGTAGATAGTTGGGTGATGCGTGCTAACCTCTGTCTTCAGTGCGACGACATACTAAAATCCCAATTCCAGCCATTCTGGATTGGTGTGATGATCCAACGAACCCAATCGGGTCGGCGTACATTATCATGGAACACGCTGGTGGTGTCCAACTGCAGGAAGTATGGGCGGATGTACCTGTGCATGTGAAAGTGAAAATTGTGGGCGCAATTTGCTTCAGTATTCTGCCAATATCGCAACTTGACTTTCCAGCATATGGCAGTTTGTATTTTGCTGACACAGCATTCCTTGATGCTGATTCTATGCAAAGAATTGATACTGATGATCAATTTTGTATTGGACCTCATTGTAGAAGCACTTACTGGGATTGCAATGTTGGAGAACAAAGATACTATGCATTCAAGAAACCGAATAGGGGACCTTGTGAGATGATGTCTGTTTCCCATAAATGGCTTTTCGCTCACTAACTTGGCTTTCCACCAGGGCCCGACCTCTCCTCATATGCCTCTGCGTTGATCGATGTTGGCTTTTCAAGGCTGCCACCAGCTGATCATCCCACCCTCCAGCTGCCGCAAGCATCCTATCAGGGGTCCCTGAACAAACATTTGGAGCTGCTGAATGTTGCTCAGGCCTTGTTTCCCAAGCTGATACAGCACCCCAAAATCCAGTCCAATGCGACACCGACCCTCTTCCATCCAGACTTACATATGAGAAATATTTTTGTGTCCAAAGATGACCCAACCACTGTGACTGGGTTCATTGATTGGCAGTGCACCAGTGTTGAGCCGTCATTCTATTACGCGGACGACGTGCCTGATTTTGCCATGGTTCCCACAGAGGAAACACCGGAGAATGCGACAGAAAGTTTGTGCGGCCAAGCATATGAGGGGGGGTGGGCGCTTCTGGCTCCAAGGCTAGGCGCGACCAGGAAGATCGATGAATCGCTCCTCCGCCCGTTCCGCTACTGCCATCGCACATGGAGAGATGGCTTCGTTCCATTCACCCATGAACTGATGCGGTTAAGAGACAGGTGGAAAGAGCTCGGGTTCACCGACGACGACAACTGCCCCATTCCTCCGTTGAGTGAGGAAGATATGCGCCTCCACGAGAAACAGCTGGATGTCTATGAAAAGATACTGCAGATCAAGCGGGATGTGATTACGACGCTGGGTGTGGAGGAAGATGGCTGGGTGTCTGCAGATCGTTGGGAGGGAGTAAGGCAAGCCCATCGAGATATCTATGAAACCGTCATGGCGAGCATGGAGGATGATCAGGACAGGGAGGAATTGAAAACGTTCTGGCCGTTCGACGACTATCCTGTAGGGCAATAGGGCCGAGGTCTCTTGTGTCTACACTAAACTATATGGCTGGAAAAATGTTGGGAAAAAATTCCACTTCATGTCCCAAGCTCTGATATGCTTGGAAATGGTAGGTAGGTTGAATTTGTGATATGTGTGGGTTGCTTAACTGAAGGCCATGGCGTATCTCACGATTCCCTCTTTCGGCTTACCGGGCACAACGGTGTTCCTTGTTTGTTCCTGTTCATGGGGTTTACAGAATTGGTGCATCGTACTAGTATCCAATCTCTTGCATCGCCAAATTCGGAGACTCGCATATATTCGCGCGTGCACAAGTCCGATAGCTAAGGGACACGATAGAGTCCCCGCAGGGCCAGCAGGCGCTGTACGGAAGCATCGCAAGACCCAGCCCGGAGAATTATTCATATGGGAAGGTTTTCTTGCTGCGGTGGAGAAACAAGATGACAAAAAATATCCACCTCCTCATCTATTGTGTGTTAGTGTTCAATAGCTAGAGCTCGGGATTGCGAAAGGAGGATATTGCTATTAGGCGCAGCTTAAGCCAATCCTTCAAATAAGTCCCCACCTTTCTCCAGAATTTTCTATACCCATTTTAGCCATTTACTTCAAACTTCCTCTTCACGAGCTTGCTGCCACTCATGTTGGCGGTTGTGGGAATTAAACGGGCAGAAAATTGTTGGCGCCCCTAGGCTTCCTATTGCGGACTAGCGTTCCGCAAGGTCCTATTGCCATGTTCAACCTCTCTTCCATGCTAATGCAACGACGTCCCACAGAAATGGGCCGTGCGGACAACCACCACAACAGGTTCAAAATGCGCGTCCCCATTCTCGGGATGGAAATAACCTGCAGTTACTTGCTTCCATGGGCCGTTTCGTTGGTGAATGGGATTCCCCCCTCCCCCCCCTCCCCCACCCCCTTTTTTTTCCCTGCCACGTGCTCTCTACTTCCGATTTGTGAAAAGTTGACGAACCACCAAGGGCTCCCCATTTCCCATGGGTTCCGGGCAAATGAATGGGTCAATGGTGTGCGTTTCTGACAGTCACGCATATGGAGTTGGGCTGTTCTTGTGAAGTGGGGTGACAAGCAAAAAAGGCGGCAACTGCGTGTATTTACTTTGTGGAAAGGGGCAAATCGGCTTCAATGTCAAATTCCGGAGGGGTGGATGGTTATCGACTGCATCGACGCCCCCGATTAATGCTTCCTGAGCCTCTCGGGCTCATTTTACGCTGTGGGTGAATGGGATCCTTGCTCAGAGAAGGAGGGAATTCGGCCCAGCCGTCAACCGGGCATTCCCTCGAAGCTTGCAAAGTCACGGCCACGGTCACGGCCGTGGGTACTAATGAATGGACCTGTCCATATACCTAGGTATATATATGAAGATGATTTATTCTCCCTACCCCTTTGCCTCCTTTTACTTTATTTTTTTCCTCCATCGTGTTTTGCCTCTCCAAATCGGATTCTCGGGGGTAGGTTGCCCTCGAGCAATACAGGCTATCCGTACCTTATGTATCTATTGCCTATATCGAGTTTATGCTGACGTGGGAGAGGCATTTATTCCACGCTGTCTGTGGATACTATTCTATCGATTTTTCCCCAGTTTCATATTCCATCTCCTATTCTATTATTCTACTATTAACGGCGGGCCGTACGATATTTTACTATATTTTACTATATTTTATTATATTCTACTATATTTTATCATGTTCCACAGGGCACCTCATATTTCCTTACCAACCGGGATCCCCTACCTGGCGACTACGCCATCAGCTGAGACTAGAAGTTCCAGGGCACGGGGAAAATTCACACACTGTGGCTCCATCTATGGGACTGGAAATCCCTATTACCGTGTTGTGTGATATGCGTGATATGGGTCGCAAGCCCTTGATTGTGATTGCAGATATTCGAAATGCGTTAGTGGAGAAGGGGGCCCTGGATGAGAAATGATCCAGAAGAAAGCTGTACCCGAAATGCCTGAAAATGCTATAGGATGGCTGCGGCCGAATGGTATTGTGCGACAGGGATGTCGTCACCGATTTTTGGGCCAATGACCGGCGGGAGGCGGCTCATAAGAGTTCGGCAGACCAAACACATGCCAAGGTACTTGGGTATATGGAGATCGACCTGTATATCTGTGGGTGGCGCCGTGGAAACCTGACAGCTCCTTCTACTTCATACCTTTTAACGTGGTGCTACATTTATTGTTTGAAGAAAGTCATCAAACGTGAACTGAAATATTCCGTTTTGCTGGGGTTTGGATATTTCGTCGTTTAAGCTCAACAAAACCGGCCGGAGTGCGTTGGGAAGAGACGGCAAGAGACTTCCATTCCTTATAGGCTAGATGTTGCTGAGATAGGGTGGAATTTAGGGGTTGGAATGGTATAGATTATAACCATCACAACTGCTGTGATGGGGAATCTAGGCATTCGAGGGTTGGAAACCCAGCGATCTCCTCCTTCTCCTCCCTCCGAAGCGGCAGAAAAGGTCTTCTTCAGGTTCCAGCTCAGATTCG
>NW_001813981.1:3117034-3132016 GCF_000149585.1 Histoplasma mississippiense | reverse complement strand
TTCTACCAGTTTGATGTGTGTCGTTGATGTGTGAAGCGTCTGGCGGACTGACCATCATACAGTGACCTTCTCGTTTCAACACCACGTTCTCGTTCTCATTATACTAATAATTTTTTTTAGCCATCCAGGCAACAAGAACGAGGTCCTGCTCACCTTAGCGCGCAATCATTAGGATTCCAATCAAATGGTCCCTTGGCTTTTACAACAAACATCCTTGTTGATGCCCATGACGACTTTCTGAGAAGTATATTCGTCCCTTTCTCTATTTTTTTTTTTTTTTTTTTTTTTTTTTCTTTTCCTTATATGCTTTTATATCCATTTGCTAATGTTTTCCTATGTCAGTCAGCGATAACCAACTGGCATTACCTTCCTGTTCTGTTATCAACCACATTCCAAGATTGGATTGTCAATGCAACGGAAGTTGTATCTAAAATCTCCAGATTGGAGATTTTGCCTCATCGAACTGAATGAGCGAATTCGATTGATAGCTTTCTTTGTCTCGTTCCATCACCAGAACTTTCGATTTGGTGATGAAATTATATACATCCTGCCGTGTTAGGGGAGTTCCTTAACATTTTTCTGTCGCACATGCTAACGACCGATTCTTCCCATGTGATGTCTCCTGGTATAATGCTGTCACAGGCTCTCGATGCTAACAGTATGGCGATTGATAATGTATCGCAATAGACTCCAGCATTTCAGGACCAGTGTCAACTAACTGCAAATGGCGACTTCATGTGCGGAGATGCCTTCCATCTCACATGATGTTGTACTGCATCTGAAAATAAAAATGGAATCCTAGAATGTCGTACATTTATGGATAGCTGCTTGAGTTTATCCCATAATACGTGGGTTGTCAAAGAGTTTCAATGTGGAAGAGAAATGTTAAGTGTGGCGGGCGCGTATCCTTTCGGACTGTCAACATGGGATGGATGGAATCTGAATCGCTGGTTCGTTACATATATCAATGTTATCCAAACCAAAACTGCGAATGCCGATCTGATTTTGCCGTATCGGTACGTATATTTCAACATCTCTTGGCCTGCTTTTTTTTCGTTCTTACTCAGAATTACGGCTACTAACGATGGCTTACTGGGGTAGGTTGATGATATCTCTCGGCGAGCTCCTCGGTGTGATGTTCAATATTACTACGAATGGAAATCGTACACCAAATCGCCTCAAGGATCGATATGGTTGCAGTATGCGCACAATACTTTGCGGCATTCGCGGGGAGATCAGCACCTTGCCGAATAAAATGCAGATCGGCGAAATATCATGCCCTCCAAAATCGAATCTTCCACCTCTGGGAACGCAGGGCTCATTTCTGTCAATCACGTCATCCAAGAGGTTACAATATTCGCCAAAGGCAAAATAATTTCGACAATTAACTCCTCGGCAAGCTATCTGATAGTCAATGTCGTGAACCAAATCCCTGTGTTTACTTTATTCCGATTCGTCTCTCCTAGAAAGCAACGAAATGAAGAAGAAGCAAACCTTCCCTCCTGTGTCGCTTTTGCCGTTTCGGCTCTATTTCTCCCCTTTCACCTTTTGGGCCAGAAAACAATTTACAGAACAATTTCATTGGGTCGTTATATTGACGTCTTTAAACCCATCTCCAGGGTTTACTAGGCAGAGTTTCCGACACAGAAACGCTAAATCATGAAATGAGAAAGTGATCTACAGAAACTTGGAGCAGAGGCCTGTTGTTCTGGCTGACCAAATAGAGGGTGAGAGTCTATCCGTTGCGTCTAGGTCCTTAAAAAAGCCCTGGAGCCTAATCTAACCCTAACTTAACCCTAACCCCGCTCAGGATATCCGATTGACTGGCCCATCGACCGTTCCTACTTACCGAGAACCTCGCCTCCGCCACTGATTACACCGCTGGCGTAGACGATTACGTTGCAGGGTTGCCAGTTACGCAGGTGGAGAGACCATTAGGTCCTAAGGCAAGAAGGAACTTCCGTGCACCTACCGCTGATTCGTCGGATTGTAGGCTTACCTGTGTCCCTACCACTGTGCCCTTGCATGACTGGAACGGCCAGAGAATGCAAAATGGTGTTGACATCAAAAGCGAGGCTGTGAAGCGGTTGTTATTATCGACTCCCACCAACAATTCCATCAGGAAATATTACTATTGAGCTATTACTGATTCGCGTAACAGGAGCCGGGGGCCATGAGCAGATTGGTCCTGAGAATCTGTTTAGTTCGCGTTTTGTACTGTATATCATATTAGGCAATCTGCTGTCGACAATATTTCCCATCATCCACACTCTAACCACTTGAAGGTTCTGACGCTTGTTTATTTCACATGGGCGATTAATCGCCAATTAATTATCCGGATGCCATGCTAGCCCTTCTGATAAATGAACTCTTGTTAAACGGCACCTAACCTCGCGAGAAATGGCATATCGTTATTATCTATATTCGGTGGGAGAGAGGACTATTCACCCCCTCGCGGAACAGCGGTTGTGTTTAGTCTGTGATACAGTAGGAGAGTCCTCCTGCCTATATATATGTACGCTGCTAATCCTCTCATATGTGTCCGATAATAACAGCTGATCAAGAATCCCTCTTCTTCCTCATTGTAATCCGTGTCCACTCTATCAACACTGATGTTTTCACCTTCTGTTATCTTGCTGACGCAGAGGACGTAGTCATGGAGTTAAACGAGGAAAACGAAGAAAAGTCGGAAGATAAACGATATAATCACGGATTAGAGCCTGGAAGCTGTGTTCGCTGCTTGAAGTCGATTGGGAATGTTCCACTCTGCGTACGTGAAGTGGCATTCAAAAATTGCAGACGATGCCACAATAACAGATCGCACTGTGATCCCGTAAGTTTATCGAAATGATATCGAAGATTTGGTAACAGAATTAACAGTGGAATAGGTGCCTGCTCGGTTTAAATAACAAGCCATGGCATTGGAGGCCTTGTTTCTAGAAGGCCCAGGAAAATATGCAGAATTTCTGGCAATACACAGCGTGGTCCCGACACCAATACTCATTCAGATATCATTCAGAATGATTATTTGCCTGAACTCCCTGAGATGCTCGTCGCTGCCTCGGTTCACTAGAGCCATCTTAGTTCTCAGAAAATACTAAAATGCTCTGTTCAGTGATTCTTGCCTGATCCATTTGTTTCTGAGCCCGGACATACGAATGCTTTTTTTCACCAGCCTGGCCAAATCTTATTTCGGAGACACCATATGCTTCGAGGGTCATGTGGCGAGAACTTCGCGTTCCTGCCACGCTACATTGTTCTCTGTCGTTTCTTTGGCACAAATATTACAAGCAAGCATCTCATAACGCCCGGTTTCCCGATGTCCGCTGGAATAGTTGTTAAACAGAAACGCCTATGGATGTCTTCACACCTTTCAACCCGCTTAACACTATCTGAGCTGCTCTCATTAGCATCACTAGTGTTCGGCTCGGCTCGCACCGAAAGGGCGTCAAGGGGTTGGTCTTGTTTACCGGCGTTGGGAAAATACCTAGATTCGTTTGAAGATGGTTGCAATATCGTCTAACTCCCATAACATCTACTATCTAACCTAATCATGGTGGCAACTTCAGTTAACGGAAATAACACCGGCGGACCCTCCATGGGGTACTCTGGAACTACCAACGATTATGATTAAACCGGGAAACCATGAAGGCTGCTTTGACCCATGCGATACACGGTCCGATCAATAAATGCATAGCCCATGAGCATGACTTAGTCTGCCTGACACCATTAGCTTCTACCTCATTTCTGGATGAACTGGAGCGAAATACAATAATTGCATGTCCCGCGGCCATGTTCCGCCTTAGCCTTTTGTGTTCGACAAATGACAAGAGGTGTTAGTCACGCCAAAAGTATCGGACTGGTAAACGCATGAAATGGATGAATATCTTAAGCTGCGTTAATTCGTTGGTGCATCGATAAAAACCCCGTCATATTGACATTCCACAAAAAGAGATATATATGAGATTTACCATGTTCAACTATCAGTCTGACACTTGGGTCTAGCAACTGATGGGGCATGGCTGTTAGCCGGGTTCACCGCGATGGACACTATTTCGGCAAGTTCTGGGCGGCTTTGTTTCCTTGACGAACCTGGAGCTCGATTTTCTTTCCAGCCAGAATAGCCCCAAAGCAAATGGCTACTGTCTATCGTCTCTAGTAGTTTATCTTTGCTTATATTTCCCCATCAGACCCAATTTTCGTGGCATTCTACGGGATAAAATTCATGGCCTTATTAACTTTTTGTGGGGAAAAGTTGTTTTATAATATCAGAAAAGCAAAGCTGGCCGAGGCCCCTAAACAACATATGATTGAACTACTCGAAACCGCCACTGGTCTTATGGCAATGCCTGGCTCGAGGAACAGCCTGCACAGCGATATACAGCGAATGTTTTGAACACTTTTCTATCAGACATGACCGCCTAGAATGGTGAAATAGGAGTAATTTTACCTCGCCTTATCCCGCGAAAAATCGTATTTTAAAACGGCATTGTGGGTGAAAGGTTCTGCATGTTCCTGCAAGTTCCAAGCTGGCAAAACTTGAACATAACTAGGCTCATTAAGACATCGGTCGCATTCAGAGCTCAAATAAACAGGCACAAATGCCGATTCGGCTACCTCGCTCGTGACCATAATACCAACATCTGAAAAAGGGGGCATAGTCCAAAGCGAAAGCTTAGACCTTCTGATTCACTTTCAAAAATGTGGAAGTGCTACTGTTAGCATCCAACAGATCCAGCAAGATTTACTGTCTGCGAGAAGCGTCGATTTCAGAACCTGGAAAGGTGAAGAGCCTCATAGCGAAGGTCTTGAGAGCAACATATCATTGATTACACCACTATTCCATTTGAGTGAGCGTCTGGATGATTTCTGCCATCACATCCGGGATAATGAGTCTACGATGCGCATCTAGTCGGACGACAAAGTCACCCCAGTTTCTGATGACCTTATCATCGTTTTTACCACCGGGCTCCTGCACAGCGATCACAGAGATACGTCTGCTAAGAGATTGTAAATAATTTCTACTTGCGTTTAGTTGATGTGGATGTTAAATATGCTTTCTTGGTAACTGTTATTGAAAGCTTTGGAAATTTCTCCAGACGGTGTCGATAGCAAGTGATAATCAAGAAGGAACATAAGACAACAGACGGCCATCATCTCAGCCCACAACCAATTGGCTACGGCATTAGGTTGCGGTGCTATAACGATGTCTTCTCGCACGCTCCATGAGGCCTTTCCGGTCCTGGGTAGTGCCTATTTATGTTCCCTAAGCTGCCAGAAGAGCTTGTAATGATGGCAGATGGACAATTCCTCCCAGAGAGTATGTCCAAGGCTCTCGCAAGTGGCGTATATCGCCAAACTAAATCAGTTCCTCTCCATCTACTACACTGGAACCCACACCAGGGAAGTTCCGATACAAACGTTTGAGTGAGCGGATGACGGTTCCAAACCTACCCTCTTGAAGGTGTGACAAACCATTGTCATACCAACAGGTCCCAGTGCGATCCGATACGTATAGGCATCGATTTGATTGCAAAGAAGTGGCTAAAATAGGTAAGAAGATAGGTCCCGGAACGTTTTAAAGACAAGGCGGCTGCGCTAGAGGCGCCATATAACGAAGGCCCTAGTAATATATGGAATTGGAGGCTATGCATAAGCGATTCGTCAAGGAAATCAATGCATAATATCTTTTCGAACGGAATAAGACGACAGAGATATCCCAACCCTGTCCGGCGGCGTCGTGCCCGAGTCGTAGCAGGGAAACGTCCAGCTAAAGGTCGCTGCCTCGGTCCTACGCCTGTTGTGCCTTTTCCTGCCGCTACTGCTGCTGGTCTGTCTGCAGATCTTGTTTCAATCCTCGAGCGATCTGAAGCCGCCCAGCAGGGAACAATGAGAAATACACTGTCTACACAACAATGGTAATGCTTTTTAATAACACTAGATACTGATATGAGAGTAGAGACTATTTATGAGATCTGTTACTATCAGAAATCCAGGAATCTCATTTTCTTCAAGATCATATTTATGCATCTTATTCAGAAGATTGATGAGAGAAAGCATCACTTCCAGCATTCTGTTCTTGATGCTCTCCAAGTCACAGTGAAAACAACTTTGCTAAACCCAGTCGTGATAATTAGACAGCCGTATATTACAAACATCGGCGTGCCAGTGAACCGGTGCCATTCGACGCAGCAAGTCGAGGTGGTTTCCAAGTTCACTCCGACTTTTACCTCACAGGAATTTTTATGGATGTTAGTTTTCTGCGACGATGTCAGCTCAGGTTGTGTTCTCCGGAATTCAGGGATATGCTCTAGTTGGTCGACCTCTTTACTTAAAATATACAAATTTAAGATACTCAACAGAGGGGATCTACTTTTGATAGAGAGAGTTGCAGAGACAATGATCGGTCCCCTTTTGTTGAATGCATAAACAAATTACACGACGGGGCCAACTTATGGGCTGGAGGTCGATGGTCGTACACAGCAAACATGGCTACTCACCATCCACAAAGTCAGGGTGGTTTCAAGGTTGCCACGGCGCGATGTGCCACCGTAGCTCGGTGCGGTGCGCGACGTTGTATGCGCCGCAAAAGTGACCACAATTAGCGCTGTCATCACTTTTTGGCCAAGTCGAATGAAGAGTCGGGGCAAGATCGATATCACCATGGCCTGGAGCCTAGTTTTGCGGTATTCAAGGCCCAATCATCCATGGGAACACGAGTTATATATTTAAACCACACTTTTCCAGCCCTAGATCGATGCAACATTTATCTCATCTTTCACAGGGCGTCTTTTGGCTCTTGGTATCCAGTTGCATCCTCTGCAGGTGGGGCATTAAGCCTCTTGATAACCGAAGATGGAGAAGCTTTACTGGCGGCTTCGTCCTGGCTTAGTTAGTCGATATTAATTTGTCCGTGGCCAGTAGTATATTGAGGGCGACCTCCACATACAATCATTACTTGGCGTTGTGGACTTGCAAGAAGCTACAAATGATTTTTAATAACATTGGTTTCTACCAGCTGGTTGCAGATCTACACGGGAGGCATAATTTACTCGGCGCTATTTTCAGCCCTTTATTTACAAGTATTAGATGTCAAACATCTACAACCATGTGGCTGGACCAGAGGCTGTCAGACATAGCCATATCCGTGGAGGCTCCAGGGATATATTCCACAGCTATTGTCAACACATCGATTTGGATATATTAGTACGGCCTCTTTTCCAGAAAGCCTAAAACAGTGACGCTGGGCCTTCCTGACGACAGTTCCAGGATATTTTGATTACTGATGATATTGTTTTAAACACAATGACGATTAACAGCCCGCAGAGTCCTTGCCTCTCTGTGACACATTTTTGGATATCAGGGACCTAAATAAATATTCGTCTGAGAATCTTGTGCCTTGCAAAGCGCAAATATCTGTGGCTGAAAAGCACCAACGCTGCACGCACATACATACATTCCTGGTCTAAGTTTTTCTTCAAATCAGTTCTTAAAGTGATATACATGCTCTCTTGGGATGAGATGACAACAAAGTACAGCCAATGAATGCCCTTCAAAGCATCTCACCAATCCTATGTCGAGATTTTCTTTTGCAACTTTTATTCTACTTTTGCGAGGATTATTTTTTTCTTTTTCTGCCCTGCCTGCCACTGTCGAAGAGAACTTTGACAAATCCATCAATATCAGTATATTTTCAAATATTACTATCGTCTGCTATTGCTCCTGGAAACTGAGTGAGTACCGACGAGCCTTTTTGCCGCAAGATAAAACCATGGCATATCACCGCACACTTATTTGGAATGCGAAGGACGGTATACATTAAGTTCGGAAAGATTATCATGTTGTGGGGGACGTTCCGCTGCCAGCGCTTTCAGTTTACGAAAGGACTCTCTAAAACCAGGTGAGAGGGCCCCGAGACAAAGACCAAGGAAAATTAGGAAAAATACGAATGGACAAACACATTGAATATATATACACTAAACCTATTTATTAGAAAAATAGCAAGTATAGCGGAAGACCGGCAGACAAGAGTTGGGATCGAAGTGGAATCATATGGCGGAAAGCCTTTGACCACGCTCATGCCGAGTCGTTAACCTCGATCATAAGGGAGAGAAGGGTTTCATCATCAATGGAGCGTCAAAGCTATTGCTGCTTCGCATTGAACCATTTATTCCGCGTTGAAACGAGAGCTCAGTGGCCATCACCCAGCCCCCGCCCATTCTGCCAACTGGACGAGATCGAGTCTTGTACAGTACATTCCACCATACCTGTGTATTACGGAGAACCCCCATTTCTCTCCTCTGCTTCATTTTCGTCCTCTTGATAGATATTCAAGCAGAATTAATTACACTTCGAATGGCTCTGTGACACAGTCCCAAAGACATCTCATAAAAGGGAGCAGAGCTCCTAGGTCAAGCTCATGCTCGCTCTCACTAAGTATTCGAAGTAGCACAAGAAGACACCTGCATCCTCACCCAGACAACGAATGAGCCTCTGCTCTTCCACTGGCTAGAGTGCCGTTGCTACCAGTTACTCAATTTATAGTCGTTACGAGCCTGAGGGGGGTGGTTAAAAAGCCTGGTTCAGAAGAACGATGTCGAGTTATTCTGATATCTTGCCATATGCTAGCCATACATTTGCGCATGAGAGAAGGCTGACACTCCCTGTAAGTTATATTGGGTCTATATTAAACTTCCTTTAGCATAACTACTACTAGCTATCTGCCTGATTTCAACTCACTTCGAGAGTGAACGAATGGGGCCATATCCTGCTTTATCTCAGGTGAGAATTCATTGTGCCATTCGAGCGCTCGTCCCTTCAAGCATAAGAGAAGAACATGCAGGATCACCCTTTCTCCCTTTCTTGGGTGGCTATAACTCGGGGCAACTTGTGGATGCCACGACATCTACTTCTTCACGTCCACTGGTCGAAGGCCGCAAGGTTCTAGTCCTGGGATGACGGCGTTGCAATTTTGCAGCCTTGGGAAGTTGGGGTTGATCGCCCGCAGCGCGATCACCCACAACCATTTATCTATCCTCCAGCAAAACAAGCGTAGATGAGCAAAGACGCCCCAGCACTCCAACGGCACGCTGGCTGGATAGAACAAAATGCTATTACTGAATATTTCAAGGATGTCAACTGTCTTAATACAGTCATATCCAAATATCTCAACAATATTGGAATTTATTGTCGGCAACAACACCGTAACAGAGGTGAACGTTTACTACCTATTTGAACGAAAGACGGCAGACGGGGACCTCTCCAACGATGTTCGGTGACCTATGTTCTGTTTGTTAAAGACTCATGTATCTCATTTCAGTATCATAGAATAATGGAAAATACACCCTGCTTCTTCTTTTGTGAACGCTCCCTTCTCTTGTCTCTGTCTTTAAAGCAGCTCCCATCCACATTTCTGTTTCTGAGAACTGGTGACCAATAATGGCATGATTAGCCAGCTCCGCGTTGAATAGCCATCTTCAGCACCACCTCAGTGAATTTCACCTCCTCTAGAGTGTAATGGTGGCAGGGATAAAAACCATATTTTCGCTGGCTCTTCACTACAAACTAGTTCCAGTTGCCTGGATCCCATATTACTAGCTTGCACTTACAGTGGGTGATTTCGATATGGAAATGAGAAATTTTGGAAGAGAAACTATCAGACTCATGAGGGTATCTTAAAGAAGTTTAAGTGTTCGATTTGCTGCATAAGGTTCTGATTTTTTTTTTTTTTGGTTTCTGGATGTGGATTAATTAGTAAAATAGCAGTGTGAGTCAATAAACTTGTGATTGGGGATCCCACCAGCTATGGTTGTGGGCGATTTTCTCGTGGACGAGAATACCATATGTAAAAGCTCTTCGAGGCCTTCGAAGGACATTATAAAACGCCCCGATAACACGCCTATGCACAGCGCTTACATCGCTAACGTCGCTCAAGTCGTTGATAGAGAGTCCTAAGTTTGATAGTAAGCAACTTGAGAGAATCGAGCTGCTCAGTAAATGGTGCTTGAGCCATCCATCTCCTGGTAGGCAGATTGGAAACAAGCATTGTTTAATCATAACGAGCGTAGTTTTTGAAAGCATATAGTGGAAAATTGTAAAATCTCCAGAGCTCCTTGACGGAGATTTTGAAGTCGCGTATAAAAAAAGAGGTCAGAGAGTCTGTGCAGTGGTTTTGTTATCTGCAAAAGTTGAATCAGAATCCACTCTTCCTTGCCTAGTATAATGTACGAACCTCGCTGATGGCCTGATTAAAATCCTTAGCGGCAGCTGATACACGGTCACCGGTTAGCCATGAGGGACTGATCTGGGTGGGGAGGCAGGTTGGAATTTGTGGGTATAAGGCCCTTTTAACTGTTTAACACCTTGGAGATCGTACAAGGTCTGAACAGAAGAGGGGGAACCCGTTCATCCGATTGCCAGGTGATGTACAACACCCTCTGTATGTACGTGCTCTCTCTTGGATATTTTCGGAACCTCCTTTGTTTTCAGTTAAGAACCGCGAGAGGGTGAAAAGCCTCATTGATATTTTTAAAATATTGGAACCATGGCGGCGGAGTAATTAACATCGAATTCCAATTGTACAGCATGCGCTAACTAACCCAGAACCATGGCATTAGGAAAGTAGAAGAGAAGGCAGTCACAAGAAAGAAGATATGGCAATACGCTCCTAACAACGCCCGGCATCAAAACGGTTATAGCAAAAATAACGGTCAGGGAGCACTTTGAACACCTGAAACAGAGCACAAATGATTTCAAAAAGTATATATATATATATATACATATATGGTATGCGTATGGTTGTATGCGCAATGCGGAATGCAATATATGGAGGGAGGAGTACGAACATATCCAACATCAGTTGTAGACTGAAACAGGTAGAAGACTCATATTAAAATCTGCATATTTGGACAAAGTCACACGCGTTAGCCATTCAATACCACACAGCAAAAGGCCAACAGGTAAGACCTCTTCGACATCAAAGGCCCATCATCTGGGAAATAGGACTTGATTAAAACCATATGAACCATATGTGGGGGCTTTGAATCAACTTACCTGATCTCATAACTCCCTGCCCTGGTCATGTACCTAACCCATTTAACACTACTATAATTATTTTTTTCGAAAACTTTAAGGTACCTCACCAGCAGCCCGCTGCTCGTGAACATAAGCAGACTAAACTCAAGACTGAGCGGCGGCCGACTCCACGCCTTCTGCTGCGTCATGCTTGTCAGCATCGCTTCCGCTGTGAGCACGTACTCGCTCTGGCCTGAAAATCGCGCGATCTTCCAGACGATATTGTTTTGCTCCGGCTCATACTTCGCGCGTCCCTGACTGGTCCGTTCCGTGATCTTGGGCCGTGTTCAGAGGAGTGGGAATGCGAACGATGACGTTAGTCGCGAATAGCTTCGAGCCATAGTTGGCCTTTATGGCAATGCTGTATTCGACCTTTGTAGTGCCAATCTCACGCACGATCGGATGGATCTTGAATGGCAGATTGACGTTTTCAGTTGCCCGGTAGTGCATAAGTTCAAATTCTCCGTCAGGGGGAACGAAGGAAATAATGCGATCAGCGTCGAAACGCCCAAGCTTCACGCACTGGTGGAACTGACAGTCCTCCAGAGTAACACTGCCTGCTGCTGCCCGTGTGGCTCTCGTTCTTCCATCCGATCGTCCGGCGGCGTCATTGTTATCCAAGAGCAGCCTGTCATTCAAGCCAAATTTACACTCAGGCATACCCGAGAGATACGCTCGCATAACTATCTGGCCATTCACGTCGGCACGTAGGACTGTTCCGGTAGCCGACATGAGCAAGTTGACATCCTCAATAACATCGACAAATGCCTCGTTCTTCCTGTATTTGATGTCTGATCGCCGCCACGAGAGGGCACCCGTAGCTTGCATTGTAATTTTACTAGAATCTGAGGGCGAGTTTGCAATGGATGATTTGACGCCTTCCGTCGTGATGTACATTTTAAGAGTATCCGTTTCGGTGTTCTGAGGGTATCCAAAGTCAAGTATTTCTGTCGGTTGTTAATATCAAAATAGAAACAAATCAGCGAAGGCTCCGGCAAAAGTAATTGAGCAACAAAGGACCCTATACATATATTACTGACTCACCGTCTAACAGCTCATAAACAAGCACAAAATTATTCTTCACGGCCTCCTCATCGAACTTCCCAAAATATCCCCTGCCCAACAACACTAACCGATACAGAAACTCAAACACCAGCGCCGCATTCGCATTGCTCCTCGTCACCGCAACCAGGTATATATTCTCATGCTTAACATGGCTAAATGTCGTCGATCCCAGTGTTAGAATGGGTGAGCGAACCTGCGCGTTGGAAATGACCTGGATGCGGAATACGTCTGCCAGACGGGGCCGGCAGTCATTGCGAAAGGCGCGATAAATGAGGTTTTCGCCCTTCTGGTTGAAGATGAGCACGCCGGACAGCATGTTCGTAGATATGGAGGCGCCTGCGGACTTCTCACGAAAGGGGCATTGTTCGGTGGACGATTGATTGGCGAGTTTGCGGGTTGATGGTGGTTCATGGTCGACTGCTTGATGCGAAGGCAATGTTACGATATCGTAAAGTTTCGGTAACTAACGGCTGACGTCTGTATCTACGCTGTATGAAATTGAAAGGCTTGCAGAACCAAATATTACACTCATCGATGTATTTTCATTCAGTCAATATGAATTGAATAGATAAAACTCCGCCTTAGTAAATGATGAAAAGAATTGGCTGTTTGCCACTTAAAGCCGTGCGACCAACGTAGGCATCACTCAAATCCACTTCTATCCCTGATACAATAACCAACTGTATTACATTTCTTAAAAATCTACCCTGCTATCGTATTACGCTTCATGAACGCCTGTCATTTGGATGAGAGCGGCTATGCATTGTGAATATCATCAATAGCAAGAGCAAATCAGACTCAAAATGAGGTCTCGTATTGGGCCATTGCGGCCACTGTATAAAATGTGTTTGCCGGTATCCGAACAAAATTAAAAATAAAAATCATATCTACCAATGAAGAAGGAAAGAAAGGAGGGTAATAAAAAGGGAACTAGACACCCAATATGAAGAAATCGTGAAAGGACTCGCAGATAGAAAGTCAATGAGTAATACTAACATACCAAAACGAAGCCTAATCAACAATGGAAGGAAAGAAATCAGATCCCCAGATGAATATAGGTAGTTATCGTAATGCTCTAACGCCAGAAAAACAAATAAAAAATAAAAGACAGGGGGAGGTAGAGGTCAAGAATTAACGATATGGATATCATAAAAGTAGATCAAGTGTAAGAATAAAAAAGATGGAATGAGGGAGGGATAATAATGCCATTCCCATCAGCCTTCCGATGGTGGGAGGAAGTGGTTTTCGGCATTACGCCCTGCAGTGTTTGGTCTCATGTCAGTAGCAGATGCTGCATCGGTCTCGACAATGCCAACTTTTGGATCTGGAATCTGGATGTCGACAGACATATAACCCGTGCTCCGTAGACTCCAGATCTTCACGCCTTCTGTACTGCCGACAGTCTCATTCCAGTGCTCAAGCCACTGCTCGATGGACTTCAGATGGCTCTTGATGCCGGTCACACCGAGGTCATCCCAGACCCAGCCCGTTACTAGCCCAATAGCACCATCAAGCCAGTTGCGTACACTATAAGGGTCAAACGCAGATATAAGTTCCTTGTTTATCTTTGCGATAACCGTTCGGAACTCAAGCTCAGGAAGAATGGGGTCAAGAATTTCAGGATACAAATTCGAAAAAGTAGGCGCTAGATCACCCTTGACCATCCAATCACGTCGTATGCGGATGATACGGGTGTTCTGATATTCGTCGGATGTGACAGGGACATGTGGATTCATATGTGGGAAACAAGGATGCGAGGGACCCCACGCTAGCTCCTCCGCGACATCACCATCCGCACCACCACCACCGCCTGAAGAGTGGTTTCCGTTGGTAGAGGGAATGGAAGCAAATGCCTGAGACCGTAAGGAATGCTGTGACGGTACTTCTCGAGGGCGATCCGGATAGGCACCAGCAACATGGTTGGGATTTAACCCATTGGTCCGCAATAGAGCAGGATCTGGTCTGTGAATATTGTCTGCATCTCCTCGTATCGCTCCTGGACTTTGCCCGGGATCGTTGCCCATGTTATTTTTGTCCCACACACCGCTTCGTCGTTGACCTGGAGGAAGCCCGACACTTGCGCGTCCACTCTCTGTATCCGCGGCACTGCGCTCAACCAGCAAGCTCGTTGGACTGGGTTGCTGGCGACTGCGACGCTGTTCCGGGATGGTCAGCAGGGGATAAGCGTCCCGTTGCGATTCGATATAAGGAGAAGTGTCGGAGATTGGAGAAGGTCGTGGAGCGGTGACGACAGTTGTACGAGGAACGTAGTTGATGGGATTCCAGAGCCTAGACGATGGGGGTTTGCGAATGCTAGTACGGATAGATGAGAAAAGAGAACGTCCTTGGGAGTTGCGGCGTTGGTGGGGGGTATTTGCTGTTCGTTGGAGGGGGGGTTGGTAAGTGGGTGCTGGGGGTTGAAGTGAGGATGCGGCAGAGGAATTATTTGTGAAGATCGGAACCAGCGGGATATCCGTGTACGGCCCTTCTTCAATCGGCCGCGATGATAGATTGGCTGGGCGTTGTATGGCGTAGGACGCCGTGGTTGTTGCGGACAAGAGGAGAGAATGGCCCAAGGGGTTTGTGATGCAAGGAGAGGTTGATGTTGTCGGGGGAAAAACTGGAGGAGGCCGCGGGCGGTGATTGGCGAGAACAGGAGCCGAGGAAAGGGCTTAGGGGCAGGCTTAGTGACAAGCAGCAGCATGCCTGCACAACGAAAAGAAGAGGAGGAAAAAAAAACAAGAACAAGAACCGCTGATGGAACAATGAGGGGAAATAATATCAATCGACAGTAAATCGATTGAGTGTAGGGCAGGAGGCAGAATAAAAAGTAACGGTACATCC
>NW_001813981.1:3110480-3116934 GCF_000149585.1 Histoplasma mississippiense | reverse complement strand
CATGGGCATCAGACAGGAGATCCAGTCAATAGTTTTCCACAACAATCCATTCCGAGCGATTGGGGGGAGGAAGTCGAATCGATGGAGAGACTGAGAGACCAAGAAGAAACCGCCGCTTGATGGAACTTAACGCATCGAAAACTGGACTATCCTGAACAGCCCATGAGTGGTTACCGGAAAAGGGTCTGCAAATAGCTCAAACCAATTCTCTGGCAAAGGCCATGATCATCCGTTCTGTCTTCGCTGGGGTTGATATAGCTGCAATAATGTATTGGGCTGACTGGGTTTTCAAATCAGGCCGGTGTGAGGTCTTGCAGCCTCTTCTTCAATTGTCGCTTGTTCAGGTTATTCGAAAACGTCTCTTTCAAGGGCGGAGAAGAAGCTACAACAAGACTACGGAGGCTACGAGTTGTTTTATAACGCTGGCTGCGGGAGAAATGGCAGGGTCCATAGGGATGGGCGACGCAGCTGTGCAGCCTGCAAACCGTTCCAGGCCCACCAGGATTTTAGATCTATCATCAGCGGGAAGCATCAACTAAACTGCCTCCTACTAGTGTTTGTGACCTTGTGAAAGGAAGACGTATGCGCCTGGTTGCAAATCCGGACGTCTGATCCGCCGCCTCACACTCCCTTGGGAAAATTAGCGCCTTACCACGAAAAGTTCTCCGTACATAAAAAGAAAACGAGAATATAAGAGAGCACTGGATATTGATGGTTTCTCTATATCAGAACTGAGCTGGGGTAACTAAACGAACACCTTGCCCGGATTTCCCTCCATTCCAGCCCCTGCCTGCCCTGACAGCAAACTGCCACCTCCGGTTCAAGGTTCCAAGCAGCATGGACACCTGCATCAGTGGCCAATAACGGGAAGGCAAGGCGATGCCCCGGAAGCCAGTTCATATCTCCCCGGCACCCGCCTCGCTGGACCTGGTACGGAGTACTGAACCATCACCACGCTAAATCTTAATTCGGTCGTTGAGTTAGGGGCTTGCGGAAGTTGAACTTCATGCTCCAATTTCTCCTTTTTCCTTTTTTGACATTCTGCATCGTTTATTCGATTCTGATAATAGCCATAAAATCTACTGTCCACAACCTGCAGAGGCCGATTGGCATTGTGCAACTTTGTCTCCACGGCCAGAAGCATACCGCGTACATACATAAAAACGGGCGTGCAAAACGGGCGCCTTGCATCCAGATGCTCCTCCCAACTTTGTATGTCTGCAAACTGTGGAAATCTGGTTGATGTCTCCGGCCGTTCAGGAACTAAACCTAGTTTGGGGCTATGAATTGAGGAGGCTATATGTCGCAATGTTCTCTTTCACAGGGGCGCGGGTGGCTCGGGTGGGCGTGGGATAGTTCCTGTGCCTGACAAAACCCGATGACAGGGAGCCTCGCATTGACATCAACCTGCAGCAGCTAATGAAGACTATTGAGCCCAGGCCACAGGAACGGTAACCCTTGCCTCTCCCGAAGTGGAGATCACTACCCATTGAAGATCCGCCGCCGCTGCTGCTGCTGCTGCTGGGTCAGATTAGTTTGAACATTTGGACATTGAATTTCCTACGACTGCACAGTCCTGGAGGAGGTACAAGTTTCAGGCGTGCCTCATATGGTGCTTTGACTGGAAATACTTTTGATAGGATTCACACCTGTCTCATCTGTGGGCTTATACGAAAATCCTCCTGCGGCCTCTTCCATCCCACATGGATCTAAAATGCAAATCGTGAGATACTGATTCTGGGAGATGGAGATCTCCTACCCACAAACAGTCATAATAGGCCTCAGGCTGGTACATGTATTGTACTGTTGGCCATGGCCGTTGAAAAATGAGAGAACCAAGCAAAGAAAAATTATATATCATCAATCCAAAACACCATGTCAAAAAGGGATGAATCCAAGACAAGTTTCATATATATGCGACTCTCCTTCCTGCATGGTGAAAAATCACAGTCCTGTATGCGGAGCAGCAACATCTGCAACGTGTAAGATGCTCCTTGACATGGAAAAAAGGGTGCGTCAATTACACCGCATGGTATGGGTGCATGATCCTTCCCTACATCTCTGACCGATGAAATCATAAGTGTTTGTGCATTTCATTTAGAAATCTCTCCTCGACCATATTACAATACTTGTTCTGTTGCCGCCCCTGGGTAGACGCCGCAGCTATATGATGACGTTATTTACCTCGAGGGCTCTCTCTCGGATCCCAGACGAGTCTTAACCCTTCACCATTTATTCGTTATGGTCATGTCCGAAGCCAATTGACACAGGTCAAGAGACCCTTGAAACCGTGTAATGGTGCCAATGATGACCTCTATAACCAACCCTCATATTTGTCAAAGTGTTTTTGGTTATGCATTAAGCAATCTCTTGCCTGGGCGGAAAATGCGAATGACATCAACAGAAGGATGCACAGGCATGCGGCAGGAATTGATATGTATATATATATATATGTGTGTGTGTGTGTGTAATAAAAAAATTTTAATAATAATAGCAGTAACATTGCGGTTTGAAGTTTTACTGTGCATATTCTAGAATTTTCTGTAACAAGAAGAAGACGATAATCAAACCAGGGAAACTTAGTGATTATATGTTACACCAAGGTTCTTATGGGTACTGTATGTACGCAACTTTCCCAGATAGTTATATTGATTTGTCAACCATGAAGGCCTGGTCAGCGGCCAGAAATCATCTGCCGACCAACTAGCCAAAATAGACATTCCTCTGTTTTGGATTTCTTTTCTTTTTTCAACATACGCTTGAATGGTTGGCACGCACGGATATGAACTGCTGGCTAATCGCGAGTTCATCGGAACCCGCCCTTCAAAGGACCCTTCTACAGCGAGAGTCTGGGTAATAAGACACACAAGGAGGGGATTGGTCAGGGTCGCAATGTGTAGCCGCAACTCTACTGCGTATACCACGTTGCAATTTCATATAACAGGCTTATAATATGGTATTTTCCATCTGAACACCTCGACTCCTCCGCCACCTCTTGTGTTGAGAAAGGCATGGCACCATTGAGACGCATATAGAAGGCATCAATGATAGTAGTTAATCTGGGAAATGAGGAATTAATAAACATTAAGCAGTAGAGTTGTTCAGACCCCGAGGTTACATGCACGGAGGATTAAGGGGAAAGTTGAGGTATGGCTCGAATTTGACTCCTCTTCCCCTGAAGAAACATAAGTTTCTTTCTAGTTACTCCAATGGAGTATGTAAAATATTGTTTTCATAAATCTAGTACCTATGGAAGCGTGAAACGATGGAAAAAAAATAAATCGTGATCTATATACAGTTTAGAAGCGGCAGTCCGTTTGTAAGCATATCCCTTCCACAAGTACCAAACAGATATCTAGGCACTCTCCCAGAAAACCTAGAAAGAAAACCAGAAGAAGGGGAAAAATCATATACAGAGAACTTACTGCCCGTCAACGAGGGAGATGGGGGAAAGCAAACTTAATAAAAGCGCAGAGCCCTGGTCTTTATTGTCAGGAAGCAGGCGAGTGAGTCCCTGAAGCATGCTTATTTGCCGACGCTTGCATCCTCCGCAGTGCCTCGTTATGCATGGATAGCATATCTCCATTCCTCATCGCCTGCTCAATCACCGAATTGCGATAGCTTGTTCTAATAGCCTCCTTTTGCTTCCCTAACTGACTCCACTGATGCTCTTTTACTAGATCAGCCCAGCGCGTCTCCATAGCTGCGTCTGGAAAATGTTTTATTATATTCTCATTTCTGACAGATTCACGCCATCGGGCAAATTTGGCTTCGCGCACCTGTAGCGAATCCTGCACCTGTAGCGAATCGTCTTCATATTGACGCCGAGCAGTCACCAGAGACATGTTATCGAGAGACGGGAAACTACAGACGGATGCGGGACGGTGAAGGTTGGGTTGTGTTTGCGACTGGTTTTGAAAATTGTTGCCTCGATGAATTAACTCGCGACGGACAGAGAGCGGAATGTCGTCTGTAGATTCAACAGATATGGTGTTCTTGGTTGGGTATGGACTCGCTGATCGGTGTTGAGTTTGTGGTATGTTGAGAGAAAGTCGGGATTGAGATTTAAAAAAGTGATTGACTGTGGCGGATGAAATATTTGAAGGAAGAAGGAGGGATCTGTTGCGAATTGCGGATTCGCGCTGTGCAAGCAACGGGGGTGAAGACATGGAAGGTCCCCTGAATGATGGAGCCCTGTGGTGTGATTCATTCAATTCCAGAATACCGCTAGCAGGTTTATACGTCGATGAGATGGATGAAGTAGGCCTTGTTCGATTAGTCTCCACTTGGGCAGCTACGCCGAGGGTGGAGTTGGACCCTGAACGGTGTAACGGATATATTGGTGGGGTCTGAGAACTATTCGTAGAGTTTGGAGATCTGCCGGGTGGCGAAGATGGAGTATCGCTGGCCGTCTGTATGCCGATATACGATTTTCTCAGAGAACTCCGTATTAGTCTGGGGTCTGCTCCATGTTGAGACTTTGGAACGGCCGAATTATCGATATCTAACTCCCGAGACGACAAGGTGCTTGCGGCGGTTTGTTGAAGCTCAGATACCAGAACAGGAGCAACAGGTTCATCTGTTTCTGTATCTTGTTGCAAATCATCCACTTCCATGGCCTCTGGAGGCCCAGCATCTGATATATGTTTAGCCCATTCGTTTGTCCTATGGGAGAGCACCACTCTGGATGTATGGCTGGGAATGCTGTCCACTGACTCTGATGTCAACTCCACTCTAGGGAGAAGCACAGATTGTATTTTCGATAATCTATTTGCGATAGGAATGCTCGAGCTAAGAGATTCCGAAACATCACTAGGCTTATCGTGTTTACCTGATATTAGTTGGTCAGATGCAGTAGATCCGCCAGTAGCGTCGGCAAAACCAGGAGAATGAGTAGTGGCAACCTCAGTCAGTTCGACCAATTTACCATCTTGATCTGGCGTTTTCTTGATGGAGATTTCCGGCCCAGGGAAAGAATTATCGTCTGCTGGAGCATATTCAGTTTCGCATCCGTTAATCCGGTCAGGTAAGCTTGGGGTTTGCTCTGAACCATTGGACTCTGCCCATCTAGTTTTGATCATAGGAGTAGTATCATGGCCTTCCACAGATTCTCCATTGCCATTAACTTTACCTACGGCAGATGAGTCGGGTTCCCGTAACAGCTGTTGGTTCAGCCGCTCCTTGAGAACCAGAATATATGGAGGATGGGCTGCATCGGGTGCCGCTTTCTATCTGTGAGGCCGGTCCCATGTTGTAATCGTGTTTTTCATTGGCCTCCACTTCAACGGAAGAGGAAATGCTTCGAGTGTCGTTAACGAAGGCCAATCCGTCGCCACCATCATCTGTACAGTTGCTCTCCACAATGCGCCCATGTATCGGTTGCCGGAATGCAGGGTCCCTGTCATTTCGCACACATGCCATATAGTCTGACTCTGCCAACGATGCAGCAACTGAGCTACATTCATCATCCATCCTAACTTCAAATGGATTCGCCCTGGACGAATTAATTGCGATATTGGCGGAACCGGGCATCTCAGTATCTCCAGGCAATTCGTGCAGCCCTGGCTGATGCCCAGGGGTTATGCTCGGCTTCGTGTCTTGTGCGCCCCCGGAGGAGGAGTTATTGAAAGGGGGTGTATCGGATTGGGCCGGCATTGCAGTTGCAGCTACGGTGATTGATTCTCGCGACTTGTGAGGAGTATAGTTTCTGGCATCGCTACCTGGTATTCGCAGCGCATCCATCTCGTAAATTCGATTCTCGGATGTTCTGTTTACTGAATTCCCTGAGAACATTTCATGACCCTCCTCTCTCCCGATTTCAATTCCAGAGACATTCTGTGGTCGCTGTTGGTCACCATATACAGATTCCCAATGAGCTCTTTCTCGATTCGTATCCTCTGCCAAATTCTTTGCAGACATGCGGTGTGTGGAAGACTGTGTTGTGTTTTAGTTGACTGGATTGGTCGTTACCGTAGGAGGAATCGTGTGGACAATGCCAATGATTTTTCCATTCGGGGGATCGTTTTTGAAAGACGTTTTCGCATTTAGGACAGAGGATGTTGTTACGGAGACAGAAATTTTCATGCAGGAAAAGGGTACGCTCTGGAATCCATTGGTGGCAATTTTTGCATTGGGTATCATTTGCATCATGTTCGGCTTCCTCCAGGGGAGCCAATGTCTCTCTTGGCATAATAATTTTTGTGCGGAGGTTGAATTTCAACGGAGTTGTATTTGTCGAGGTAGTGTCATTGCCATCTGGCGTGTCTCCTGAGTAGGCATGCACGGAGATATACAGAGCTTCTGCATCCTGAAGCTCGATATTAGTGGGTTGCAGACAGATTCGCTTCGGGGAAAAGCTTGAGAAATCCCCAAAGACATGTTCATTGTCCCTGGGTCGGCTCCTTTGTCTTGTTGAAAATGGGCTGATAAATAGGTCCACGTCTGCACCATCTGC
>NW_001813981.1:3105166-3110380 GCF_000149585.1 Histoplasma mississippiense | reverse complement strand
CCATATATAAACCCAGAATTCTTTCAGACCAGCCTTGCTAAAGCAGTCAATGCCTAAAATCACAGCTGTGGCACCGGAGAAAGAAGTAGCGCAGATTAATGCATATATTCGCGTACGGCGAATGAACGAGAGACAATAGAAACCAATGGTAAGGCTAGAAATGAATGCTGCTTTATGCCCAGTCTCTACGAGGAGACCACCGGGTTTCATTAGGAGAATCCACATACTCAGGGAGAACCCGCCAAGCAAACACCCAAATCCTTCTGAAACCTCTTGGAAGGCCAAGGATATGCCCCCAAATACTGCACCCGTTGCTGTAGATGCAACAACAAAACCTCCTTGTACGGCATCGCTAATTGGAGGGTTCATGAGATAAATAATGAGAATCTAGGGAGAATGTTAGTATGTAGTGTAGGTTTCCCGTTGGAATTCAACGGACATACTGTAACACTAAGCGCGGATGAAAACCCCACAGAAAAAAATATTTGAATCCTTGTTAGACAAGTTAGCGATATTGGAAAGCAAGTGACAGTCGAAGAGATCTCAACCATATTTTTCTGATCCCAACCAACGCATAAATGCCTCCTGCTATGATAAGCACAACACCGGCAACGGATAACCCTGGAGTTATTCTCGGGCGGAGAGGAAGGAGGTTAGGGTCTGGCTCGGTCCCTACTTAGCATTAGCGTAGTCCTTGCATACTTGAACTGGAATGATTCACCGTTAAGAAAGGAAAGATCTGTGGGAAGAGGACTTTCGGTAGAAGTTGTATCATTTCCGCTCTTGCTTGTAGCGGTTGGATCTGGTTTAGACGTCGATTGAGTACCGGGTGCGGAGTTTGTTGCTGCCACATTTTCTGATAGCTTACTTGCAGCGTCTGTGGGCGATAATGTCACCGTGGGTGTGATTTTAGTTGGCTCTAGGGCACCAAAATTTTGTCTTTCAAAAATTTGAATCCCACCAACGCACGCGGGCCCCGTGAGGCTCATCGAGTAGAGGATTATGCATATGAAGCTGGCTCGCATGTTGAACTGCCGTCGGAAATTCGTGACAGCGAGGAAGAAAAAGCCCGCAGCTTATAACTCCTTAAGGAAAAATAAAACTCTTGAGGGTCACCCGAAGTTCAAAATAGCCAACGAATGAAATGGAAAACTAAATCATTCCGACATGAGTTCTAGGTAGTTATGCAGCCTTGAATGTTTAATTTCCATGAAGGTAGGACACCATTTCTAACATGCCCAGAAAGGCGCAACAAGATAGAAAATGCCGACGATCAAACATCACACAAATCTGAAGGTGTTTCGGGAACTTAGAGCTTTCTACCCTGTTCGATGTTGGAACTCGAGAGGGTCGAGTTCTGTTGATTTCTCATATATTCCCCTCAGAAGAAGCTGGAGAACGATCTGATCTGTTTCTTGGAACCCTCTGGTTAAATAGGGTCTAGACTTAGCCAACAGGGGAACCTGTTATGAAATCTCTCATTCCGGGATTTTCCTGCGAAGGGCTCCCAGCTTTCAGGGCAAAAAGCAGGATTCAGGGGAAAGGGATGCCAGACTGGCAGTCTGAGTGACGCGCATATCTTGCATGTTGCTGCCATCACCAACCGGCAGATTAAGAAACCGAGGCCAGCAGAGCAAACAATTATGGAACACAAGTAGGACAGGCGGGGAATAAAGGAGAAAACCGCCACCTCAGACATGATGGGAATGCGCCATCGAATCAAGTGTTGCTGAAACGTCCAGCCGGTTCCACGTAGCATAGAAATGGAAAATAGAAATGGCAACCTGTGGGCAGACAGGCTGGAGTAATGAACAACCCTCTAGCCACCAATTCCGGTGGGCTAGTTTGGAATTGACCAAGCGAGCATCCGACCATATGGGTTTATGAGTCGCATGGGTAAAAAACAGAGGGCGTCTTCATCCAGTTACTGCAGCCTACTCTAAGTCAAGATAATCAGTGAAGTCTTCAAAATTGGCCTGGAGTTGCGCAAGGGGTCAATCCAAACACGATGTGGCCCCACGTCCATTACAGATGGATTGACCAACCACCAGCCCAAAAAGCTAACTGTGATTGTGATACGCACACCCTATCATCACAATGTTATGCAGCCGTCCAAAAGCGGGTGAATCATATTGCTATGTTAGCGACTTTTGGTTGTTGGTGAAAGTGGTTGAGCGAAGGTGATTTTGATGACGCAGTGTCTTGACTAGTGAGCAGGCTCAAATTGACGTCGGTGACTTGAAAATCTTCGATTAGCAACATTCAACCAGAGCAGGGAAATCAACGGTTGATGATGATGCAGAGCAAATGGCTAGAGGGCTCAATTCCCGCATACGTCTGCCATACCTACCTGCATACGCCCGCATATCCAGGCTGTTGCGGCGTCCATTCCTCTGCTCGCAGTTGGATAACTACTAGTATAAAACGTGGAAGGATGTCCAAGGCTCGCGATGGAAAACTTTCGCTAAATCCTCAGCTAAGTTTCGGCGAAGATGATCCCCCGCAGCTCCCCTCTGATAGCGGCTCCCGCACGTTCCATCTCAAACTGACAGGTCATTCCATAGTCATGCTGTGCGACGCCTTCCACACCAACGACTTGACTTCAACCCAGTTATGTAAACGTACCTCAACACCTCCTGTAGTTTACCCTTCTCAGCGGGCCCTCCATAAACACTCAGCAATATTTTACAATTTTATCCTATACTATCTATTTTAGGGACGGACTCCTGAATAGAACTAACTCAGCTAATGGAGTAATAGGAAGATGGCGTTCTGTTCTTCGTGGTTATCTTGGTATCTTGGTCAAGATAGCAAAATACATAGGCATATCCTAGAGTGCATCCCTCTCATCTTATCAGAGAGAGAGAGAGCTTCTCGAGCTGATATTTCCTATAAAACTTTGCATCACACTGATGACATGACTGTGGTGTCCCGGAAAAAGAAAAGAGGCTTGTCTAGCCTGCTCAAATTTGAAAGCAGGGAACATTGAACTGCGCTTCAAAATGCCCGCAATGTGGTGCAGAGTCAATCTTTACCCCACTGTGTCGACCTTGGTATACTGACGCGATATTACACAAGGGACTGCCTGTTAAGTCCTCCTGGCTCCAGGACACCCAGAAGGACATTCGCCTCCAAGACGATTGAAGATTTCGTAACTTGCATTGTTCCACGCGTATCTGCTCCATCGGAAAATTTAGGATGGAGAAAAACATGCTCTTGCTGCTCTGTCTCACATTCCCAGGCTTCCTCCACTTCCTTGCTTGAGAATTTCACAACCAACACAGAGACAACGTTGTCTCCATGAGACAGACGCTCACATCCATATGGGCAGAGGCCCATCGGTGATGGTGATGCAAGCACGGGCTTCCCCCGCATCGATGACGCCCAGCATTATCGTATATCAGTGGACAAGAACTAGATGATAAATTCTCATATTTATAGACAGCACCTCTTCTATCAGCCTCCCCATAACAAAATCATAGAACAACGCGTTCGTCGTAATCGTTTTCTCGATGAGGATAATCCCGTGAGGCTTTTCACCAATGTCTCAAGATGGAATAACAAAATACTAAGCAGAAGTGGCAACAGCAAGATTATTATGCCACGCATGATTCCAGAGAAAATGTAACCCACCAGGCTCTCCCATTTGAAAAATGTCGCACAGTGGTACATGGAAACGAGGGGGGAAGCCTTTAAACAACATTTGTTACCGTTTACCTGGGGAGGCGATATCGAAACATCCTTTTCACCATGATGAGAGAAGCGGAAGAACAATATCCAGCAATCCTTTTGTATGGTGAAAAATGCAGGCAGAAGACCCACTTGTGCTACATAACTCGTAACTGCCAGTAAGCATGGTGAAGAAGGACTTCCGATCGCACACTGAATGATACTACCTGGTTATTTGACGAGAAACTCTGTACCTCGTGCAACCATCACCCCCTGTGTCACAGCCACTACGTTCAAACTGGTGGAAATGGTATATCCAACAACAGAATATGAAAAGCCAGAGGGCGGTGCATCTCGCTGAAGAATCTCAGATGATTCTGTCGTTCCGGCTGCGCGTTTGGAGACAGAATGTCTACCTAACACGCTCCACTCCACACACTCACACACACATTCATATGTACAGATACAGACTTAGCTCAAGTAATTTATATAGCCTGTAAGTTAGGAAATGTAAAGATCTATTTTTGGGAAACATAATGTGAATCAATTTCGCTGGACATTGTGAGATCAGTGGGCTTTGTTGAGGAAGCCAAACGGCCAGTTGAACTGTCATATGAGGTTTACCTCCATCCATGAGCAGTAAAATATCATACATTGCCTCAGGGTCGACAGGGGTCGTTCCTGATGGATACACCCTTCCCTTAGATTTCTTCGTGTGTTTGTCTCTTGTACCCAGGGAAACCTTCTAGACAAATCGGGTTTTCGCCTTGACGAAAACATGCGACTGTTAGCAGCTGCCACGGTATTTTGCCTTGCACGCATGACTAGCATCGAGCGGCAGCGACGCCAAAGGTAGAAGAGATAACGAAAAAAAGCCAAGAATATGCCGCTCGATGATTCAATAACTGGTTCTCCGGTAGGCAATGCTCCCATCAGCACCTCAGGATATCACAATGTGTTCACTGAAAAAAATTGACTCAGGGAGTTTGCACTGGAACCCCGGTAATTATTCGAGGAATTTAGAGTTGTTGGCGTGCTCTGCTATGGAGAAAAGCTCCAGGGAGCCGAAATCACCAACACAGATTTCTTGGGATCTCTGCCAGGGCGTGATTGTGGGTTTGACTATAACAGCGAGAATCAAGGCCATTCTAGTTCTAAGGCGACATCGATTGCTGCTAAACCCAGCTTCCTGCATAGCAGCAAGACATTGTCACGATGCATATTAGAACCAATGGCCCGTGGAAAAAGGTCAGTCTGAAGGATGCCATAAAAGCATTCTCGACTTTGGTGAAAGAGATGAAGAAAATCAGTCCAAACATGATTATACTGTTCAGGCGTCGTTATACTTCTTATAGGTTCTGTCCTGCCCCTGGGAGGATTGAGGATAATTCAAAACCCTAGGTCGAATCGTATGGAGCATACGTAAGAATAGTTTTTGCATATTCTAACTCCTCTCCAAAAAATAGTGCAAATAATTAATTCCCCATGAAGCCGTAAACCTGCAACAGGTTGCGGCAAGGTTGCCAAACAATCAAACAGCGCCAT
>NW_001813981.1:3099903-3104912 GCF_000149585.1 Histoplasma mississippiense | reverse complement strand
AAGAATCGGAGACAAATCCCAGCAGGGGGATATATCTTATCCAAGTGCTATAATTTATCTATTTGCGTTATTAGATATGTATGTTAAAAATTGGCCCCTCTGCATTCCGCGGTGGTCCGATCTGTTCATCGGGATAGACCAAAAACGGCTGGTGGGAGAGTAGGCAGCTCCAATTTCGGCATAATATAGATCGCACAAAAGATGAAATATATACTCTGTTAGCAGAAGCACGCTGTAAGATATCATTTTGACGTGGGGAATACGCTCCACGTTGCTTGCTTGCGTTCTGAGTTTCAATTTTCCTGAAAAGAGATAGAAGATCACATGACCTATCAATTCTCCTTAATATCACGTGCCACGCGTTTCGTGACAACCTTTCGGCTTTGGGCATTTTTATCTCGCGACGGAGCTCTCTTGAATCTGGCACAAGGCCAACGTCCAACAAATCTCAATCCCTGACATTGAACCCCATATTAAGTTCCCTGCCAGCTATACCGTCTCCGATTGTTATTTCCATCATCCTGCAATTCAAAAATGCAAGGTCTAATCCCCCTCCGTCCACTTCTCCGCGCCCCGACATCATCCCTCTCGACACGCAACTTCAGCTCTACCCGCGCCAATTCCCTCGCACGCATTAGCATTGTCGGTAACCTCGGAAACCCGCCAGAAATTCGTGCCACCTCATCCGGTCGTGAGCTCGTGAACTATTCGGTAGCAACCAGCTACGGACCCAAGGAAGATCGCCAGACGAGCTGGTGGCGCATCACAAGCTTCGTGCCTGAGGGTGCCAGCAGAGATCACTTACTAGGCCTGCCAAAAGGGTATGTCAATCGTGTGCCATTCATATATGTATATGCATATAGAACAACGGCCTTCTCGGGGCGGAGATATACCCCTGTATCTTAATTATACCGGAGGAGCCTGTTTGGAGCTGGATAGATAATAGTGAAATTCATAGCTAACTATGTCTGATTCTCTGTGACAGCACCCTCATGTACGTAGAAGGAGATGCAAGTATGCGCTCCTATGAGGACGCGGATGGAAAGAAAAATTCCGCTCTCGGTATCACCCAACGTTCGTTATCCCTTCTCATACTGTTTCGCCTTCATTCCTTATATGCCGCTTTTCACTTCTCTCCCACCTTCCATTTCACGTCTTACCTATAAAGTAACTAATCAAACCCCCCCCCCCCCCCTTTTTTTTTACAACAATAGGGTACTACGAAGTCCTTAGGCGCGGAAACAGTGAAAGCAGCGAGTAAGTGAGAAGAAAGCTATGATAGAGGAGCTTCGCGTGCCGGCAGACGAGCGACACTCTTATTTGACTACGTGCAATATCTCTTCTGGGCGTATAAGGATGGGAACTGAGAAAGCCTACATGTGGGCTTGGCTATTACCAGTATGTAAGGGTATGAATTATGTACGTGTACTCTAATTGGGCGGCTGTATATGTGATTAAACCAGCTTCCGAATGTTTCTTTTGTGTCTGATACTCTCCTCCATTTGTTGTCTTGTATGTTATTGCTGCACGGGTGAACATAAAGGGTATTTAGCGAAGTGACATCTAGTTGAGTTGGCGACACCCTCACCCAGGACCAGTTATATCTGTTGCCTGTTTTACTCAATCTTCATGTTTGTATGAATGGGTTTTGGATGACCTTTTCCGTCTTCCATTGGCCAAGTCTATATTAATTATTGGTCAAAGCCACTGTAGTCCGATTTTCACATATTTACATTTTATGTTTGTTGCTAAAAAGCAATGAAGGGCAAAATAAAACAAACAAGGCAAATCAACGTGATTTATGTATTTATTAATTTTCAGGCATATTTCCTGTTTGATATTTATTACATGTGTCACGCAAGGCGTGGATTGTAAATAACAGAGGTAAGAGTCAGGTAAATCAGCGACAAAACTAGGCCCTACTAACGACCAAATAATGCATCGCCTCCCCCTCCAGTTATCATCTGGCATATTGAGAAAAAGTAATTAAAAGATTTGAGAAATATAGAGAGAGAAATAGAAGAAACTCGCATATCGCAATTTATTCAAAGAAAGATGGCAAAGAGTCATGTGCAGTGCTTGTGTCTCGGCAAGCGTAAATAGGGAACAAAGGGGGTTTCGCAGAGGTAAAGACATATTTGCGACATGGGGTTTGAGCTAGAAGAAGAGGAAGAGAGACGGCAACAAATGCACACGCAAAATAGAGTGTCAACAGACCGATTGACCCTCGCGGCATAGTGAGTACGCCATCGAACCCGCGAGATGTACTTTAGACTTTCGTAAAATGCGCGGTTTTCTCATGGATTCTAGTATCGCTATCAAAATCTATTTCTGATACCGGAGCCTAACCTAGAGAGAGGACACGACTATTTGAGTTGAGTGGGTGGGGTGCTGGAGGCAGAGGCTTATTTATTATAGCCAAGCTGGAGAAATGGTGGTCATGGTCAATTATCGTTGTGTTTGTGGACTCAGAATTAGACCGTACGCTCCTGGGAAAGGATTATTAGCCAATGTCAGTTTTCAAGATGCATGGCGCGCAAAATATAGTAGCACATATAGAAAACGGTTATTTACCATAGAGTCGGGGAATATTCATCCATGGATTGTTTCTTCTTCAAAGCCGTCTTGGCGCGGCTACCAAAGGACCCAAAGCGAGTTGAATCTGACGCTTTGCTAATGGCGATATGAGGGTGCTCCAAGGATGGGAAATATCGACTCAAACCGACTCGGATAAGGAATGCTCGGTACATTATTGTCGCATCCTTTCCGAATCCAAAAAATGCGAATAGTAGGAAGCCACAAGTCACTTGGATCCAGCGATCATAATAGACTATGCCATGCATGGGAACTTTCACAATGACTCCCCATTCCGGCCCGTGAACGTCCTTCCACGAGTAAGGCACCCAAGGCTTTGACATTTCGATATTGCGGTAGAACACATAAACTTGTGAAGGAAAGCTGCCCAGAAGTAGTATCAGGGATAGAGTAAGGAGACGGATAAATCTCGACTTGCTTGTGTTGCTGCTTATGGAAACAATGTAGGAAAATTGTTGTCGATACTTGAACAATCGGTATATAACCAATACTAAAAGATTAGACAGATTAGCATCGAACACAATGAAAATAGCCCCGGGGTGGAAAAGAGCTTACCACAGTAGATTGTAGCCAGGAACAAAACAGCCAATGGCCATGCGAAGATAAGGGCTGTCGAGGGCCAGCTTGGGTGGAACGCAGGCATACAGCCTACAATTGCCCATATGTAATATCGACGGTGCTGGACAACGTAATGCAAAGCCATCATAAGGACAGGGATGACCACACAAAAAACAACTTCAAACGCAAGGGTACGTCTCCGCTCCCCCTTGCTTGGGATCAGGGTGGCACGATCTGTGTCCATGACATCTGCAAGTGAGCGGAATATACATACGAGAGCTCCTGCGATACCGGTTCCGAGAGGAGCGATGAGCTTTGTTTCGATATCGCAAAGCCCGGCACCATCCCACCACGTTGAAACATCATCTGTAGGCCATATTAAGGGGTTGATAAAGTTGAAGAAGTTGAAGATGACAAACCAAGCGATGAGACATGATGCAGGGAAATTCCCAGTACGTGAGTGCCAAACCAGAGGAGGAATGCACACCAGGACAGACAGAAAGGCTGTGGTAGGCAAAACAGTGGCTGCAGTTGATCTGTAATAAGGGCCACCAGGTGGATCCATTGTGGTGGGTTATATGGACGAAGAAAATATCTCAAGGGGTTAAACCCGCTGAGAAGACAGTTAACGTCCCAGACTCCAGATTAATGGAGCTGCCAGAAAGGGTAATTTTGAGACTCTTCTAACGGTTCACAAGGTGATACGAAATTCGAGACAGCGAACGAAATATCAGGATACGAAAGATGAGAGGATCAAGCGCGTAGATATCACGGCGGACATATAAGTAATTGAGAAGAAGTGATGAAAGCATGAAGCCAGAAACCGAAATCGAAGGGAATACAACGAAACTCATGGAGGCAACTAGCAATATATAAAATTTGCCAACGATCGAGCTCCATGGTGGAAGATTGTAGCTTGAACCAAGCCTGAAACCTAGAACGCAATTGCTACTATGCGCAGTGAAAGGAATAGTACGTCCAATACAGTGAGTTATTCAAGACAGGGAAGTCAGAATAACGGGACATCAGTAAATGGAATAAGAAATGAAAACCAGCAAATAGGTATAGATATCACAGGAGTGAATGTCAAAACTCTGTGCTTGAAAATGAGAGTCTGTGTCCTGCAATATTGATATTGAGTTGCGGTTGATCTAACCCGATTCGAGGCTCAATAACAACAGCAACAGTCAATCAAATCGTCTGAATTGCAGTCACAACTCCTGCAAACCGGGAAGAAACTTCGAAGTCTTCAACAATTTCTGCAAGACATGAGATCTTTACCGGCACGAAGCTCTTGGGTCTGATAATTTGTGATAGTTTGCGTTTGAGGGCGCATTGTTAAAGCAGGCAATGCGTCCTTGAGTAATGAAGCTGGCCAACGCATCGACCAACCCCAATAAGATATTTATCCTAGAATCAAATATCAAGCTTCCAGATATATCGAACGAAGAGAATGTTGCTGTGGTATTCTCAACATTCTCAAGTCACAGGGAGCAGTTGTCTCCCGGAGAAATACACCTCCAGAATTTTTTGATCTAGACGCATGTCGGAAAGTTAAAAACGGCCCTTCTGGAATAGAGGAAACATCAAATGGTATAAATATAGATATCTACAATTTTAAGTTTCGTCAGTCATTAAGTATTTGTGATCAAAGCAGGACAAGCCCAAATTGGTGACCAAACCGATCCGTATGTAAGGGCCTACCACGCGTGCTTGACACCATCCGCTTTTCTGGTATCAATAATGATTCCTTCACGCATAGAACAAACACTGGCCCGTTGGTTCTCACGATCACTTTCACTATAGCCACTAGAATAGGTTTTCGAGCGGGGTAGCGTATTCCGTCGATTCGTAGG
>NW_001813981.1:3097865-3099382 GCF_000149585.1 Histoplasma mississippiense | reverse complement strand
CCATTAGTTGGCATGTGGCACCGGGCACTAACTATTTCCAAGAAGTTGATTGCGCCGATGCTACCAAGATCATCGCGGCATGGAAACGTGGTGACACTTTGTTCGAGTAGCTTGACGTTTTTAACCATGCATCGTGAGCTGTCATCAGCTGAGTCTGCCCCTCTTGCCTTTGACAGGTAACATTCCAGTTTCCAACGAGACTCTCTCACGATGTTGAGCCGAGAACATCTCCAAACCATACATCCTCGCAGCCAGTAACTAATCTGGCTGGCTCTGCATCATACCTTCGTCATCGCGCCCTGAACCGCGCTGAACCTTCTCCAGGCATAGCGAGATTGCGACGGAGCTCAACGTTCTCTGACACCGTTTCAGAAGCCCGCAACTCCATCAGATCGTCCACCGACGATCTGTTCCTTCCGCGGGTTGATGCAAATTCAAGGTCCCTAGACAGCAATAATAATGAGTCTCACTGGCAGTCTGTCCCACTGGCGTTGGCGTTGCTGCCCGCAGTCGGGGGCCTGCTATTCCCAAATGGAAGCGCGGTAGTAACAGATATCACTTTACTGGTTCTGGCAGCAGTATTTCTTAATTGGTCGATTCGATTACCGTGGTGAGAGAGCCTACAAGAGCATATATTTTATATATAAATCGCCTGCCTAATAATGTACAACTTTCAGGGACTGGTACATCTCAGCACAACAGATGTCACGAAGTCTCACACTAGAAGACGAATTCGACATGGATGTGATTATCGAGCAAGCTGAGGAACCAGAGCTGGAGCCGGGCAAGAAAGAGGACCGTGATTCAAAGCCCAAGCCGCAAGAATGCGCAGCTTCGACGCCCCAATCCGCAACTGCCCGGGCCGCAATGGCGGAGCTCCACCGACACGAACTAGCAGCTCTAACATCCTGCTTCCTCCTCCCCATCGTAGGCGCTTGGCTCTTGCATACCCTCAGGTCGCAACTCTCCCGACCCTCCGAGGGCCTCGTGTCCAATTACAATTTAACAGTCTTCCTCCTCGCCGCGGAAGTTCGCCCATTTTCCCACCTGTTGAAAATGGTCCAAGCACGTACCCTCTACCTACAACGCCTCGTCTCTTCCGACACCGGGGAACCTCGCGAGAGAATCGACGCCAGCAAAATCTTCGACATCTCCACCCGCCTCGAGGAGCTAGAAGCTCACATCGCAGAAACAGCCAGCAAGCGCGAGCATCAAGACCAATATCAAAATCAACAGCCCCCCAACAGTGCCAAGCACGGAAAAGAATACCTCTCCGCAACCTCACCCGCAACCACCAAAGGCCTGTCCCCAGACAATCAAACACCACACCCGGACCTCTCAGCCCTTACCCGCGCCATGCGCCGCTACGAAAAACGCACCACCCTGCACGCCCACGAGACCGAAACGCGTCTTCAATCTCTCGAAGAGCGACTGAGGGACGTCATCTCACTCAGCACCGCAGTGGCAGCGCAGCAGCGCCGCGCAGCGTCGAATCGCAGCTCGCCGATATTTGTATG
>NW_001813981.1:3094659-3097765 GCF_000149585.1 Histoplasma mississippiense | reverse complement strand
TCGGGAGTGGTAGTGGTGGTGATAGTGGTGAAAGTGGTAGTCGCAACGATGGCCCGAAATGGGCGCCTCACTCCATTCCAATGTCGAGGGAGCTGATGGGTACTGCACTCGGTGACGGCAGGGTGCAACAACGAGAGATCGGGACAGGGAAGCTGCCGATACCGAGTTTTACGAGGTGACCTTTTTAAGTTGATATGAAGTCTTTCCCCGCCTGTTTATCGGTGTTTTCCATCCTTCTTCTTTATGGCTTGACTTGGTTTTTTTTTTTTTTTTTTTTTTTTTTTTTTTTTTCCCATGGGTTTCATGTTTGGGACATTTGTTATGATTGAAACCTTAACGAATTGTACGGTATCTTCTATATGTTTATATGTTGGGCATAGTAAGTAATAACGGCCATCTGTCTCCATTTGTGATCTTTCTCCTTCACTTTCTCTATCTTCATCTCTCTTTCTCTTTCTCAATTTCCTTCTTTTATCCCCAAACGTCCAGCATCCAATACTATTGTATGGCCTCTCCGAGATGGGAGGGGGAAGCGGGGAGCTACCATGTATTGAATATAAGCTCATATATATATATAATAATATGGGATCAGTTGATAATATACGTATGCCCTAGACAAAGGAAGGGAAAAAAGAAAGTCAAAAAATTCGTGCGAAAAGAGCAATATGTATACGCAGGTCATGTATATACACCATGGGTGTAGGTATAAGTAGAGAATACCGTTAAAATCGAAACGGGAGACTGTACATACAACACTACTCTATATATGAGAGGGGAAAGGGGAGGGGGAAAGAGGGGGGGGGGGAGGCGAGCGATTAGTCTCCTTGTCTATTTAAGGAAAGAAGATCTAATTTGCGGACCTGGGATTTTCAGTCGGCGAAGCAGGCGCAGAAATGTTAAGACAGCCTCCATCAAACATGTTCCCCGGATATATTTATCCCCCTTTCAAACGGAATTATCACTCCCATTCCCAACTCGCAACCCCTCATCAGCTCCATGCCCAGCAGCAGCAGCAGCAGCAGCAGCAGAAGAAATCTTCTTCTTCGCCGTCCCAACCCCACTTACGCCTTTCTCCTGATTAGCACCCAGCCACGGCTTCCTCGCCTCGCCCAACACCTGCCTACCCAAATAGTAAATCCCCTGCCCCAGCATGATGCACACAAACGCAATCGGATACATCCAATGCACCGAATACTTGAACACATTGATCCCAATAATCACGCCCCAAAAGTTCGCCGTGAGCAGGCTAATATTGAAAAACGCCGCCGAGGCCAGCCGGAACAATATCGGCGCCAGCGAGTAGAAGATGAACAGACAGAGCGTGTAGCCCGTCAGATACCCGCCGACCCTGCCATTCCACGTCGCGCCGGCGAAGGACTCCCGGTCGAAGATGGCAGCTTGCACGCCAATGATGAACATCCCGTACAGCCCCAGCTGTCCCAGGACTTCATACATGGGCCGCTTGCTGACGAGGTATTCCTCCGCGACGTTCGTGAGGCCGTAGCAGCTGGCGCCTACCAGGGCGAAAAGGTCACCCTTAATCTGGTTGCTGCGGGATGGACCGTCGCCGTTCCCGCCGCCGCCGGTGATGTGGTCGGAGCCGAAAAGCACACCCATGCCGCCGATGGCGACGAGGATGCCCAGGATCTGGGCCCAGTGGTAGCGGACGCGGAGGAAGAGAAAGGAGATGATCACGACAACGACGATGGCCCAGAAGTTGATGAGTTGCGCGCTTAGGATTGTTGTGTATTTGTAGGCGAGGACGATGAAGTAATTGCCCTCGACGTCGCAGAAGGCGAGGATGATGTACTTCCAGGCATCCTTTTGGATGACGCGAAGCCAGCGTTTGAGGCCGTAGCGATAGATGGTGTAGCTGGTGAAGACGAGGTTGAGGAGGACGTAGTTGAAGAGCGACTGGAAGGCTGGAATTGAGGTGTGGATGTTGGAGAGGAGCTGGGAGAAGGTGTTTGTGGAAGTGATGCAGAGGGCGAGAATTTGCCTGTTATTTCTCGCGCAAAGTTAGAAATCAGGCGTTTACATTGGAATAAAGGGAGGAAAGGGATTTTTGAACGAATGGACTGCTAACCCAAGTACAAGTACGATATAGAACTCTCTCGTGTGGAAGTAGGCGAAATAACCCGTCTTGCTTTTATCTACAAGATCGGCTACAGCTGGGTCTCCGCCTGGCCTCGCTTCCTGCCCACCATCCGCATCGACACCACGAGAATCCCTGCGGAAGTCCATATCCCCATTCGATATCGCATGATTCAAATCAACACCCTTTGTTTGGACATGGGTGAGGTCCGTACGCTCAGCCATAGTCATCAAACTTGCTTGCTCTCGTAGCGCAGCGGTAGCAAACCAAGATAGAAGGTATATAGAAATTGAAATAAGATACGGAAAAAGAGAAGGATATGGTTCTAGCAATTGGAGCTTTATAGGCAAAGCAAGCGCAAAGCTCCTGAAGTCGCTTGCTATGGGGAATTGGATTCCCGTGGGAAGGGGGAGAGGGAGGGATGAAGGTGGGATGGAGGAGGAAGCAAAAGAAAACTTTTCCCATATGTGTGCTCGGCAGTCCGTGCACCAATGAGGTCACCGGGCCCCGATCAATCAGATAACAAGCTAAGCGGAACGGCTGGATTAGCGTGGGGATGCATCTGTTACTGTAGTTCCATCGAGAGGTGCAGAAGCACGGAATCAATCCTCCCAGAGTGAAATGCCTTTCGCCCATATCGTCATCACCACCACCATTACTAACTATTCATAGTAGTACTTTTTCTCGGCTATATGCAAGGAGAGCTTCCGATAGCCACCCTGCAGTACTAAGAGCTAGCTGGACGCATGATGTCTACATCCAACCACACCTCCAGGGGAACCTTTTATCGTCTGCCCTGGTCTTGGGTCACCTTGAGGGACGATCGTGTGTAGAGAGAACCCCGTACTCCTGGGATCAGCTGGGAGACTCCACGTTTGGGCATTATATCTAGGGTCGCTAACTCTTACACTTATATGGTGCGTCGACTCATTCACCAGCGAAATGGTCCTCGGTAGGCAGGAGATTATCCTTTCCCATCACCAGTTCCACTGCTCGCCGTCCTACTGACCC
>NW_001813981.1:3074186-3093726 GCF_000149585.1 Histoplasma mississippiense | reverse complement strand
GTGATGGATGGATGACCGGTAAGGGTATCACATTCTCCCGTCTCAATTTGTGCCCATGATTAAGTCTAGATAGGGCGGGTGGCGAGATGCCGAGATCCTCGAGAATGTCGCAGAGTTTCACGTACCCAATCGACGGCTAGGATTCTATGGCTGGGGAAATATGGATATACTAGTTAGTTTATAGCCAGCCCAGTTGCGCAAGGAGCATAGGTCAATCATCTTCATAGTACGCAGCGACAGCATCTTTGCACCGCAGTTTGGTTGTCGCATGCCATTCGTTTTAAATGGCCAGTGTTCAAAAATGCGCGACCTGGGGAATGATCGACCCAGCCCAACCCGATTGCAAAGGGGCGGGACAGTCGACAGGCCATAGCATGAACAAACCCACAATAAACGCCATGCTGGCTTGAGCATTGCATGAGCATTTGCCAAGGCTTCGTTTTGTGCTTCCACGGCAGACACGGGCTGGCGCTGGAGTTGAAACAGAATTGGATTATTTCCGTTGGGTTGGAGCTTCGGGATGGGGCAATTCCCGCTTACCCTTTTCAGAGGAATGCACGGGAATATAGAGGGAATTAGCATAGATACTAGTAGATATTGCCAGGTTAAACGGAGGTCTATAAGGATATTTATTGACTCGCATCCCGTGTACCTCGAGCAGCAGTGTCCAGATGGACGGTGGATGGTGGATGCACGTCATGGGCTCCTCAGGCACTGGCAGAACCAGCCTAACCCAAAGCATCCACGCGGCTCCTCTCGCTGGCCCTCCCGTTCTCCAAACCAGCAGCAGCTTCACCACCGGGACACCACAGGACCAGGACATCCTCTGCGTCCATCCTCCACGTCTTCCATCACCACCGCGCCGCTGCGTCTCCTGTCTCCTGGCTCTGTCTCCTGCCACTCTTTCGCTTCAGGATATCTATCTAGGATCTTGGCCCCGTTGTCCCTGGTCGTGACTCTCCTCTGTTCCTTGTCTCCAGGCCTGGCTCCACCAACCACCCTAGCACCCCCATCCCGCGTCCGCCTCATCCTTCCCACGTCCATCATCAGCATCTCCCGGCCACCACCCCGTTGCCCACTGCCTTGACCCACCCGATCATTTCGGCATTCCTGTCTCTGCAACTTCTATCGCTCTTCTCTTCCAAGTTCCATCGTAGCCCCTCCGTCGTCCCTTTTCCAGCTCACTGCCCTGGCCGCGTTTCTCGGCGCTCCCATCCTTTTTTTTTTTTTTTTTTTGCGCCCACACACTGCGTACCCGTGGACCAACACTTGTCCCTGCCGAGGCACCCTCCAAGCACACAGCTCCCTTGTGCCTAGATCGCATTTCACCGGACTCGCACCATCGCTTTCCTAAACGACACATCAGTCGCAAAATCCCGCTGTCTCCTTTGCGAAAACGCTCGAAAGAGTGTTTTCCTCGTCTCTCTTCTCTCTTGCCTCCATTTCGTTCTTCTTCTTGTTCCTGTTCCTGTTCCTATTCCTCGTCCTCGTCCTCGTCCTTGTAATTTTATTTTATATTATTTTTTTGAATCCTCACCTTTTTTCCGAGATTGCCTGTGCCTAGTTTTCGGCTCTCATCACGCCGGGCCGGTACACTCGACTAGGGTTGGCACCGGAGTGACGAGACGCCCTTCTTCTCCCAGATAATGGCAGTGGTGGCACCACCGTCAAACGATCGAAAGCGGGTCAAGGTCTATGAATTGAGAGATAATGACTGGTTTGATAGAGGCACAGGCCTGTGCTCTGCCCAGGTCATCGATGTAAGCGCACCCTCTCACCCTTTTGTGCTAGCTACTCATCTCATTGTGATCGCATTAACAACGTTGGTGAGACACGCGGTTATGTTATCGGGACTACGTGCGGAAATACGCGCAAAACACAAATTCGTGCTAATGATGACCTTTCACTACTTGTTTAGGATGAACCGAGAATCTACGTGGAGTCGGAGGATGAGCCAGATCGTATGCTACTGGAGTCCAGGATTCGTAGAGATGATGGATATCAGAAGCAACAAGGTCTGGCAGCGATTTCCTGCGCTTGATCGCATGTGGGCAAGCGCTAATACTTTTGAGGACAGAAACGTTGATCGTGTGGACTGAGCCTGGTGGTACGGACATGGCATTGAGTTTTCAGGAAGCCGAGGGATGTGCTGTTATCTGGTTCGTCATAATCCGTGTTTTCTAGTCTTACGAATTCAATGGGTTGATATAATTGCTAATCGATACTACGGTTTTCAAGGGAATTCGTGAGCAACGTTCAGCGCCAAATGCTTGCTTTCACTGGACCAGGTTAGTTACGACCACTCTTGTCCCTTTCCCCGCGCGCTATTCCTCAGTCAACGTCTCCACCTCCGGGGAGAAATATATTGACTTTTCCCTAGATGATTCCCTCTCCGATGATGCTCTCGATTCCAGCTTCTCCAATCCCATAATCCTGCCTGCCCCGGAGCTTGGTAACCTGGCTGAGATTGAGCAACGAATACGACAAGCCAGCATCGGTCCTGGACGAGATTCGCTCACCAAATTTTTAGTCCGAGAAGAATATCTCCTTAAACTTCTACCGCTGGTCAGCGACGCTGAGGACTTGGAAAGTCTTCCGGATCTACATCGATTATGTAATATTATGAAATCCATCATCCTGCTCAAACGATAATACCCTAATAGAACTCGTCGTGAGCGATCATGTTATCAGTGGAGTCGTTGGCGCCCTTGAATGTATGTGGCTTTATATCAATTTCCTTCTTCTTAACCATATGTTTGACGCAAGAAACTCATTGTCCGTTACTCTCTAGATGACCCCGATTTCCCAACCCATAAAGCAAATCATCGTCAATACCTTAACGATCGCAGCCGATACAAGGAGGTTGTTCCAATCAAGGACCCTATAATTCTCCGCAAAATCAGACACACCTGGAGGCTACAGTATCTAAAGGATGTTGTTCTCGCGCGAATTCTCGATGATCCCACCTTTTCCGTGCTAAACTCCCTAATATTCTTCAACCAAGTCGATATCGTCCAGCACCTCCAAACCAACACGCCTTTCCTCAACGAACTTTTCTCTATATTCAACCCGAAAAACACAGACAACAAGAGAAAAGAAGATGCTGTGCAGTTCCTTCACCAATGCGCAGCCATTGCAAAAAACCTCCAAGCCCCGGCCCGCGCCAACCTCTTCGCAAACTTCATAGGCCATGGCCTCTTCTCAGTCATCGCCTTTGCTGTGAAACACCCCAACCCCGCCCTGCGAACCACTGGCATTGACATCTTGGTTACCCTACTGGACCACGACCCGCTCATGATTCGCGGATACATGCTGAAAGCTGTGAATGAGCATAAAGTGCCATTAACAGATACACTTATAGATTTGCTGCATGCGGAGACGGACTTGGGTGTTAAAAACCAGCTGGCGGATGCGATTAAAGTTCTTTTGGATCCACAAGTGCCCATCCAGGATCCGATGAGTAGGGCTGGAGCAGATTTCCTGACAAAACTGCGCTCACAGAATCCAATTCCCGATACCTTCGTGCAGAACCACTTCGATGAATCTGCGAAAAGGCTCTTTTTGCCGTTGAAGAAGATGGAGCCTAGGCAATCGAGTAAGCTTTCTCTCAAAGAAAACAGGGAAACTTTTAAAAAAGAAGAGGGAAAAAGGAATTTTGTTTTACACTATGTTAATGCTTATGGGGATACATACTAACTCTTGAAATTTTGTGCGATTTTAGTAAATGACCTAACGTTCCAAGAAGTCTCGTTATATTCGCATCTTGTTGACATTCTCACATTTTTTGTTCGGCAGCATTATTTACGGTGTCGCGGATTTATGCATGGGGAATCGCTTACATCCAGGGTGGCGCAATTGTTAGCAGTACCGCAAAAACATTTGAAATTAAGTAAGCCATCCATTTCCCCATTTCTCCCTCGTGAGCTTGGGCGTGGAAGATCGTTATCAGGGACTTGGATTGGTTCAGATGAACTTTTTACTGACTCTGTGTTCGCCCAAACTAGCCGCTTTGAAATTTTTTCGCACTTTGATAAGTTTACATGATACCTTTTACGTTGCCCAGATGACCCACAACAACATATTCGAATTAATCCTAAACATCGTCTATGAAACCATGCCACGCGACAGCCTGCTAAACTCCGCATGTCTGGATCTCTTCGAGTTCGTGAAGCGCGAAAATATCAAAACTATAATCGTCCACGTTGTCGAGAATTATAGAGATATTCTCAAGAACATCACGTATGTTGACACATTCCAGAATCTGATATTACGCTATGATCAACTACAGGGGTACGGAGTCGCGCCGGATGTGACGTTGTTCAGCCAGGACGAATCGGTGGGGACCCCGCGAATGCTCATCAATGGTGGTCAGCGGTGGCATGGTGTTAGGGAGATGGATGCCGCGGAGGAGGAGTACTTCGATACCTCGGATGATGAGGAAGATGAGGTATGCTTCTCGTCTCGTGAACTTAAACATGACGAATGGGGGGGAGTTGGGGAAGAACATGACATGAGCGTCAAGTTCAGTCAGACGCGTTGTTATCGTGATGGGACATCGGTACTCATTGTCGATTACCAACAGGACAAACCGCAGCGGATGGATGCCACGGCGGCGAATGCGAATGCGAATGCGAACGTGAGCCCGCCGACAGCTATCGCGGTTAACGGATCTGCGTCGCCAATTGTCAAACCCTTGGTCGATTACCCGGACGATGACGACGAGGAGGACGTAATGGATATAAATGTCCAAAGTCAGCAACCGCAACATACAGAACTCCAACCGTCAGACTCGCTAGCCAGCTCCATTGAGCAATCGGAACAACTGCGACAGCAAACACAAACACAGTCCGAACCAACCTCAACGACGTCACCAGACCGTTCCGCCACCCTCAGCCCACGTTTCCCCCCTTACCGCTACACAGAAAAACGCCGGCGCGAAGAAGACGATGACGACGATGAACTCGTCAAGTTATCCTCGGGCACGAAACGGCGGAGCTCAAGCCTTAGCAGCATCGGCTCATCGGGAAGCATCGGAATTGGTATTAGTTCATTGAGAAAGAAGAAGAGTTTCTCTGGCGTGGGGAAGAATGATGAACGCGAGCGTGAGAGTGGCAATTATGATGATGGGACAGGGTCAATGAAATCTGCAGCGGCGGCAACGACCGTGACGACGACAACAACAACAACGACAGGAACAGGAACAGGGACTGCTGGTGCTGGTGCTGGTGCTGGTGTTGGCGCGGTCGGGAAGAAGATTTCGATTAATTTGAACTTGTCGACATTGAAAGCTGGTCCGGCTGGGGCCAAGAAAAGAACTGTGGGAACGGGAACGGGACCCGAGGGTGGAGCCGGGACCGGACCCGGAACTCCGAAAGCGGGCAGGCCCACCGCATCCACATCCATCACTGCTGGAGATGAGAGCGATGATGGTGGTGGAGATCATGGAGGCCCCGAAGCCAGGGTCGATACTAAATAGAAACTCGGATTCACACTTCTGGTCTCTTCTCTGCCTTTTTTTTTTTTTTTTTTCTTTTTTTTCTTTTTTTTTCTTTTTTTTCTTTTCTTTTTTTTTTTTTTTTTCACCGCCGCGTTGCGATGCGATGCGATGCGTTTCATGGAATTGAATTGAACTGTGCCAGTGCGCTGCGCTTTTTATCCCTCTTGTTTTGAAAACTTGGGATCTTTTTGCTTGTGCCACAGGCATTGGTTTTTGGTCTTAGTTTGGTGGGTGTTAAAAGGTTCTTCTTCTCTACCTGTTTTCTGTTTCTATTTTTAATTCATCAAGTTATACTCTGATATTTTTTTTTTCTTTTTGTCCCTGACTCACTCCTTCTCCTGGCCGCACCTGTTCTATATATAATCTTTCTTCCCCCTCCCGTTTTCTCTTTATGACAGGTGAAGATGAAATGAAATGAAACGGTGAGGGCGATTTGCATGAGTCGTTTTGTGGAGTTATATTACTCCACTTGTTAAAATTGGCCTTCTTATTCCGTTCCACCACATGTGTATGTATGTGATGTGTCTATCTATGCATTTTCCACTTTGAACTTTTTCGTACAAGGTTTGTTATTACAGCAAAGATGTGGACAGGAAGAATCATTAAAGGGAGCAATTGAATAATAAAACATTGGGAGAGAGAAAAGAGGGAATAGGGGGGAAGGGGGAAAGCGAAGCCAGAATACACATAAAGAACAATCCCCGAGCGCCCACAAATGCCACGATTTATATAAAACAACTCCAACCCCCATCCTGATAACCTGTCATTAATTCACTTGAACAGCACGATCCAGCCAGCCCCCAAGTCTAAGGTTCACAATACGCGCCAGGTCCGTGGATCCATCCGCTTGCACACCCATTTCCTCGAAATCCTGGAGTAGTTTATCAATGTATTCGCCCGCCCCTGACAGGTGGAGGATATACGCAATGGCCCGGTGTAGAGCAAGTAGCCGGGGGGAGGGAGCATCTATCACCCTGCCTTCGCTGAGAAAGAGTTTGCGAGTAATAGGTAGTCCCCGACGCGCTGCCGAAACTGGATGGAGGAAACTGCCTATGCGGTAGGTATGCTCCTCGCCGGCGATGGCATCAAAGTATACCCGAAAGTCGCCAAAGAGTCCATGGAAAGTAGGAGTCAGACTGATGGCATTGCGTGGGCTGTCGATCTGACTACCCTCGATGAGATGAGCCACGTCGCAATCAAACATGTTGAGGATGCCAATGGTGGTCCTTATGGCATCATTCTGTCTGTCATTTAGCTATGGTGAAAAATCTATTTGGAAGAGATAAACTTACCAGCTGTAAATTCTCGCTCATTTTTGTAAGAGAGTGGGGAAGTATGTGAGCCACTTGCAGGACAGCGAGTGTAACCTCGTTGCTAAGCAGATTCCCCTCATCATCTCGAGCATCAGCACCGTGCTGATTGGTTCGCTTTATCTCTTCTTGCGAGTCAAAAACTCGGGAGATCACACAACGATGTTTGTCACGAGCTAAGCAAAGAGCTCGAAGGTATGAAACTCGGTCAAGGGTGCCACTGATTTCATGCGGTGAACGTACGCTTTGCATGGCTGAAAGCTGTGCAGGAGAGGGCTGTGGTGTAATTTTTCCATTTGCTTTCACTGATGAAGGTTAGTAAATTTGGAAATCATAGGGTGTGGGCATAGCACAAACATGGGACGAAGAACTGCTCGAGGAGCATGTCTGCAAAGTCAATGAATTTTTGACGGATCTGACTATCATCAGTGTTGATATCTTCACTACTGCTGATATCTAATCCCATAATATTGAAGAAAACCCGCAGGAATGTATCCTTGGACATCTCAGAGCGCGAATATTCGTAGGTATGACGGACGAGCAAATGACGACTGTATCCGCCCTTGGAGCCAACGTGATTGGCAACGTGGTCGATAATATCGTTTAAGGCCCCTCGGGCGCGAGAGCGCTCATCTGTAGTTAAGCGACCAAGTTGGGAGCAGTTGATGATATCCTCTAACGATGCTTGATGACGATGGTGAGGCTGGGGTTGAACTTGAGAGCCGGAAGATAATCGGAAAGAGCCTTCATAAAACGACTGGGGACGATTCTGGGATGCCATGGTGCAGTGGGTGTAAGGGAAAAAGTCATTTGTGTCGGACGTCTGAGTGGTTGAATTGACTGCTATCTACGGAGTACAGTACGGACTACGGTACATATGCAGTTGTTCGGGAGCCAGTCCGTAATAAGGCAGGCCCACCGCACGTGATGAACCCTATTGCAGGAGGTAATGTTGTTGACTGCTGTTCTTCTACTGGATGGCTTGTATTTTCTGGTGAATGGATATTCTCAGAGAGGATACAATGGCGTGGCAGATGACTACAATATATTTAGTACAATTCTAGGCTATTATTTCCAAGGTAGCCGTCAGGCCTTATCGGGCTGATTGGCGTTGTCCTTGCTAGATCGCCGATGGACCTATTCTGTAGTCGCCTTAAGAAACTATACAGATAGACTCATTTTGAGTAGCCTCCTACAGATCGTTATTCCGATATATTATCCGAGAGGAACTTTGATTTCAGAACACAAACCTGAGCTCGAATACCACATGGATCCCTACCAGAAACCTTTTTCTAAATGCTATCTAGGTAATTATTACAAACCAGCTAGCCCCTCACACTGCTGTACGAACATGCAACCAGCAAAATGTGGCAGTATACAAATCCCCAGTGACGATGATCGAGGACTTTCCTCTTTGAGACCAGTGAATAGCCAACACATCGACAGCCTTCGTTCCTGATATTCCCTTCCACCCTCCACCATTTCCCATCTCTGGTTCTCTTCCCATCAACACCGGCATCTGTTGTTATATCAGCTTGTGTGATTTTGAACCTAGCGCCCCGCCACTACAGCTCTCTATTTTGAAGCACATCTATTGCCTCCGTTCTTTGCTATTTCCAGACCCGTTCGGTTTTCACAACCGGCTTCATGTCAAATCCTCCCTCCCTTCCAGATCCTGGATCAAATCCAGTTGAGGAAACGGCCCTGGCATGTGGTAGATTGGTTTTACCGGCTACGGCCTCTTCCGGCACGAGTCCGTCACGGCCTATGCCTGAACTAGAGAGTGTAACTCCAAAATTTCCAGCTTGGAATGACGCCGCTGAGGCGATACATTGGTTTGTCCACGTGAGAGCAGCTCTGAAAAGCGTTGTTTATCGATATTGCGACCCGTTGAGAAGGTCTATTGCTATCTTTGCTCAAATCAATGCGACTCAATATAGCGACTACCAACCCTTGACTGAACAGCTGAACAGTGTTCGGATTATGTGGAAAATGTTTGCGAGTCAAAACGATGTTACGCCAGGGTTTTTAGAGAGCTGTGTGGTTTCTTCTGATTTCAACGGTGCAGTGAAGCGTATGAAAACACCTAGAACGGGGTCAAAGGAAAGTGCTTCCGAAGTGAGACAGCTCCGAGACCTGACCAGAGGCATTATTGAGGAAGCCTGTGTGCTTCAAGGGCTCATTGAGGAGGCAAACCTGCGGTTAGCAGAAGAACAACTGAACGAGGAAAATGTTCTTCCTCAGTTACCAGCACTTTCAGACCTCCCGTACATACTACCATACATACAAGATCGACGTCGACTACAATGATGGGAAATACTGCTATGGAACGAATTTCCTCTTCTGTTAGCCATAGCTCGTCTGCAAGTCCCTCTGATGAGCCGGCAGCATTTCCTCCAATTGCCAGTGAATCGCTTGGGGATACAAAACATGAAGCAGACAGCGAAGGGAATAAGGAGGAGGATGATGAAGAGGAGAAGGAAGCGGAGGAATCAGAGGAAGAGGACAACCACTACTATCCCTTCAAAGTACGACTTCCCGAGGAGTTAGATTTGACGCAATTCGATGCTGTTTGGACGAGTGAGGATGGGTATCTTGGCGATGTCCCGGAGGAACTTAAAGATTATTTAGAATGTACTCGTAAGTCTATGCCTAGTGCCTCAAGCTATCCATTGCGACTTAAACATATGCTGACATTTACCATTTAGGCGGTGCACAGATGATTGGCTCTATTCGAAGCATCTTTTGGCTTGATGGCATCCAAGAGATGGTGGATGCTATTTATGACCCAGCGCTCGTAATAGAAGATGAAATAGCCGAGTGTCCGCTTGGATGTCTGCCTTGAGCATTTCTACTAGGACGCTACGCCGAGGAGGGAAAGGTTCCACAAAATGTTTTTGACAAGTACTCCATAGACACTCGAACTTTTGGATGGCAGAAGCCTTTTTTGATCTGATAGGTCGTCCCCACGGTCAATACGTACTTCCATTGGCTTTGGTACAATACATACATATCTGGGCCTTCCGCCTCTAGAAGTAATCTGTCAGAGTCCACTCTTCTCGACCTACTTTGATTCAGAGGGTAAGTACGGTCCACTGGGATTCATCTGGCTAACTTCCTTTCGAATGCATTCCTCACGTTAAGTGAAACAGGGAATTGGATATCCGAACCCCGTGGGTATCCAGCACCATTTAATTAGGATCGTAACGTAACGGGCATGAAATGTAACATGATCGGCCAAACCTCAAACCGCACCCTCCCGGGGCGGATCTTCAAGAGCGGCCTCTTGCGTCGCTTAAGTGGTCTGCGGCTGTCTAATTTCCTGCTGCGAAACCCCTTCAGCAACGCTTCGCATTCGCTTATCTTTAGGTTTCCAAGAAGGAGGGTAGCGGCTAGCCTCTCCATTTTGACAAAGTACGTATCAGCGCAGCTCTCCCCGACCTCTCTTCCTCGTCTTTGACTCTAGGATATCATCTATCAGCCACGGCTGTTTCGCGAAGCGGCCAGCTCTCGAAAGTGTAAAACATCAAAAACTGAATAAGATCAAACCAAAAGAGACTGGATTTGAAATTCGTGGTCTCAGTGACTAGTCTACATATACAATCTATTTAGTTTAAAACTTCAGTTTAATTATATAATTGAAAATTCATAAAGCTGTTGTAAACAAAACTTAAAATATCATTCTGTTGGCATCCCTAGTATTGCTCGCTAGAATGCCACGTGACCACATCTATTTAAGCAATTCTGCGTTATCTCAGTAAACTCAGCCACTCCACTCCGAGCTAACCCAATCCGAACTACTGCTACTTTCTGCCAAGTCCTGCTAACATCTGAGCCAATCAACTGTCACGGGGCTTACACTAAACCTAAATGGGACATCCCCAGCAAACTCTTCGCGGAGCGTCTGAGAAAAAACGGTTCCTGGTTGTTAGCAACACGGGAACGATTTGCTCCTACCATAATGTTTGAGATAGAATCACTGTGCAACATCACTCATAGATCATTTCTCTACCACCTTGGAGGGTTAATTTTTCAATTTCCTGTCGATTGATGTAATTTTTATCTGAAAATACATATATTCTGAGTATGAAGTGTCGCGTCGAAAACTGCTACTATGATTTTTGAACACGGGAACGATTTGCTAATTTTTCAACCATGATCATGTCTAGTCATCCAACGCCTTGATCTTGCCATCAAAACATCTATCCAGCCATCAGAGACTCTAGTCAAAGCACCGAGTGTATTTTCCAGCGACTTCCGGCAACTTCTGGCAACTTCTGACAACTTCTGAACTCTTGGCAACCTCACGCGGCACATCAACTTCTGACAACATCTCTGAACTCCTGACAACTTCTGGGATCTTCCGACAACTTCTGAACCAATCACATAACACTTCTTTTTGACAGCTGGGTCGGACAACGTCCCATCAACTGCATCAAATATGGCCAAGGGGGATCGAAGAAAACGCGCAAGTCAGCTACAACAGCGGCTTCAAAAGCCATCATTAAAGCAAATACTTTCAATGAACATTGAAGATATGCCACAACTTGTCATGAGCTATGCCGGACCAGATAGTATCGACAAGCAACAGGATGTTATTCAGTATTGTCTTCAACGAATACTTCAAGGCCCGCGTCCAGATCCTGAGTGTACTCTTCAGCCACGCATAGAACAAGTCCGTATACTTCGGCGCATGATATATGGATATAGCGACACTTTATTCATTGCCAGAACTGGCTATGGAAAGAGCCTTATTCTTCAATCCTATACAATTCTGACAGGAAAGATAACCATTCAACTGGTTCCTCTAAACAAGCTTGGTGATCAGCAAACAAGAGATATAGCACGGTTTCCCGGTGCCAATCCTTGTCTGGTCAGTGCTGATAATCTCCAGGGGCAAGAAGACTTACTCAAACGCATTCAACAAGGTGAGTATACACATATACTGCTCAGTCCAGAGCAAGCTCTTTGCAAGCGATTTCAGCATGTTCTTCAAGACCCTACTTTACAAGAAAAGATTGGGCTTGTAGCTATCGATGAGTGTCATCTTGTCACACAGTGGAGTCAATTCCGTAGTCAGTTTGCCAGGCTGGGGCACCTGAGATTGCTTCTTCGTGAGGATATTGTCTGGTTTGGCTGTTCCGCAACCCTCAGCAGTAAAGCTGAAGATATCATTCTTCAAGAGGCTGGATTTCGTTCTATTGGTGTAAACCCACGGCAGACTCAGGTTATTCGAACTTCCATTAACCGTCCTGATATCTTTATCGGCGTACATCCGATTCCACGCGGTAAACTTGTATCCTATGATATGTTATATTTTTTATTGAACGAGGCCATTGATACAGATGGAAAGATCATACCTCAACACATTTTAAAGACCATTGTCTTTATTGACAGTCATGTCAAGGTTCAACAAGCAGTGCAATATTTCCGATCAATACTTCTTCAGATCTGTCAGAATAACAGGCAGAATGTCAACAATACTGACACCTCTTTCATCAATGACACCATTCAGCATTTCACATCTCGAGTGTCTGAAGTGGATCAGAATATTCGCTTCGAGGAGTTCATGAAACCTAAGTCAATGGTATCCAGATCAGAATCGTGATTGAATTTTGCAAAGAAGGGAGTATTGATAAGGCATTTCAGCTCCTGTTTAAGCAAGACAGTATAACGTTGATTATCATTGAATACCCCTGCTTTGGAAAGTGCTGAATATAGTGCATTTCGCCGCTTCGTAGGAGTACTGTATCGTCGATGAGTCAAGATATCGGGACTCTGAATCCAAGCCTCTATAAAGGCCTCCATTCCCCAACTGTTTCGCTGTAATGTTCTGACAACGCGAGATAATTTTGACCGTCTTTTCTGCCGGTTATAAGGCATTGTAGGCAGGTGCTGTGGGCCACGGCGGTTTGATCGTGAACAAGCTCGCGGGGTATCGGTATCAGTATCGGTGATCTCGAATTCCGAAGGAGTATCAATAGATTCAAGCTCTGTTAAGTCACTGTCTGATGTGTCATATTCATCATCTACATTGTTGGGAGACTGTAGTGGTTGTAGAGAGGATTCATCTTCGAGTGATGAAGGATATTGGCTGGAGCGCGTCTGACATTGGGTGTCTTGAGATTCAAAAGACACGCTGTCTTTTGTCAACGATTGTGACATGATGAGAAGGGGTAGTGAGTTGTAAAATAGCAGAGATGATAGCAGAATGGCTGAGGATTTGAAAAATATCGGTTTGGTGATGATCAGGCAGATATTTAGGGTAGATGTATGATTTCGAAGTCAATCGAATATTTTGTATGGGCGGTGTTGATTTTCCACACACGATGGAACCGTTTCTTCTCAGACTCTCTACGAGATATTAGGTTGCGAGCACGTGTGAAGTCTCTTATTGGTCCAGAAGTTAGCAGGACTTGGCAGAAGTCTAAAGGAGTTTAGTTGGTCGCGCTAATCCGAAAATATCGAAAAGAGAGGCTGAGCATGCTGAGATAAATTCTGCGCCCGGTTTCAAAAGTTTCGTTCAGCCAAGCTACTATCTACGCCACTGATATACTAGTTGAAATATCATAGATACCGCTAATGAGAAGCAATTATCTCAACCTGTGCTGTGATAGTGACTCTGAAGTCTTTTGATGGTAAAACTACTAAAGAAATCAGCAATTTCACTCAGATATCTATTTAAATCATCAATTGTATCTATAGAACTGCTCAAGATCATGATTTTAATTCAGATCTTCTTTATCTTTATATCTGTAATGATTGATTAAAAGATGCTCCTCACTCTGAATGACCCACAAAACAGCAGTCAGCCCAAGAACATCATCTACAGAGTAGATACACTGTGATCAATACGGGAGAGAGAAATTCTGTGCTGATGTAGCAGGTGAACTCAGTTTTTAGGGCGTGTTCGGTTGGCCCGTGTAAGCTCTTATCTCCTCGTGGTTAGGTTTGCCCCAATTAGCGTGGTTTCAATTAGCGTATATTATACAGCATATTATTGACCGGTTAAGGTAATTTTGGTATTAGTCAGTATTATTGTATTTAAAAAAGCTCTAATTAAGGATTCGCGTTGTAATTACCCTATCAAGCCATCTTATGAAATTCTGTTACAAACCTACGGCACAACCCTGAGAGCCATTGGACAAGGAACGACTAAATGGTAGAGGGCATGCAAGCTAGACATCGGATAAGGAAAGATCCGGTTAACCAATAGGAACAATAGGTCACGTGACATAATGGATCACCTGGATCACTCGGATCACTCGAGTGAGCGGAGTGATCACAGCTACAGGATCTACTGCTTTATAAGATTTTATATAGTTTCAATTAAATTTAGATCTGATGAATATAATAATCAATCTATAGAGACAATTCTATATTCTTAAAGATCTTGAGAAGTCTCTGCTGCATGTATGTATGTATGTATAGATTTAACGTCGTCCCGGGGGAAGCGGGCAGCGCCCGCGCCTCGATGGCCTCCCTCCCGAAGGGCATGGGGACGTGCTAAGCCGGAGAGATCTCTATATACACAGTACGAAAGAAAACAGGATCCAGATGGCGACTCTTGAAAAGACTCAGTTTGCAAAACTACGCATTCACTTCTGGACCGACATATGACCATTCATGGTGGGGCTATAGTGCGGTCTCTTAGAGGCAACCGCTGCCGTGCCTGGAAGGCTTAAAAGTCTCTGCTGCTATATACTGTGAAGTCTTATTTTGCATCAATTTGAACCCAAAATTTATCTACATTTGTTCATGAATAAGAGGAACTATTATTTTTGTAATAGAAAGTCTAGAAGATTGAGAAGAGAATAGATTAGCACTGCTTCTCAAATAGTCAAGAATCAATCATTATATCTACCTTATTGATTATTCCTCTCTGGTTCCCACATTATGCTACGACCGCCAGCCGCAGCGTATAGATGGTAAGATAAGTGGCATGGCCGCTGTGGACCGGGCCACACCACCACACCCACGGGTATATATATCACTATGAGCGCAGCCATTTAACAAATGGTTACGTTGGCCTTTTGCTATGGATAACGTAGTGGTCATAGTGCTAGCTTATCACACCTCAATCCTTTTCCCAGAATGGACAGAGGTCTTCTATAGTTTCATTAAAAGTCTCTCAGAACATCCATCCTCTTTTTCTCGGAATCTTATCTATTATATAGATTGAATCAAGTGTTACTTCTTCTCTGTGAGTCACTCAGATTCTTGTAGATTTAACTCAAATCCCATTATCTTAATAGATCCAATCGAGTCCAGAAGAAGAATATCTCAACATTGATCACATATTGATCAACTTGGAGATGTAGCAGAGGCTTCTGGAGGTGCAATAGAAACCTCAAGAGCAGCACCATCTTGAGAGCAATAGAATGATAATAATGAGTGTAGGAATTGTGTAAGTACAGAGGGAATAAGAATGAGAAGCTTATATGGGGAAATTTGAGGACACGCCACCTCAGAAGAAAGGTTACCAGGGCACTAAAATATTAGGGTGGTCCTAACGAAAATATAAAGCTAGCTACGGTTGGCTATTGCGGCAACTAATATATCCCAGGTAGGACTAGGGTTCAACATGTTGGTCTACTACCAGCATGGCGCTGGTGGTGATTGAGCTCTTTTGCCCCAGTGGCCTGACACAACACCTCTACTCACACTGTTCGCATCATCCATACTAGTTGAATCGACACAAACAGAAAACAAGAGATGAACCAGCTAGCCACATCTCATATCACCACCAACAGCTTTTTAACATTCACCGGTACGAGTTGCACAGCAGACGACCCCGAATCTATACTTCTATACTTCATCCCTGGAAATCCGGGGCTGATAGCTTACTATCATACGTTCCTGTCCCTGCTGAGTTCAACTCTCATATCCAGTACCGAGCATAGTGACTATGATGACGGGAGTGCCGAAAACAACAGCAGCACGGCCAGCAGTAGCCGCATTGGCAAAGCCCCCCAATACATCATCCATGGGAAAAGCATGGGAGGTTTCGAGATTGTTGAAAACGGGAAACATGTGAGTTGTTGTAGTCCGCCGCTCACCAATATCAAAGCAAATGGAGGGATGGAAACACAATCGCAATCGCAATCGCAACCGCAAGCACATCATCATCCAACAACAAAGACGGACAAGTTATACAGTCTCTCTGAACAAATTGAGCATGTGGAGCGGAACCTAAACAATTTCGTGGATGCGTGGCATGCGAGAAAACGGGCGCAGACGAGGGGAAAGGACCTCAGCGATGATCAAGGACGATGGCGGCACTTTGGGGGTATCAAGGTGATATTGATCGGACATTCAGTCGGTGCCTATATCGCTATGGAGATTCTCAGACGGCATCGGGAGTGCATCAAGCAGAAAGGAGCATCTGCCGATACAGGGGGGCCCGGCATTGGTGCTAGTGTGAACATCGTCGGCGGAATCCTCCTCTTTCCTACCGTAGTTGATATTGCGCAGAGCTCGTCTGGGAGGAAGTTGACTGTTCGTTTTTGGCTCCCTTTCCATTCAGTTCTGTGCTGAATTTTTGTTGTTTCCTTTCCCCCTCCTCAACCCCTTAAATACGCTCGGTCTTTGGGCTTACGCCAATTCACCCCCCTTGCTTCGCGATATGATAAGTTTTCTGATTATCCAATCTTTGCCCTGGTCCCCTCTCTGCTACGAATGCTGTACGAGCTTCCTTCTAACGGCTATTCAAATTCGCAGAAACTTCTCTACGTGCCTTACCTGGCGTTCCTTACAAGTCTACTCGTCAAATTCCTGATATTTATACTGCCCGGATCCTGGTTACGTAGTATTGTGGGTAGAGTTTTGGCTTCGACTTCGGAAAACGCAATTGATACAACAGTGGCGTTTCTGAAGAGTGCAAGGGGTGTTGAGCAAGCGATGTAAGTAATATACACTGTATTTCACTCTTTTAAAATATGCTTCTTTCCGTTCGTGACTCTCTCCTTTTGCTTCGTGTTTATCGTTCCCTTCTTCCAAAAGACCATTTCTCTGATTCCATATTTGCGCGTATGGAATAATTCCCATATGTATTGAACTTCTGACTGGTTGCATGATCCTCTATTCGTCCTAATGGCTATTTTGGTGATGTTGCATTTTACATCAAAAGTGTGGGACAACAAATACCCGCTCAAATGTTCGTGGGAAATCAGAGAATTAAAGTAAAAAAATGGTCTTTCCTTACTAATGAATGAACTGCCTCTCACAGACACATGTCCGCAGACGAAATGTGCGACATAACATATGATAAATGGAGTGACGAAATATGGGGTATAGTATCATCGTCATCTGTATCCTCGTCCATGTCGGCTTCAAGCTCAGAAAAGACGCCACTGAATCTGGTGCTCTACTTTGCGAAGCAGGATCACTGGGTAGCTGATCGGACGAGGGACGAGATCATTCGAGTGAGAGGTGGTGTGGGAAGCAGTTCGGGTAGTAATGGCCCTAGGATGCAGGTGTGCGAGGACGGAGTGGTGCATGGATTCTGTATCCGTAAGTGTTTGATTCTTTTCTTCATCCTTTCGTAATTTCTCATCCTCCTGTTTCTTGTAAGAACTTTATGCGCTCGGGGGATGACCAATAATCATTGTGGTATATGGCTAACTCCTTTCCCATTCCTCATACATAGAACATAGTGACATCATGGCAAAGAAGACCGCCGGATGGGTAAGGGATATTATCCAACAACAACAGAACCTGCCAAATGCTCATCATAGACACTTAGGCAGATAGATAGACAGTGCACATTCATAGAACCATACTCTTATTAGCTCCCATTCCGACAAAGAGATGGCGTTTGTGGATGACGGAGACGTAAGCCGAAGGGCGCCTGTCTATATCTCATGCCATTACCTAATGCCTTTCCTCCCAATCAAGGCACCAAGACAATTGTAGAATGTATATTGAAACAGCCTCCAAATCACTGTGCAGGAGATTGATACGCCTTTCTGAAAAGCGCACCAAGTACATCATTCCCTGTAGTTGTTGGCGGTTGCGGCGGAGCAGCCGGCGGAGTCGGCCAATCCTGGCCTCCCTGGGGCTGCTGTTGCTGCTGTTGCTGATGTTGTTGGTGGAGCTGCTGCTGCTGTGCTAACTGTGACTCTGAATCGACTGTTCGTAAGCGGGGACTATGGACCTTGACACTCCATTCATCATCTTGTTTCCTCTGCTGCCCAAACAACTCTTTCAACGAAATCTGTCGGCCCATGGGTACACCACCCTGATACAACCCCTGGTCTCCATGACCCTGGGCGTCACCCTGATTCCGCTCCGCGGCAACCCTCTCCAGTGCAAATCTCTTACTCTCCCCACCATGTACGGCACACTCCTTAATAATCTGCGCATTCAAAGCCCTAATCTCCGCCGTAGAGCTGGGTGGGGGCTCCGAGAAGATCCACAGCCCATAAATAACTGACTGGCGGCCGTCTGCCGCCTTGATCGTAGTGGCACCAGGCTCCGCGCCCGTCGACGCGACCTTCAAAATGACATATTCATCCGTAATTTCCACATCATCGCCGTCCGCAAGCTTGGCTTCGAAATTCTGCATGCCGCGCCGGTTTAGGACCAGCACGCTATAGCGCTCCTCGCCCAGCTCGCCCTGGGTCAGCTGGCAGACGAACATGGTGCCTTCAATGCCGCTCTTCTCCCACAGCTGCGTTGTAGCGCTGAAATTGTAGACTACGGCATACGGGGCGAGGGAGAGGATGGAGAGGATGTCTGGATAATGGCGCCGGAGGACGGCCAAGTTCAGCTCTTCGTTCGTGCGCGTTGGGGGTTTCGACTGTGAAGAGTCAGTGGCCATAGACGTGGAGCCGTTAGCAGCAATCTGGGTGTCTGAGATGTAGTTATTTTGAATATCTGATTCGTAGTCGGAGGGCTGGGCGAGGTTTGAGGGATTGCGGTTGTGGGAAGATCGGTGGGAAGGTTGTTGAGGATTGCTGTTGGACACGTTATTGCGCCTGCTTTGACCGCGTCTGAGAGTCATGGCTGTGGCTACTCTGTTATGATCCTGTATAACAGATATATATTGCTGTTGGGGGAAGGGAAAGCGACGGTGGAGAGCGTTCGTTCACGTTGGGGGGTTGAGGCCGGTGACAACTTGTCGGGCGGGCCAAAAGCTCGGCGCCGTCAATGACGTGTGCATGAACAATCAACAATCCTTACACATATACCAATCCTTCATTACCCTTCGTTTTTCCTGCAGCGAAATGTGATTCCAATTGATATGCCTTGAATTAATTTGTTCCTCCTGGGTCTTCATCTCATTAGCAGGACGAAAGTTTATATAGCCACCAACTTGGCACAGCAGCCTAAGAAGCATCCAGCTGACAAGTTGGCACAAGGACACAGCGGCTGGTGGACATAAATATTTGTCTCGACCTGCTCGATGTATCAACGTTCTTTATTTCTGCCATCATGAGGAGGAGATAAACGAGGCTGGGTCTTTGAAATATCTAGTCATCCTCAAACCGTTATCCACCGCCCGCAAACCATGGCCAGTGGTGATTCCCGCAACCCCGCTGTCAACTCCGCAAACCTGACAGGCGCTTTCCCCGACACCCTTGACAGCTATGACGGGAGATGACTCCCAATACTCTGGGTCTTCGGTCTATCTCTCAAGCTCTCAAAGCCAGGGAGACCTGAATATATCCGCCCCACATAAACTCCGCGTGAAAAATTGGGACTGGAAATGTCGCCCCCATACCCTGGGACA
>NW_001813981.1:3071308-3073484 GCF_000149585.1 Histoplasma mississippiense | reverse complement strand
TTTGGTGACCTTAATTATCGACTGGACGATATACCTGGAGATGATATACGGCGCTACTACATTTACATACGGGAAATACGTTTGGCGCTATGAGGTCTCCTTGGATTCCTGATGAGAATATGCCACTTTCCCCTTCATCACAAAGCAGCGATGGCGATGGCCATGCTTACTCTGGCCAACTGCCAATACACCAGATGTCAAATCTTGGATCTCCTAAGCCGCCTATAACCCTGGAGGACAATTGTATCGTGGAACCGCTTCTTGATCCAGCATCTCTTGAGACTACCCTTTCCTCTCTACTCCCTCATGACCAACTTCACAGACAACAGCGTACCGGGAAAGCACTTCAAGATGGTTGGAGAGAGGGGGATATTTCATTTCTGCCAACCTACAAATACGACATCGGAACCGCAGGCACATTTGACTCGAGTGAAAAACAACGTGGGCCAAGCTGGTGCGATCGAATCCTATTTCGAACACGGCGTGATCGTTTAGAATATAAACAGAAGGTTAAAGAGGCTGAGGAAGCAAAGAAAAGAGACGAGGAAATGAAGGCTCTTGGTCTAGGACTGGGAGCGGAAGAAGATAACATTCTTTTTGACTACGATCCGGACTTAGATGGCGCCAACGATTATAACGAGCAAGAAGATGTGGGGGATCCTATAAATCCTTCTTGTGATGGTCAGGCGGAACCGAAAGACACGATCCAGATGCTTTATTATACATCACATCAAGAGATCGTGTCATCCGACCATAAGCCGTTGGATGCGGAATTTATTCTCAATTTTGATGCCGTCGACCCGGAGCTGAAGGCCAAAATCCATCAGGAAGTTGTTCGGGAAATAGACAAAGCAGAAAACGAGTGTCGTCCGGGGGTGACAATTGTTGTAGAAAATCAACCAGAGAATAATACGGGGGACAACGAAACGACTTCCGTTGCGAATGATCCGAATGCTGTCAACTTTGGTCAAGTACGATACGATGTTCCCGTGTCGCGAAACTTGACTATTGCAAATACAAGTGGGGCCCCGGCAACGTTGAATTTTCATTATCGGCCTTCAGGCAAAGGAGGAGAAGGAAGTTCGACTCCTTCCTGGTTTCATATTCGGGTAGATGCATATCCTGATGGTGATGGCCAACATCCAAAAGATCACCAGGAGTACACACTACAGCCTGGTGAAACGATGAATGTACAGCTAATTCTATGTATATACGACATTAATTATGTCCGAGATCTAAATAAAGGGCGGGCGAAAATCGAGGACATATTAGTTTTACAACTCACTAACGGGAGGGACTACTTCATCCCGGTATACGCTTGCTGGCTTCCGACATGCTTTGGCTTCTCTCTAGATGAGCTTACGCGGATGCCTGAAAATGGGGCTCGACACCTGGATATCAACGGTCAATGGTTACTCTCAAGCGAAAGTCATGAAGTCGAAGGTAGCCGTGTATCAGCTCCTCGTGAACTGTTCAGATTGACAGACGCGATAGCTGAGCTTACCGAACGAGCTGTCGCGGAGTGGGGAAAGTTTGGGGATAAAAATTCCGAAACCGATCCACCGCCTTGGGATTCTGAGATAACAGGTTGGCCGTTCGAAGAGAAAACATGGGCCTTGACAGATAATCACGAACGATATCATCTGCTTTCCTGCACCCGAGATGCCCTAGACACTAATGCGTCTCTTACATCCGTATTTCCCCCTGAGCTCCCATGCCAATATAAGGTCGAACTCCTGTCAGAGACGCTCCTAGCATTTCTCAAATCAATTCATGGGCGCATGGTCACCGCTCCACTCTGGCGCGAATTAGAGCTGCTGCTAATAAGCAACGAAAAGTCCAAATCCCCATCGTTATCTTCTGAACAGTCCCAATCACGAATCCTCGAAGTACTCTCCTCCTCCCCTGTCCACAGCGTCTCTTTCACCTTCCTCACCTTCATGCTAAATCGTATCATCAACAAAATAGCCCCTTCCTCAACTACCGTCGCCCAATCAACAACGGAATCCCCGATCACGCCCCTGAGCGGCCGGTCAATGTCGGAAAACTCCCTTTCCGAGCCCCTCTCATCAACACCAGCTTCTCCCACTTCAGTCACCTCAAGTTCTGCATCCGCACCCTCGACACCACATTCTCTCCAAACAGCGGTGTTCTAGCTAGAGCCTTTCTATCCGCG
>NW_001813981.1:3059189-3069665 GCF_000149585.1 Histoplasma mississippiense | reverse complement strand
TCGCACGAACAAAGGATGGAATGAGTAGGGTCAACGGATAAAAGGGACTGGTAAGGGGGAAACCAACATGAAATAGGCCTTTTGGATGAAAAAAACTAGGAATAGGGATTACAAAAGTAGATACAGAGGACAAAATCAAAATCAAAAGAAAACATAGGATAAAAAAAAGCAGAAAAAGAATAATTCCAATCCAATCCAAAATTCCAGCACAAAAATGAAAATCCAAAATATAGTCGGAAATAGGAAAAAAAAAAAAAAAAAAAAAAAAAAAAAAACTCGATGCTCCGCCCATTCCTGTCCATCCGTCCAAAAATCGAACAAAATCAACAATAAAAATGGGGCACAGGTGCAAGATCAAATCAAATCGCAAGACATGCACATACCACCCGAAAATCAGAAACCTAACTGAACCCTTCACATGCCCCCGTTCTTTTGAAGGAAAAAGGGAAAAGTAGAAAACAAAAAAAAAAAAAAAAAGAGAGATAAGAACATGTCCCCAGAAAAGAAGCTTTCCAAGCCAAGATTCAACCCAAGACATAAGAAATCGAAAATCAACTCAGCCAAGGAAAACTACCACAAAAGGAAAAGTTATCGCCATCCATGATTTTCCTCCTTTTTTTCTTTCGCCCCTGCCACAAAACCCGTAACTCCGGGGGGGGGGGAAAGAAATACGACATGAGGGGACAGGGAAAAACGATTTTGTCCCAAGCGTATCCCCAACGCCGGCAAAAACCCCCCGGGAAATACAAGCAACAATCCACTGTTTCATTCCCGAATCGCGCGCCAACCCACCCCAGAAACAAAAGTAGAAACAGAATTAAAACAAAACAAGAGGAGCAAATGAAGTTGAAACGCCGCTGGGCCTGCAAAGCGCAAAAAAAAAAAAAAAAAAAAAAAAAAAAGGAAATGTCGTGGACGACGTGATTTTCTAGTCTTTCCTTTCCTTTTTCCCCCTTCCCTTTTTTTCTTTTTTTCTTTCTTTCTTTTTTCTTTTTTTTGGGAGGAGGGTGTACTTTTTCCCCCTTGATAAATGCCTAGTTTTCCACTTTTATCTAGCCCCAGACAGACGCCTGGACACCCAACGAATTCTTCGATCGCCAAACGCCGCTTCCATTGCCCCAGCCCAGACCGACATGGCCAGATGATTCATTCACTCCCGAGCCAGAGGCCGGGGCAATTGTTGAGGTTGAAGGGTTGGATGCAGAAGAAGTAGACCGCTCGTTCCCACTTCCGTTCCCGTTCCCATTGCCGCTCGTGTTTGTATTGTTGTTCGCTGCCTCATTTGGAGAGAAGCCATAGCCCAAGGGAGAGGGAAGTGGAGTAGTTGAGCGCTTGTTCAAAGCTGCATTAACTGCATGGCTGCTCGCAGATTGCTGCACGATAGGGCGAGAGCCGATGGGCCCAACAGATGGGACATTTTGTTTCGAACCAAGCTGGCGAGAAGAGACGGACTCGTCGCCAGGGGAGGCGGACGCATGCGGCTGCTGCTGCTGGCCGGGGTTGGTGTCAAAAATACCATATGACGTCGGTCTGGAGCTAGGGGATGCATTGCTGTTGGTTGGTGACAGGGATTGAGGAACCGCAGGAGATGGTCTGGCGTTTGCTCCCTGCGTAGATTGGGGAACATTTTCGGAGTTACCTTGCCCCTGGGTTTGGCCAAGGCCAAAAGGATCTACACCACGAGGGGAAGGGCCTCGTACGCCGGCTGCAGCGGTTGTGGCGCTGCCAGAGGTTTGGTTTTCCTGGCGAGAGTTGTGATGCTCCTCTCCCATGCCACCATTAGGATAGAAATCAGGACTACCATTGCCATACAAAGCACGGCGTTGGCGTGCAATCCATTCGCGTCGACTTTTCTTCGCTCATCGCAGCGGGACTCATGGAACGATCGGATTTGTTTCCAGACATTTCGGAGGAAAGGCCTTTTTCCAAATGGAAATCACGTTAAGATACAAGTACAAACATTTTGAACATATAAAATTTGGGCGGATAGAAGAAAGAAGCAGAGGGAATTGTATAGAATGCAACATTGTAATGATAACACATATTTGGTCCGAAGAAAAAGGGAATCAGGATACGACAAAACAATGAAATCAAGGAATAAAAAGAAAAAACAATAGCAACGCTCGTCACGTACGATGGATCTGCTGCTGATGGTGATATTTGCGGAGTTCTCCCTCACGCTGTGCTGCCATACGTCGTTTCGCCTGCATCATCTGCTCTACTTCGTTTGGACGCCCCTGATAACGTTGGGCAGCATAGAAACCTTGTACGTTGGATGCTGAGTGAGGCCGGAGTGATTCGTAGTCTCCGATGGCGCTATGGCGTTGGGGCATTACATTCATCATGCGAGGATCTTTGAAGCATATTTTAGGATACGAGAACCAAAAGGAGAGGGTCTTTCTTTTCCGGGGTGTGCCGATGAAACATACCATAATCCGGGTAGGGACGGCTCATCATCAGAGGTACAGAGTCCCGACGAGGAATAGCATTAAACAATTTCCCGCTCTTCACAAGGTTGTCGATGGCGCGATCCACCTCTTCTTGCCTATCAGTATGTGGTTGTTGCAAAAAGAAGGCAAAGGGTTTTGCCAAGCTTATGTAATGTTGTCCCAGCTACGTGGAAGAAAAAAAAAAAAAAATTTCCATACCGTCAAACTGCGACGAGAAAGCAGCTGCATCGTCACGCTGAGAGGTAGAGCTGGTGCCTATAATCAGGAATTAATTGTGTTAGAAGGTCATCTTCCATCCTATCCATCCTAACACCAGCGTGGATGAGCACTAACCTGACCGCGATGGAGGAGCCGGTTGCTCCCAGGATGTTTGGCGCAGGGGAGCCTGCCAACTTTGGGGTTCATAATACGCCATATTATCGATCCAGAATGGCTCTCAATATACAAGGGCCAACGACTTGCGAAGGCTTATAGGATGGGCCGGTAAAGCGGGATACGTCGAGGAAAAGGAATGTACGTCCGCTCGGGAGGTATCGTCACCTCTTTCTCAGACCTAAGAAATAACAAAGCAGGTGGTAAGTATTAAGATACAAATAGTGATATAAGATTACAAAACACAACAAACGATAGATGGAGGGCATTATGGGATAAGGTAGAATTTGAGTAGACTGAACGATGTAGGTGGTCGAGGGGTGCGAGAGGAAGGATAGTAGATGTGTATTTGATTATTGCATCGGGTCTTCCAGGGCACTTCACTTCACTCAAAAACTTCCACGTCTTTGGGGTAGCCAGGTAGATTTGCGTGAAAAAAGGAAATGCCGCTTGCATTGGATAGTGATGGAGGTGAGTGGTGTGGTAAAGAGAGAAGGCAGCTTGAATAAAAAAAGGAACAGCCAAGGAAAATGGCACCCCGGGCCATAGACTCACAGTACATACAAAATGAGTGTGACACGACGATGTAGAATAGGTGTTCCCTTGAGTCGATGATGGGGGAAGTGGAGCCAAGAGCGGATAGGCAGAAATTAACCCCTTGCCGTAACGAGGAAGGGAGGGGGAAAAAGGAGAGAGTGCGAGAAAGGGAGGAGAGGAAGAAGGAGAGGCGAAGGGAAGGCAGATGACTCGAGAGTGGTTGAGCACGCTGGGGAGGATGATGATGATAGAACGAGTGAGAGGAGAAGAAGAGGAGAGAGGAGCGAGGAGCGGAGAGGTTGAGAAGGAGAGTGAGTAGTGAGTGAGACCTGAACGTGAGGGTAAGAAAAAAAAGGCGACACAAAATAAAGCAGCGCCTGACAGAAAAGGGAAAGGCGGCTGCGGTAATCGGTCCTTAGCGGCGGCGCTGGTCGGGTTGGCGATGGGCGGCTGCACCATTCTTCCATTATTTCCTGCTGTCAGGTTACAACGCTCTCGTGCGAGGAGTGCTCCGGGTATCAGGGTTCTTCCGCCCGTCAATTTATCATGGATAATTCATTCCGGCTGGGCTGGTGCAGATCGAGGATCGAGCGAACCTCCCAAAGTTTATTGGTGAAACCTAAACACGCTTTGCTTTCTTTCCTTGGAGCCCTAACCTGCCCCAGCAAAGCCCAGCACCAGCAACAAGCTCCTTTTCGCTTCTTGCCCCTCCATGCTAAGCTCTCTCCCTCTGCATGAACCGAAGGGCATCCAACCCCAGGCCTCTTAGGCGGGCCCTTCTGTCGACCCGTGAACGCACCGAGTTGCGTTTATAATAACCATACTAGAAGTCTCTACCCCGTCGCCTATTTCTCCACCCAATGATACTAGTTAGCTGAACAGCTATGCATCTCCTTTTACATTCTGGATCCCAATAAAAGGAAATAAGGAGAATAAATAAAGGAATACTACGCCACATTGGGAAAGAAAAAGTTAAATGATTCCTGAAGAATCATGCTGGAATATCCTACCAACAACACGATCCTGGGCCACTAGGTACGCCATTTACCTTGTCGGAAACTGCTGACGTACAGTATTGTCCACGCATTGTCCCGACTAACTAGTTAACTATCAGAGCGTCGTACGCTGTTTGACGTAGAAACAATAATAGTAAGGCCAGGGACTCAGCGGAGTTGGTAGTTTGGCAACCAATTTTATCCCCTTTTCAAGTTCCTTCCTATTCTATCTTGTAGGAATGAAAAAGATGGATTAAGATTTTTTTGGTTTATTGCCTGGACTCTGATCCCATTTTCTTTTCTTTTCTTTTTATTGCTCTCTTCTGCAGAATTACGTAGAGAGTTGCGTCTGAAATCCTGCTCACTCATATACGTTAGGCTATCTTTTTTCTGCACAGGTCTAGGCTTTTGTCCCTGTTATGCCTTGATGGGCTTTTGGATAATAATATCCTTATTGAATCAAAAAGAGAGAAGAAGTGAAATAAACGAAGGGAAAAAAAAAAAAAAAAAAAAAAACAGCAACTGAAAACAGGAAGAGTATCTGTTAATTTTTTTTACATACCACATGTATATTGCGTTGACATTCTCTCTCGAAGAAGAAGAGTGAGAATACGAGCACGAATACTTAAATGACAGATATGCATCCACATCCGCTATATGGATTTTCTATGACCACTGCGGGTAAAACGGATGAACAACAGAACAGAATATTTCTTGAAGGCAAGAAAAGAGAGGTCGCCAGAGACCGCTGAATACCTATTTTGCATACAGGAAATATTATACTCCCTTCTAAAAACCTCTTAAATAAGCCTCCAGATAAAACATAGAAATGAATGAAGGCACAGACCCCTTATACGTATCTATGCCCCCTCAACGTCATTATGCCCAATCATCATGCATATTTAACAACCCCTTCCCCGTCGGTGGAATGGGCAGTGATGCCCATCCCACCACTGTGCGCCCATTCAGCAGCTTCTTGGACATCGACAGCCATGTTAACCCCACATGGTTTTTCTGAGACGGACGAAATTTGCCATTTGATGTACGGGTTGATAGCCTTGCTGTTGTTCCAGAGACGCAACTTGAAGAGGCCCGCATTGTATTTGATGGGTCATCCACGTCTCTGACAAGCGATTAAGGAAGCGACTGCATCTGTTTTGACAACATACTTCCTAGCGGAAGAAGGAGGGGATGAATGCAAATAATTTTGCTAGATATGGATTTTATTCCTCTTCATTTTTGCTAGCCGTGCAACTGTGGGAGGCAGGTGATGGTAATGATCTCAGGCGCCGACCCGGGGATGTAACCTAAATACGATGGAGAACAAACCAAGGCTTCCGAATCTCTCCTATTCGTATGTCGTTATTTCTGGGAGGCATACGCCAGGTCCGGCCTGTTCCGTAGTTCTGCTCTGCCGTTCCATTCCCGCTAGGATGGACTCTGGCCTTGCTTGTATAGGTTGATATTTTTGGATTGGAGTCCTTGCAGGTAGGAGAATTAGGCCTGTGCTAGCTATTATTACCAACGGGCAAAACCTGGAGACCCTGGAGCAACCAATTTCAGCCCTCGACGAACTGATCCAACCCTTGAAGGTCCATGAAAGATAACATAACTTGGAGATATAATAGCAGGGTGACAGGCAAGGGCTTCAACAAGATATGATGTAGCACCAGTCAGAAATAAGGATGACTTATCGGGCTCAGTTCCATCGGACGGGATATCGGGATAGTAGCCCTCGTAAAACATACATGGTGTAGACCTTCGATTTCAACATAGCCCTGACAATTTTGGGAAAATTTTGTGTCGTATTCTGTCATCAGTGTTCAGTTCTCGAACCTGACCTGCCATCAAGGGCCGTTCTGCAGAAGATGCGGCTTTTGGGTTAAAGAGTTATGAAAAAGTCATAAGCTTTTTTTAAAAAAATAAAATAAAATAAAATAAAATAAAATAAAAAAGCCACAGGCGCCGTATCTAGATAAAGAATTTGCACATGTTTATTCCTCTTAGGCTGAGATCCACCAGATGCTGTACTCAGAAGATGATGTGAGATATTCTGCTGACGATTTCTAAAACCTACAAATCCATTCCAGAAGCACGGTCCTAGGGCAGGGAAGAAAATTTGTTCTCAGAGTATCTGGTGATCAAGTTGCTTCAAGTTTGAATCTTTCTTGGTGGCTTGGCTTGCTCTATGAGACGAAAAACTGGGTTGCTGATGATCTGCATCAAGGCCCCCAGTATTCAAAAGATATATGTCCCCTGAATCTACCCCGTATAGTTAGCTCACATCCAAACAATTCCCAACAATCAAGAGAAAAAAAGACGATAAAGCCAGAGGGGAATGCTAGCTGAGTCTAGATTTAGAACTAGGACTCGCTCACTGCGGAATGGAAAAGAACGCAGCACATACATACTGATTATTCAAAGATTAAAATCACTGTCAGAGAAAGGCCGAGAGCGCCTCCAAAAATATAATTAAAAGATAGGTTTTTTAATGCGAGAATAAACAACTGTTTCTTGATTAATCTGTGAATGTGAAATAAAGATTGTTGGAATCCTCTTTTTCTTTTGACGTTGTCATCATCGCCTTCTTGAAAGGTGGAACAAACACACGCTGACAGTGGTTGGATCACCGGCCACTAAGTTATGAACTAGGGATGCTGGTAAAATGAAGCAACTAGGTATGATCCAACGATATGGAATATCCATTTCGATTCAAAGAAAAATTTGGAAGATATTGGCAAATAATGATGTGGTGTTTATAGTACTGTTTCGATGTTAGGCCACTGGGCAATCTCCCACTACCGGCGCCATACTGGTAGTAGAGGAGACAATCCAATCCCTTCAACGGTTGAGATGGTTCTCTTGGCCATAATATTGACCTGCTCCTCTCCTAACTTCTAAGCCCATCAACCTAACTCTCAAGAAATATACTGCACGTCTCTGTCATATCATGTGCCCCGTGTTAAGCCATGCTTTAACTCAAGACAGGGCGCAATTTGCATGAGATACTCAGACGAGAACACCTGAAATATGAGATGTCTCGCGCCCAGCAGGATGTTCGCCTGGAGGAGTTACAGCACATCAAGGCTGCCGTTCAACATGTTGAGTGTCCAATAACGATGGTAAACCCTTGCTGCGTCCCTGGCTGTGATGGCACATGCATGCAAGCCAAGAGCATTCATCCCACTGATATTAATCCGCGGGCGAGTCTAGCGCCATGGACGACTTCGTGGCAAGGCTGTGGGAGCTGCCACTGCTCGACTTCCATTTTTGTTTCTCGAATGAAACCCGCCTTCGGGGGAGAAAGTTGTTGACTTGATATGGGAGCAAATTCGAAAGTACTGACGGTGTTGGAGCTAATATCGAGGAAGAGACGACCGAAAAGATGATCGTGGATATCACTGAAAAGAGTGAGAAGCTGGTCTCTCACTGCTTGTCGCAGATATCAACTTGAAGAACAGTTGGCGATGCTCTATCAAAGCGGAGGTCGATGTTGGAGGTAGAATTGCGCCAGGTAAGTTCGGCTTTCTTCGCAGCCACATAACTAACTTACGCAGCGGCTTTTCTCCTGCAACTCACTAACTTCGCCGAAAACAGCAGCCCCTCAATTCTGTTCGTATCGCGTCAGTATCGGCTTCGTCTGCCTGTCAACCAATTTTCACTTCCGATCTCGCTAATACAATTAAGTACTGTAGTTTTGCCGGTAAACAGAAAGATGCAACCGATGGGTAAACGAGAACCCAGCCATTATCGCAGGGCTTCCAATTCCTCTTCAGTTTTGGGTCACTTCCACGAAGGACTTAAACGGATGCTCAAATGCCATATACAACCGTCATGATGATGGAACACTTGCAAGTCTCGGTAAGAACTGTGACCCGAAGCAATCCCACTCATTCGCTCAAACCACATGTTAACTATCGGTAGATACATGGTCTTGTTTCAAGCTTAAAGAAGCAATTAGCAAGAATGAATATGTGTGGCATCAAATGACGATGTTCATCAGATGGAGACCGAAAGAACAAAATACGTTTATCCTTTGTTCAGACCTCTCTGAAACGTTGCAAGAGGCATTGAACCGTCGCATTTCTGGCATCGACCCAAGTGACCCGTATACTTGGCATGCTGTTTTTTTAGACGAACTTAGGGAGTGCTACGATGATTGTGTTTGGAAACTCAGATATCTAGTCCGTGAAGCTGAAAAGGTGCTAGTTAATATTTTGCTTTTATTTTCTTTTATCTTCATCATTTTCCTTTTTAAACTAATGTCATGCAGTTTCGAGATGTGTATCAACCCATGGGGCCCGATTTCCCAAAACTGCACGATATTGCAAGACATGTGATCCACTCAAATGAGACTCTTGACGTCGCAATAGAGACAATTGACAGCATTCTTCACGAACATGAGCTACTTATCTCACGTGAAGGAAGTACTGGCTCTCACCAAATACAAAAAATAAATGCAGAGGATGTTACACGACGATTGTACTATCATTCCAGGGAAATTCGTGCTATTAAAGCACGATCCGCATCGCTATATGATCGACTACAGAATGAAATTAACCTGGTTCGAATTTCCTTTGCCGGGCCGTTGCAGTGGTGATAATTACTAATTTCAATTCATCTCTACGCAGGGATTCAACCTCGTCTCACAAACTGACACAGCCGCAATGAAAATCATATCCGCGGTAGGCTTGGTTTTCCTCCCTGGAACATTCATATCAGTAAGTCCCACCGGTACCTATGTTTGGTTATGTTCAACCGTTTAACATTGAATACTACAGACACTGTTTGGTATGAACTTCTTTAATTTCTCCGTTGATGAAAATACGGGGAAACAAACATTTGCCATGTCACATAAATTCTGGATTTACTGGGCGATATCGCTTCCGGTAACCGCAGCAGTGATACTGGCTTGGGTCATTTATGATCGCTCTTACTTGATAACCGAAACTCTCCAACCACTGTTGGTAAAGTACATGGAGAAATTTTACTCGTTGTTTAGAAGGAGAAAAGTTAAACAGGTTAATTCAAGTTCGCCATCGTAACGCAGACAAAATTGAAATTCCGCCTCTCTATGACCTCTGAGTAAGAAATAGGAGCGAGCAATTTGTTCAACGTTGGGCGTCAATCGGCACAAATTGCATCAATGGCGTCAATCTGGGCAACCGTGAAACGGATTTGCCCCAGATGTACGATAAGGAATGTCATGATTGGATTTTGAAACCAAAAAGAAGCCTTCAAAGTCGGATAATAATATTATACGAGAACACCATGGCCCGGGACGATCTATAATGACTATGTGAGATACATGAAAGCGAATATTTCTGTTCTATTTTCCTTTCTTATGGTTATCGATGGCAGCAGGAGTCCGCTTAATTTTCTGCTTTTTTGAGGATCATATTTTCTAATTTTGATGGGTTTTTGGACATCACATCTATCGTTAGGGTTAACTAAACATTTATCTGTTATCTAATAATCCCTAGGTTTTTTGATGTTTCTAAACTGTGTATCTCCGGGCTTGGACTCCACATAGTGGTTATTTTTAAGTCTACCTGAGTGGTTACGCTGCTTCATTCGCTCACATTTTGCCTGTTCGCTTGATCACAGCGTTCTCCAGTGATGCAATATCACAATATCACAAGATCCCCGATCTTTGAAATGCAAAGCCTTGCTCCCATTCAGAGAGGCGGGGTTGGGTGAACTTCGATGTGTGAATATTCTTAAATCCCTTTCGTTGATCCCGACTTATATTCACGATCCTCCATCGAACAGTGAGATGAACCGTTCGTGAATATGGAGTCCCCTTTAAATACAAATTTCCTCGTTAGCTATTATCCAGCAAGACACAGCTACCCACCCTATTTTTATAAGTATTACTATCCTACGTCGTTGCCCCAAATTTTAACACAGCTACTACTACTTTGGACTCTGATTTGTTGCCAAAACAGGTTTAATATACTAAACCGTTAATAACCTTATTAATTTTCGTTTATATGCAACTGATGAGCAATATTCCATGATTATTCATAACCTGAAAGCGTGACTGACAGGAGTCTCCAGGCCTATCAAAAAATTTATCGAAAGCTAAGAAACAATATGAAATGGGATCCAAAATTCTGGAA
>NW_001813981.1:3049946-3059074 GCF_000149585.1 Histoplasma mississippiense | reverse complement strand
GAGTTCTGTCGACGTGAGAGAAAGTCCTTTAGGTTCGTCCCCCTGGGATGCCGCATCAGAGATGACAAAATGCAAAGACTATCCCATCCAGGTACACTAAATTGCCGCCTTCAAATCAGATATGGGCAATTTAAGACCATAAAATTGACGGGGTTGTTCCATGATATGATTTCTCCCTGTGGGAATCCGCTGAAATTTATATCTAAATACGGGGAAGCCAAAGCTGCTGTCCCTTTCCTGAGAGATATCACCAAGACCTCCCTTGCAAACGCAGTGGATACTTTGTGGTTGAATATCCTGAACGTGTACTTTTATCGAAACGTTTTTATGCCCTAGTTACCACTCTCAGGAGACAGTAGCATGCGGGAGAATATTTGATTACGCACATGAATCATGCCGGGCTTTGCGATCAGAATGCTTGGTGAGATGCGGCCATTGGTCAACTGAGGTACTTTCTCAAGATTTTTCTTAATTCTCCCAAAAATCGAATAGGAAATCGTCTGGAATTGTGGAATAAAATTGCTAACGTGTTTCAATATTTAAGTGTTTAGCAGTTACCTGGCCTATCGCGCTTGCATATATACGACAATATATATTAAGGAATCGATATATTCCAACATTTTCCGAGGAGCTAGCAGGTTCGAATGCCACAGGCTCTGACGGCCTCACTCCTTGGGTTCAAGTTATGAGTTATTGAAACTCTCTAGAGGCCGTCAAACCGCAAGTTTTAAGCTCAATGTGCGGCGGGAGCCGGTCTACTTGACATTGTTGATCACAAGCGTGTCGTCTGGAGCTTCATCGACCGCCCTTTTATCATTTGCTGAAATTTGATATCTGCTTGTCCTGGATTGCACTGGTTTATAATTTTGTTCATTTCCAACAATATCGTCCAATCGAAGTTTGACAGCCTCCCTATGGGAAAATTATGCGCCCGGTTGCTCACACGCCTTACACAGCTACTCGTCCTCGAAGATGAAATGCCCCCTTCCAGTTCTTTATCCAAATTAAAGTGCGATTGATAGCCTGTTGGGGCAGTCAGTATCTTACAGAGCAACGCAACCGAACAAACAGGAGACCAAAGTGGACCAGCCATTGAAAACCTAAACACGCTCCTTGTGGTCCAGCCGGTGCTCCTCCTAAGAGTATGCGAGATGGTATTGATTTCCAGGGGTTCTGCCGGACTAGCAACCACACAGATTTTATTCTTCCTAAATCTGCAGGGTCCCGGAAAACATAAAGAACTCGAGTCGATGCGGCGTCGTCTTGTAAAAGAAATTAATACCTATTATTTATTCGAACGGAACAAAGTGGATGGAGACTTCCCCAATCCCTCGCGGCGCCGGCGGGCCTGGGCGGCCGCAGGGAGGCTCCCTAAGGGAAAAGCTGCTGATGCCCCTGTCCCCGCTACTGCTCGCGTTGTCGCGCCACCTCCATCCCCCTCCCCCGATATTCTTGCAGTCCTCCAACTAATTGAGGCCGCTCAGGAAAATATAAGCAAGAAGATTGCGAACGTAGCAGAACATATGAGAGAAATAGCGGAATATATCGCAAGGAATTTACGAACGCTACCTCGAGTCAGTCGATCCGAAATCCCCAGCCTGCAGCGAGGGCGTCCACAATGACAACAAACACCTACATTTCCCACTCGTGATAACCCAGATGTAATCCGCAACCTCGAAATAGAAATGTGTTGGCAAATGTCTCTCTGACAAGTCTCTGCGGTGGTCTGTTCTAACCAACCATGAACTGTCCGCCGAATCAGGGATCACTGCGCAGTCGCGGAAGGTTTGAGTGACCCCTGTTTGCATCATGTTTGTCAAACTGAGAGAGGGGTGACAGGGCTATATACAGAGTGCCGTGTGATCCCTGAGAGGATACCCCAGTTGTGAAGAAACATTCCTTGTGCTAGAATTCGGCGTGGTTAGAAGGAAACACAAGATAAAGTTCCTACATCAAAATCGCTTACCTTGGAATTATCAAATAGTTGGCTGAGACGACCTTGGAAGATATTCTTCTGCTAACAACATAAAGAACTCGATCAAAGGATTCATCAAATCCTTGTTCAACTAGCCAGAAAATGCTTCTTGCTGAAATCAACCATGAATTTGATGCAATCCTAGAATTCAATAAGGGCAGAAACTATGGTCATTTGATGCTAGGGGCTAAGCCGAGTTTGAACAAATCTAGGAGATGAGCGACTGCTGGGGCGGAAGCACACAGGTCGGCGTGGACACCTATTTTCCAACATACGCATCCGCCTTGACCCTTCTAACCGTTATGATTTTACCGGCCCATCACCATAACCGCACTCCATAATAGTTCTCCTAGGTGTGGCGCTTTTTCCAGCCCCTTTTGCGGGCTGGAAATACGCGGACCTTTCTCAAGCGAAATAAGATAGATATCCGAATCCTGGAGGGAGCGACAATCTAATATCCAATACATATCAAAATACCTATAGAACTCGCCTAATGCATGCGGAAAGTTTGAACTCTTACCCGCCATACTGCACATCCTCAATTACCACCTGGGGGACAGTGGTAACCTTTCTTCGGGCATCACTATGATACCCATATGCAGGACATGCATAGAATGACGCTTGCAAGGGGCTTTCCTGGGAGGGATCCTCTTCTCCAACATCATCTTCGCTTTATTATTATATCCTTAAAAGGGGGAATCCCCTCTTATTATGATGTCTGTTAATCATGCCATTACGCAATAAGGATCAGAGCTTGCATGGTGATGCATTGTTTATATAGGGATTAAACGCATTCCCTGACGAGCCTTTCCTAAATCCACACCAAATGGCATTAGAAAAGAAAAATTAGAGACTGAAGCTTGATTCAAGCAAGTCCAACATCAGTATGCTCTGTTTCTGTTATTTTCGAGATTCTTGCTAACAAAAGGCCGCTCGTAAGGATCACCAGCTAAATCTATTGTGGACGAACAACAAGCAAACCGCCTGGATTCGATTTCAAAGTAGCTACATTTAACTGATTCAGAAATTATACTGTGATCCTCAGATGCTATAGCCAATCTCTGTCCTCAATTATTTGGCATTCTGTTTCATTGTTGGTTCTCTGTGAAGTGCGGAGACCGATTGTGTACTACCTGGGCGCTCATATCATTACCGAAAAAAAATGAGGTCCGGATGCGAATACGACCCCGGGTCAATTTAGAGGTTGTGGACAAATTAGTTTGTGAAATAGTGGAGATTCCTAGGCAATTGATTCATCCTTCAATACCTGTTAATATTTCAAGGAGCCACTCCAAATCTTTGAGATTGATGAGAATCTGCTTTTTGAAACCGTCAGCTATCTAGTCTACCATCTGAAGCTCCCTCGAGAACATACATAACACGAATGGCATCACGGTCGAGGATACTCGGGAGAGTCAACCTACATTTGCTGCCTAGACTGCCTATAAGTCTCCTTCAAGAAATGAAACAACCTTTGTTGATGGTAGTGGAAGGAAAAGTTCGAAGGCAAGAGATATCCTAACCGGGGGAAGTTTAAGGTAATTGGGCATGCGCCCCGTGACAGTCGACCAGCTTTATATTCACAAAAATGCTTTCAAGACGTTGCAGCAAAGGATTTCATTTCTACATACTCTTCCATGGCATCGCTAGTGGCATCAAATGATCACTATTGACTATGAACTTCCATTTCCCCAATGGCTACACCCAGAGAAGCTGGGCCTCTTCCACGTTGAATTCCTTACCATTGCTGTTGAGTAATCCTTGAAGATCCGTATACCTAGCCAAAGCATCCTCTCATGAGAGCATTACAATAGTCCTAAGAAGCACTCGGGCCACGCCTTGCTGTGCGTGACTCGGAAGGTAAATCATATCTTTTCTCGTTGCAAGTAATTCGCGATGGAGGGCTGAAAAGCGTCTCTGCACCTACAAATTCAAACCCGAAGGCAGTTTTTGTCACCATCTGTGCAGGCTGTTTATTTTCATCTCATATCAGCCATGTCTTATTCAACCCTTTTGTTTTAAGTAACCTCAGGGGAAACGACGGATCATGTCTTAAAAATAACTCTTTACATCTGCTGAGATTGTGTGGTAAGATTAACGTCCCAATACAGTCAATTCTATTCCAACATCTTGAGACATATAATTCTTCGATCAGTTTTTCTACAAGAGTACCAGGACCCTGGGAGTTGGTAAGATCATCGACATGGGCCAGCATGAGAACCAGCCATCACAGTCAGGAGAGAAATTCTAACGAACCAAAGCAAAAAATTACCTGACGCTTTGCTGAGTGGGTCGACGACTTCCTGGCCCGCGGAGTAAAGCAACAGTTCCTTGCAAGCATTCTCAAGAACTTGATGTCCCATCCATTCGGCTCGTAAGGCTATCCTTATTTGAATAACTGGTTAGTTCCCTAGGAACTCTCTGTACTTTGCTGGTCTAGACAACAAGAAAAAAGGTTCATATGTTGAAATAAAAGATTTCCGAAAACAAACAACTAAGATGGAACCTTAAATCGCAGTTATTAGTTACAGTTAGTTAAGTATAGGGGTACCTTACATCATTTAATCCTTTATTTTCCGGTCCATGCTTTTCTTTGTTTCTGTTTCCTGTTTCCCCCCATATTTTCTGGAAAAGCTTTTGAACCCGATCTCCTGGCACTGTGGGGCGTTGTGGCACTAATTTAGCTCGTCCTCATTGTTGCCTTCGACGTAAAAGGCAATGACAGTTTCTCTTCAGGATAATTCTACCTTTTATTTATGCTTTATTCGATTTTAGTTTTAGTATTTTTTTCTTTTTGCGGGAGTAAATACCAGTCGTACAACACACCAGAGCAGGCAACAAGGGCTGAATGGCATCTGAAACACATCCTGTTAAACAGGCAGGTCGAGGTTAGGACGCATTGTCATGGCGTTACTAGCGGTCCGTTGAGCGTTTGGAAAACGAGGAAATGGAATGTTTGGAGGAATACTCTGTAGTCTTGGGGCACGCTGCCGGACTTGGGTGATATTTAATGAATGGCTATCGTGTTCTTGCCTCTGTCTTGATAGGTTTGGAGATAAACGTTCAGCTTGAAGGTTATATGCCGTATTAGGGTTTTTTGGTCGGGGCTCACAGACCACATCGAGGCAACCCCAGCGTTTATGAGAAGGCTGAAAACAGCCAGGATATTCATTGATTAGGGTTTCAATGGCCATAGCTCTAGCTACCAAATTACTGGCGTCTCTCCGATTTTAAATGGCCTGTGCCAACATTTGAATTCAAGAAATATAGCCATTATGATCCAGGGCGCTGGCTAGATCCAGGGAGGTCAAACGAACGAATACATGGCTGGCGTACTGTTGAACAACAGGGGCATCGCCGCATCGGCAAATAGGGTTTAACATTCGGGAGGCCCATTGCTCGTAGGAGTTTATATGAACGAATGGAGGTGCTAATATATCCCCATCTCAGGAGTGGATAATTAGCCGTCAGTGCTTGACGTATATTTTGTAGTCCAGGATTTCAACTGGGCCTGAGTATACGGTGAAAGCCCTTGCTGGTGATTGATTGCTCACATGTGACAGCGCCATGTCTGTATATTTGGTCAATGTCTGGCGAGCAAAAAGCAAAAGAGTAAAAAGGAGATGGCGTGGGGAAGGGGGCGCTAGATATAATTTGACGATGCCCATTGGAAAGCCATGAGGGCATCAGAATGTGAACAATGCAGTATAAACGCTGCACATTCAGGAAAGAAACAGCATCCAGGAACACAGAAAGGGCGAGGAAGCTCGAAGCAGCAAGCAGATTCTTTTTCCGGGACGAAGAAATCAGAATGGAGATTGAGGTCCACTGTGAATTACTGCGTAATGCAACAGTGGACAAGGAGAACAACTATAATCGTGGTACTGTACCTGTACATGCCACCGAGGAGCTTATCGATAGTTCGTTATATACGCAGTTCATGTAGCTAGTATTGAGGGTGATGTGCTGGGCATGCAGCCCATCTTCTAGTTATGGGGCAGCAGCTCGCCATACTCACTTCAAGGGTGGCAAGGTGAACAGTTGGTAGTGAGTTAACTATGTTATTCACATCAAAGTTGCCAGAGCCAGCTCTTTGCTTCTAATCTGTCCATTTTGGGGCTTTACAACGTCGAGAGATGACCATGTCGTAAGGTTTCGAAACTTGAAAGCAGATCAATACCGAGAAGTACGAAGGGTACTTTGAATTGCGTTGAATTTGCGAGGTAGTGGAGGTATCCTCCTTAACGCAGCCATACAGTACCATATCATGTAATACCACACTTTCATAGTTACCAGAGGTACCATCGGTGCCAAATTACAGGCAGGATTGTGCCCGATGGCTCAGAGAAGTTTAGCGGGAACTGGTATCTTTCGGTCTCCCTCGTCACACTTTTCACGGGCGGCTCGGGCTGGCTCTGAAGCCCCTTCCAGAGCGCGGCACCCCATACCAGCAATACCGCTGAATCGCTGATACAAGGCTGTAATAAACATTGATCAATTTGATCAATCAGCCTCCATGCTCCATCTCAACCTCCATCGTGCTCCTTCGAAGCCGCCATTCCATACTCCTTTCCTTCCCTCCGGCCTCCCTTTCACCATCAAACGCCAGTTTCATCCTATATCTCTCCTTTTGCCATCGATCTTCCGCATATTCTTGTTCGTGATCCACACTGCACGTCTCCTATCCCGTCTTGGCTGCCGATTGACAGCACTTCGAGTCCGTCTGGTTGTCGTACTCGTACGGTAGCGGAGGAACCTCCATTCCACACTCAGGTTCTTAACGGGCAAGAGCCTGTGAATGTTTGCAGCGACAACTAGATATATTGGCAGAAGGGTTTGGTTGTGCTTTCACTACCACTCTATATATCTGACGGGACTCCCCTCCCCGCAAACGTCAATTAGGGGCTACGAGTCTACTTTAGCGTCTATTGACTGGGGCATTTATTTGATCTTTTGAATCTAGGATCACGGTCGACACTGGTTGTCAGACTTTCTCGCGACCTGGACGTGTTAAACAATCTCTCCTCGCTGTCCCCCACCATCTTAGAACATTCCCCTTACCCATTCCAACGATATCTATCTATCTGCTCTTCGGAGCCCAATTTTTTTTTTTTTTTTTAATCGACTGTGGCGAATTATCTCCTTCGTTTCGAACTCTCCCACAAAACTTCTATCCTCACGATTACTTCTGCGGGCCGCCTGGTGTCTGCAATACTGCTTTCTAAGAGCCAGTGCTGGGACCGATCGCAATCTCCTCTACGGGTCCCAAATTCCTTGACGTTTGAGGCTCCTTGGTACAGTACTTGGAGGAGTGAGTAGCTTGGTTGATAGCGACCCCCTTATGAAATCACGTACCCATGGGAATGCCGTATTATCTCAGATCACAGATGACCTCTCACCGATAGCGCCGAATACGTCCTCCGAAATGGCGTGGGCCATCCCCGCCGACCTTTCGCGACACATTCCTCCCAGGCCTGCATTTGCTTCACAACACTCGAGCTCATTACCCTCTACTCCTTATCAACACCCTCGTGGTCTCCAGTTCGTATCGAGATCTCCGTCACCGAACCGCAGGAGCAGCTCTCCACGATCGACTCACTCAGAATCCACCCACCTACTCCCATCACTACGACGACCCTATGGAGGCTGTAAATACGAAACTGGAATGGCTCATTTCCGCCGGCGGATTCCGTATTCGCTGGGAGCGAACTCTTACCCAAGGAATTGGGTCCATTGAAGGACCAACTGGATTCCGCTGACGAAAAGAAGCTTAGTGGAGATATGAGAGAACTTTATGATAGGCTTTTGCCGTCAGAGGAGAGTGAATCTCGACGGCTGAAGTTCGTGGACAAGTTAGAGAATTTATTAAACAAGCAATGGCCAGGGAACAACATTCGAGTTCATGTGTTTGGGTCTTCCGGGAACAAACTTTGTTCAAGCGATTCTGATGGTAAGAATTTGCGAGGACGGATATAATTATTGCAGTGGGCTAATGTTCTACTATCTTAGTTGACATTTGCATTACTACGACCTACAAAGAGCTAGAGAAGGTTTGCATACTGGCTGACTTCCTTGCAAAAAGTATGAACTAGTCCAAAGATGATTTTCCTAGTCGTACTTCAGCTGATTTTCTCTCTAGGTGGCATGGAGCGAGTTGTTTGCGTTTCCCATGCACGAGTTCCGATTGTGAAAATTTGGGACCCCGAATTGCGGTTGGCCTGCGATATGAATGTCAATAATACCCTTGCTCTCGAGAATACACGAATGATCAGAACATACGTTGAGATCGATGAACGAGTTCGCCAGCTAGCAATGATTGTTAAGTACTGGACTAAGAGACGAATTCTGAATGATGCCGGTCAGTCTTTCTTGGTTTTTAATTCCAGGTATTGATGAACCTTGGCTTACTTATTATTTTTTCAGCCCTTGGCGGTACTCTAAGTTCCTATACGTGGATTTGCCTTATAATCAACTTCCTCCAAACAAGAAATCCTCCCATCTTGCCTAGTTTACAAGAAAGACGTGCCAAGCAACCAAAAAAAGCAGATGACCCCGGTTCATCGTTTGATGATGACCTGGAAAAGCTGACTGGGTTCGGGCAGGAGAATAAGTCGTCGTTGGGCGAACTTCTGTTCCAGTTTTTTCGGTACTACGGCCATGAAGTTGACTATGAAACTAAGGTCATGTCAGTACGGATGGGTACTTTGATATCAAAGGAAGGGAAAGGCTGGCATCTGCTCCAAAATAATCGACTTTGCGTTGAGGAGCCATTTAATACATCGCGGAATCTTGGTAACACTGCAGACGATACCTCATTTCGCGGATTACATATGGAATTACGGCGAGCGTTTACTGCAGTGTCTGAGGGAAAATTAGACGAGTGCTGTGAGCAGTATGAGTATCCGCCGGAGGAAGAACGCAATTGGGAAAGACCGCCACCTCAACCACGGCCTATACTTGCGCCGACTCCTGCTGTTTCCTCACGAGGAGGTAGAGGGGGAGGCAGAGGAGGTCGCCATAATAATAACCACTACAATCGGGGACAGAATACTGGACGCCGTTCTTCCAGCAGTGCGAACCGACCGAACAACACTCGACATACAAAACCAGTCATTCGCAGCAGATATTGCACTCCAAGCCCAACAAGCCCAGC
>NW_001813981.1:3036645-3049846 GCF_000149585.1 Histoplasma mississippiense | reverse complement strand
GCTGCATGATCATCTTTATCAACAAATACAAATTCTGCAAGCTCAAGAACAAGAGTTGCGCATGCAACTTCAAAACCAAGCGCTCATCAGTGGCAGGGCACCTCCCACACTACTTCGACAACCATATTTGCAATTCCCGTTCCAGCAAGATGCATCCGGTCCAGATGAAAATTCAAGAGCCCGAGCTGGAACTGTAAATCACCCGCCTTTAACCGCTCCCCTCCGACAGCACGTGTTTTACAACCCTTCATTCATCCCAATACCCATTCCCACTCTCCAGGGAGCTACCACAGACCCGCCATCGCCCTCGACGGCTCCCTCCGCCCCTGATACTCGCCGTAATCATCGACGATCATCTGTTGCTAATGGATCTCCTCGCGGACCACTGCGAGCTCAATCCCAACCAGCGCGACCTTTGCAATCTCCTGTGGTACAAAATTTTGGAAACATATACCAGCCCGTACCTTTAGGTGAAGCTCCCCATACGCCCAACACAAAACTGTCACCAGCCTCTCCAAAGCGGGCAGGTGCCGAGGTCGAAAGACCTGTCACCAACGGCATTCCTATGTTTTCAAGATCGTATATGGACGAAAGTCGCGCCTCAGAGTACGTTGGGTACTATTTAGGAGACTCCCCTCAATCTCAGGCAACCCTTCATCTGCCAATGACAACTCCCCACTCTATCGCCACTGGGTTGGCAATCCAAAACAGTGGGTTGTTCTCACATCTCCGGAATCAAGCAGACTACCATAACTCCATGGGAACTTCTATTGAGAAGACCATTCCCTCCACGGAACATGCGCATGTACATGACCATATCAAGCATTCGAAAAATACACCACCATGTGGCCGACCCAAGTCACAAAAAGATCGAGGTCCACTCATAGTTGATGGTTCCCTTCCGATCAACGACCGTGAGTACTCTTTGTCCACAGAAAATCTGGATCATTTCGCGCCAATGAGTTTCAGTACTTCTGCATCCGAGGATAGACCATTTGATACTTCTGGAAGTCCATCAGATACCCTTTCTCAAGGATTTCCGGACCATGCCCCTTATAATGAGGAATACGAAAAAGCCTATGGACGGGGTGGACAAGCCACACAATCACAACACCACATTAACGGTTGGGATTCTACCAACACAAAGGGCGTGGCGATAAACGGTCACCTCACCCTATCGGAGCGGCTCCAAAGGTATCAGATATCCGATACTAGTCGCTCATCTGATTGGTATGTAAAGATGAAAACGAACCAGCACAAGGGAGCTAAACAATACGCATACAGAGCAGAAAATGGGCTGCTTGACAAAGATCAACATGGTCCACATGATAACCATGTCCAGTCATCTAACCCACTGTCTGCTCTCTCCCCGGTGAAGGAAACGCGAACCGTCTCGCCCACCACAAAGCGACGAGTAAATGGTGTAGATTCCGATAGATCCAATGGGTCGAGTCATAGGAACAGACAGCGGGGCCGACATGATTCCGTCAACACTCAACATCAATTGGAAAATAATAAAGACAAACAAACAGAAGCCCACCATCGAAAACCCAATGGCGTTCCATCATCCACCAACGGAGCCGGTGGAAACGAACATCAACCCACTGGATCAGGCTCTGCGGGTTGGCAAACAACAACGAAGAAGAAGAACAAAAGAGGGAACAAAACCCCCGCTGAACCGGTACACAACAGCCTTTCCAATGGTGTCGAGCCTCTCCCAGCTGACGAGTCATTGAGAAAAGGCGGCTGAGGCGGAACAAAATTATCTATGAACTGTGGGCGTTGCATACTTTCCAGATTATGATATGCGTGGATGTGTTTTAATTATGATTATGATCGCCTGGGGTTGCGTTCAATACCTACAAACTCAACTTCGAATTTTTGTTTCAGTACTTTGCTTCGTTCATGCGTTTCTCTTGTGTGTACTGCATATGTTCTGTACAAGTCAGTTTAAAGCAACTGAATACCGACTTCCGTAGACGAGAGTTCATCCAGCCCAGTCGCATGTTTGGTGCGGCCTCGCGTGTGACGAAGCACCCCTTTCTTCTCCTTCATCCAGCTCGATAACACGAGGATTCTACGAAGTGGCTCTTGGACGCACGATGTGGTATCGGCTGTCTCAGGTTCAATTGACAGTTATTTGTTCATCTTATTACGTACCACTCAATGTGTGGTATTTTTCTGAGTCGGAAAAGAAAACATAGAACGGAGATCCTGCTGTTGGTCCACCACTCTATCGTGTTAACAGACCAGCATATTACTTGTATCGGTTACTTTGAATGGGAAAGGGTGACACAAAGTGAGCAGAACTCACAAAGATGACAGCGAGGAGAATGGAAAGAATGATTAGGAATGGAGAACAAATCATTTCTGCGAGAAATCACCACGGTTGTCCCTTCGTCTTTTATTTCTGTTTTTCTTATTACCTATTTCCTCTTCTGCAGTCATGAAACGTGCGTGTTTTGTTCAGATCTTTCTTGACATGTTTTCTCGGTTTTCTTTCTCTTTTGCCATTTTTAGTTCTCAGAAGAATCAAAAGAGAGCCAAAGAAATGTTACTCCTTTTTTTGTCTATCCAGATGGTGGAGTTTGTTCTTTTTTCATATTTTAAAATTTCCTTTTTGAAGCAATCTTTTGATGCTTCTTTTTAACTGAGCTTGTTATTGTAATCTGCTTTCTGCTGCTCTTCAAGGTCGGATTCCCCTTTTTGTCACCGTGGTGCCATTTTACTCTTTAAGTACGAATATTATTCATATCTCATACTGGTGTTCTATTTTGCCTTGACGTTATGACTGGATTGTCCAGTTTGTTTTCCATTTTTTGTAACCTTTTTTTTTTTTTTTTTTTTTTTTACTATTTTGTCTTTTTCAAATGTGTTTCGTCCGTTTGCTTGTGCCATTCCTTTCAACTTGGATGCGTCAGGTTTATCATTGTTGTCAGCGTCAAAAATTGCTCGTGTACTTGTGTGGGTTTATATATGCCTTTTGTCTCAATCTTTATTCTTCTGTATTTCCATTTGCTATTTTTCTATTCTTTCTTTTTCCCGCACTGCTTAATTTTTGTCAACACCACCACTTCACACTATCATATCCAGAGAACCGTGGGCGTTTTTTTGTTTTTGCTTATTCCTTTCTTCTCTCTTTATCTTTTTTTTCTCTCTCTTGTGTCTTTTATTTATCTTCTTCAGTTGTTTTACCATCGTTCTATTCCTTTCCTCGTTTGCATGAAACTTTCTCCCATTAGCTGAAATAGTTTTAGTTTAAGAAGAGCACAGGATTATATCTACAATAAAAATGGCCAAAATTCAGAAATCAGATTCACCCGCTATAAAATGGCACCACTGTAGAAAAATTTGTGCAATATAGACCCTCTTCACTGGTTGCTCTGTAGACTAACTGTATTTGTCAAGCACACATATCAAGTAAGGTAAGTTATTACAACACAAAACGATGACACGAGGAATTGGAGACGGAAGGAGATGAGTCGATACCTTATGGGGGGTCTTTCGTACCGGGGGAATTCAGATTTGAGGTGGATGAATGCAGTACAATACAATCGTGGATGGGGAACATGAAGAGAAACATTAAAAAAAAGGGGGGGAAGAAAGAAAGACGAAAGCCAAAGAAGACGAAAGCCAAAGAAAAAAGAGACAGATTTTTTATTATAATATATATTATGAAAAGTGCAAGTCATTTAAACAAACCTTAATATTAGCAGAGTCACATGAACAGAAAATGAGGGGAAAAAAATAAAAATGCAGAAACCCGGAGTCATCCTGAGAAAGACTTCTGTTGGATGGCGCTATAGGGGAAGAAGACAAGAGAGGATTAGAGGGTGTGGTGGCTGGAATATAGAACGGCCATACGCCGAAAAACATCTCAAGATAACAGTATATATGCATTTACAGAAAAGATCTGAGGAATCTTGACGCGCAAGAACATGAAATTTCCAAAGGTGGCAGGCAATGCGAGACATTTATGTCTTTCTCTGGGTTGTAATGAAGATATTCCTACCTGTATACATACTCGAAATATTAATCCTTCCGCAACCGACGCGATCACAGCGCTTCCTAATAGGAACATCTAAACATTTTTTGCATGCATCGTACATATCCCCTTCCATTTTATATTTGCTCTTCTCAACTTCGAAGCTCAGCGAATATATATGGAAATATAACTCGACAAGCTGTCCAGAAGACGATAAAGCATTGGACAAATGTTACAGGGAACATATAGCCTGGTTGGCTGCGGATGAACTCCCATATTGAGAGGAAAGCGACGGAGTAGAAATGTCGAAGAAGAACCCATGGCCTTGGGGTGACAGCTGCAAGAAGGCCGATGGGGCCATCTACCTGGCCTAACTGGAAGTAGCGGAAGCAGCCTTGTTGGAGCACTTTAAGGTAGGGGTCTATACGAAAGGTAGTTAGGCGGGAAATTGGTAGTTTAAATTAGGGTAGAGAGAGAGAACAGGGTTCAGGTAAGTTAAAAATGCCGATACAGAAAAACATGGAAGGACACATACCATCTGCAGCATACAAGCTGTATAACGCCTGCGCCAGGATATTAATGACGCTCGTCAACCCTTTTCGTTCCCAATGGAACTTAGACATTTGTTTCAGGACTTGTTGTTTATTGGAGAAATCAGGGACGTTCTCAGGGCTGAGGAGTGTGCGGAGGAGGACAACGTCGCTAAACGCAACCGTCATTCCTCCACCTGTCAATGGGTGTCGCATATTCAGCGAATCGCCCAGAAATACTAGTCCAGGCGTCTTGTTTGTGGTAGGGGGGAGAAAAGAATTGGGCATAGATCGTAGGCCCCCTTTCTCGAGCGCTTTGTTGAAGGAAGGCTGTACACATTTAGGGAGGGAGGGCAGGACAACCTTCCGCAGATGACCCTTGACGCCGCCATTCTCAACTGACGCAGAGGGTAGGTTTTCGGGGATATCGACTAATATCCTCGTCTCGTGTGTACCGATCTGATAGAGCAGGACAGGAGGGCCGTCTGGCAATACGACGTGGCCAAAATTCTTCCGCGGAAGCTCTGCGTCTATAAGCTCCAGGCCCCAGAATTTTGACTTCACTCGAGGTGTTGTAGGGAGGTACTGTTTACGGAACTTGGAAGCGTATCCATCCGCAATGAAAGTCAGCGGGGCATAGAAGTAATCCTTCTGCCCATTGGTGGTGCATTGGACTCCCAGAACCTCATTATCCGTTGACGAATGGATGACTGAAACGGCCGTAGTCTCAACAATGGTAACATTAGGCGTCGCCCTCGCTGACTCGCGCAGGCGCATGATGAAGCGACCATGGTGAAAAGAACGGCCTTTGAACGGCGACCCTTGTTCATCCGCGGGATACCGGATAGGTACCTCGCTCCCATGATATATCACGTCCATGCCATGACACTCAATGGCATCGATATCTTCTAGACAATGCTTCAGCCCCAGCTGATCCAGCGCCCGCACCCCTCCTGGTTGTAATAGTTCACCAACGATGCGGTCTGGTTCCTTCAACCACCTCTCGAGAAGAAGCACACTGCGCCCTTGCTTTCCCAATGTGACAGCCAGAGCACAACCAGCAATTCCAGCGCCCACTATTACAACGTCTGCCTCATGGTCCTCGCACCGCCGTCGTTCGCCTTCATCTGAGTACACTCTTGGGGTCTTGAGAGCGCCATTTCCGTTAGGTAACTGGGGAGGCATGACCATGCTGTGGGGAATGCGAACGAGGGTACAATTCCGCACGAGTCGAGACGAGAATCAGAAAGGTATCTTAACGGTGTATAAGGATGGGTGGCGTAGCAGCAGCATAATTTCTAGAGTTAGATATAGGGGGTGACAGGCCAGCAGAAGTTTTATCTGGGATAATTGCTTGGGAACAAATTTCCCACTCAAAAAAAGTTGGCAAGATACATGCCTGCTTGTGATTGGTGGCATGGTCAATAAAACGAGAATATAGTGATTAATCATCGACTTGGCAACTTTAGTAACGCCGCTTCCAAGCATGTGATTGTCCGAATGTTCCTGGCTAGATTTTGCTAGTGCAACCATTGCAGCGATACGGAACGTCGTACGAGACTGGTGATGCCAGTGGTGCGCTGCTAATTATCACTAAAGATTATATGGTGCTATCAAAGCCAGTGGCTCATTACGGGAACAAAAACTCCGGCCTTGACTGAGAACAGGTTTAGAATTATTCCTGAACACTTGCCACATTTCCATTAGGTACGGTGGACACAAAATTATCTATTGACTCGGCCAAAAGAAACAGGATGAGACGAAAAGTGTGAAAATGAAAATGAAAATGAAAATGAAAAGCCAAGAAGGTGGAAAGATAGATAGGAAAGATATGCATTTTATTTGAAAAAAACAATATGAGAATGAAAATGACCGTTCTAAACGCCCAGGGTAGTAACTTTACTATATACAGAAACAGGAAAGGACATCTCGATGGATCATACGACACGAAGCCGCGCGGATTCCTCCATAGTTGGCTCCTCGAAGGGATCCTCGGCTCCGTCTGCAAATACGCCACTTTCACTCCAATCCCGTTCCTCGGCCGCATCTGGCGAGAAACATTTCTCCAACTCCGCACGCTCCTTCCAGTTCCTGACAATATAATCCGTGTACCGTAAATCCTCAAATTTGTAACCTTTGAGCTGTGGACCCTTCTCCAGGCCGTTACCGGAGCCAGTGTTCGAACCAGGCGTACTGGCCTGGCCCTTCAACATTTCTATGGCCTCCGGGAACGAAATAAAGCGATCAGGTCCGAATTTTCTAGCCTTGAATGTGTGACGTAGAATCCGTGCCAATTTCGAGATATGAGCCATCTCCCGATTGAAGCTTTCTCTCGTATAGTTGTTTGGCAGGGGATAGATATTCTTGGATCTTGAAACAATGAAACTGATCTCATCACAAAGATCGCGGTTGACTGCTGATGGGCGTTTGAGCCCCGTAAATATCGCCCACCTAACGCCCTTGAAGTTTCCCGAGCGATAAAATGCTCTGGCAATGAATTTTATCGCAACGGGATCGAATGGTGCAAACGCGGTGTATTTGGATTGGTTGATTGCCCGGAACATATCAAGGACTGCAGCGTTATTGCCGATATCCAGGAGTCGAGCTGCAACGGTAGACGCTGCGTGGTGCTTAACAGGCAGGAGTTTCTGTTGTCGGATGTTGTAGAAATTCAAGACTGCCATCTTTACGGCTTCTATCTCACCCATTTCGCTTGCTTGTATTACCGCCTGGAAGAATTGGGAGGTAACAGGTTTGCTCGGGAGCTGCAGTGTCTCGAATTCCTGCAGAATTGTTTTCGCATCCCGTGTATCTCCGTGGAGCAGAATACTGGCAGTCACGGCCAAATCTAGGTGTAGATGTTTCATGATCATACCGGATTTTTTGGCATCTTGGAAGGAAGTTAAGGATAATTCCGGTTTTCCGGCATTTATGAAATACATCATCTGTGTATGTAGCGGTGTAAACTGTCTTATATGTCTTGAAGACTCTGGCATCGACATGGCTCGTCGCCACATAGCTGCAGTTTCTTGTGAATTGGGCTTCTTTTCCGATTCATTGAGTGGGAACGAAGTTGCATCATATCCCAGCACTTGGCGGGATGTGGCTGCGTAGCCATACTTCTGTTCAGTCGCACGGAACATTCGCCATAAACCAGTGGGGCTACATTTTGCAGATAGACGCGCTTCCTGGAGCAGTTCCATGAAGTACGGTCGTTCCAGTTTGAGCTTCCAGCCCTTCTCTTTCACCGTTTGTAAAATTTCCTCTACCATTTCCACAGTCCCTTTCTGTATAATGGCTTTGATGATTTGATCGAAAAGCAGTTTGTCAGGTACCAGCCCATAGGTATTGATTGCATCGAAAACGAACTGGTGAATTGCATTCCCCGAATTTGCAATCCAAAACTCGAGGAAAACACGGTGGAACATCTGCGTGAATCTAAATGGATCTTTTGCTGACAGCCCAAGTTCATGCATCCGTGCCAAGGTGTTTCTTACCCCATCCCAATCGCAGTTCACTGCCTTTCCGTACGCAACGAGTCCTAGCGTTCGCGTTTTGAGCGGGATATTGTAGGTGTCTTGCATAGTCTTAACGAGCATATCAGCCTTGTCGGACATTCCAAACTCGACATATGCGCCCAGCAAGGGGTCGAAAAGCTTCTCCGTAGGGGAGATTCGACAAGATGCCAAAGTGTCCAGCAATTTTCGAAATTGCGTTTCCATGAGGACGATACTTCGAGTTCTGCTCCACAGCCCACCAAGATATATTCCGCATGCGCCGCAGTCCGTATCATTTCCGACGTATTTGAATAACACGGTCTTAGCCTCGGATAATCGGTGCGAACTGATAAGAGACTTAAGTACAACCCTCAACAATACTGGAGTGAGTTCAAACTCTTTAGCATATTTTAGGTATAGAGTCGCTAACGACTCAAACCTCCCATTTTTCCACATCGCCAACAGCATGATCTCCCATAACGCTGGAGTGAGCTTTTGGTTTACTTCGAACCAGTTGAAGAGCTTCTGTGCGAGGTGGATCCTGTTTCTATGCAAACTTGTGTACAAAAGATGGACAGCAATGTCATTCCTGGCTTCCTCGTTGGTTTTCAAAGTTGCATTCGCATCACGTAAAAATCTTAGAGTAGCTTCATCAAGCATGTGGTGATCCAAAAGTCTCTGCACGGCAAGAGAAGGGTCACTCGGCGGTAAATCTTGGTACTTTTCTCGAAATTCTGGCGGGACACTCATGGAATAGGCTAGATCCGTACGCACTTCTTTGCGGCTCTTCAATTTAGGTTTATATTTATTCAAGAAAAATGATGGCTGAGGGGGCACTTGAACAATGCCTTGAGGTTGGCTGATCGCTGACGAGCGAACGGGGGGTTTTAAGGCCTCACGTGGAGTTTGACCGGCGGTCTCGAAAGATTCGTTGGCCACATCAATGCTATTATCACTGACTCCCGTCGTGTGAGATTCCCGAGGGTCTGCACCATCTGCACGATCCATGTTCGCTTCTGGGCTATTGGCAAGTTGATGCCTTTGGCGCTCGCTTCTCTTCTTAAAGGATGCCAGACCAAGGAACTTGCCAGCTTCCGCAGCCTCCATCATTTGGGCTACAGTCGCAGCTCCAGCGCCAGCATTGTAATTTGGACATGACGTCTGGAGACTTCGCTTGGATTCGACAATGCGTTCGGCAAACCGAACCCGGCGATGGAGGTCGTAGGTAATAGTTCCGACGGCACAGAAACCACCAATGGCTCCAATGGCTGACCCAGCAAAAGCTAGTTGTCGGAGAACACGTAATGCATTACGAGACGGAACCCCAGTTCGAGCGGATTGGCGGGGGAACATTGTGAGGAAGGCAGTTTAAGGGAGGTTCGGGAACCAGGTCTGATTGACAATCCATCAAGCGAAACCCATGGACCAAGGTTTCCTAGGCGGAATAGAAGGCGCAATGGCCGCTTCTACAGTGAGCAATGTGACGAGCGGCGTTTTGGGAAGAGATGGTCCTGATGTAAATGAAAAAGTGCCAGCAATTCCATGGGAGTTTGTCGATGACTTTTTTTCCGGATGGGTCTAAGTCTTTGGAGATAGGATTACTTCTTGGCGATAACACGTGATCTTGTAATTGAGCCACTGGTATAGAAGATGCTTTTTTGCTGCATACAAGTAGATTCTATAATTTCAAGAGCTGTATTTACAGGTGCGAATGCCATAATGAAAAAAATTACACTGAACGAAATTCAGGTCGCAAAACAATATAAACAGGAAAGGAAATTTGCCTCGTCTACTGTCCACCAACACCACCAGGAAAACGCCGGAAATCAAGGGCAAAAAGCTAAACTTACCTGCATCAATATCTTCACAGAAGCCAACGGACCAAATCAACCCAGAATTTTAGTTTCAACTTGAAATTTCCTAGATTTATGGAGTACTGATATCTATGCCAAAGTTATCCTGGGGTTGGCTGGTGCAGATAGGTTGAGAGGGCACTAGAAAAAGGACACCGAATCGGTCACAAGAACTCCACAAAACGATACCATATCCTCAACTAATCTTGCTCTCCTGCCTCCAGGTTGTCATCTTGTGGCTCAAAGTTGTCGTCCATATATACTAGCAATGCAGTCAATAGATTGGATATAAAATGGGATTTGGGGATTGATACTACCGTGACATACCATGCGGTTTAATGAAAAAGGATGCCATCGCTATCGAAAATAATGTAGCAACTTGGCACATAAATACAGCCTGTGGTAGCGTACCGACGGTTGAGCTGTATATCAAGTTGAAAATTGTCGGCGCCACCACGCGCGCAAGTGCATGAAGCAGACCAAGCGCACCTAGCAGCTGGCCGGTCCTATTAGCGGGGATATGCTTCGTCAACGAGGACGTGAGCGTTGGCGAAGCCATTGCACTCATCGACGCGAACGCGCCGGAGAGGAGCAGCAGCCCACCAGTCCGAACAATGCAGTACCCGAGATATCCGATCAGATCGATTATCGTAGATATTCTGATTATGATTATATCCAGCATGTCGGAGCCAGTGTTGACCTGACTCCTTTGGCTAAGCGGGCCACGGACCAGACGAGTTATTGTTGGAAGAGCCACAAGTAGCATAACCACTCGGACAGAGCTGGCTACGGACACGAAGATGCTAGACTCAAAATTGCCCCAGTCGAACATGTACTCGGAATAAATCACGATGATCGACATAGTCCCCATCCCGACGCCGAAGAGAACAGCGTCCATGGATGCAAGGATTATGAGATTAATTCGTAATTCGCGAAGGGAGCGTCCGCCGAGTGAGCTCGTGGAGCTTGGGAACAGGATAGAGAGGGGCTTCAAAAGGTTCAGCGGATTAAAATCCCCTCGCGACCAGGAAGGAACTTGATGGAACTTGAGAGGGCCTATCCCTTGACTCTTGCGATTAGCCAATTGGCGAGCTTCCGACAGTGACTCCGGCACAGCGAAAAGCATAAATAGGATGAAGAATAGCAGGCAACCTAAGACGGAATAGAATAGGTAAAGAATATTGCCCGTCCACTTGATGAAATATCCAGCAAGCAAGGGACCCAGAGCAATGCCACCAAATAAAATGCCATAGAAATATCCGAATGCTACGTTTCTGTTATGTGGCGGTACGCAATCTGCCGCGTATGACTGAGTAAGAGCTACCGCTGTCGTGAAGGATCCAAACAATCCATCAAACATCGCTGCTAGGAGCAAAATATTGACCGATATCCTACCATCTTGAGCCGCCACCATCGCCATGACAAGTTGGCCGAGAAACATGCCAAATCCCGAGAGGGCAATGATCTTAGTTCTGCCATAGCCATCGGTTAGAGTCCCAAGTCTCGGGCTTGTGATGGCTGCGAGGATACCAGATATTAAGTTCAGTTGTAGTTGAAGTCTCGAGGCTCGGGATTGGATCTCGGGAATCCGACATTGCGGGTTCGTGTCTCCAAAGATGACGGGAGCAAAAGTAAAGGTAGGGTCTTCTATCGCCGTGTCGGATAGATATTGGCGGCAAATCAATGTCAAGGCGAGATTTATCTGCGGCACAACGACTCCCCCGAATGCAATCGTGAATGGGAAAAGTGGAGGTAGTACCCAGAATATCTACCCGAAATCCAAATGAATATAAAACAATTAATAGATTAGTATAAAAGGCAACGGGAGAAGGTGCTGTACTAGGCCGTAAGTATCGGCAACCTCCACTGCTCTTCTGCCACCCAAAGGAACCATAATTTTGGTGGGGGTCTCCAATACTTATGGCCTGGCACTGTATATAAAAATGCCAAAAGGGATATGCTCACAGAAGGACGTTTCCACCACGGTTTGCGGTCGTTTTCCTCCTCCAACAGTGCATCCTGAGTTCCGTCCTGATTGCCTGAATTGCCGCTCTCGACCAATTGCGATGTTGGGATATCATTGTCCACGAGCAGTCTGGTGGTGGGCTGTTGGCACAGCAGGGCTCACGGTCCGTGACCTAGACATAGAGGGGGCCCTCGCAGAACAAAGCGAGGAAGCAGAAGAAGCTACCCATTGGACTGGCTCATCTCCTTCTACTGCAAACGTAGTCTCCGCTTCCATTGGCGTGGAAGGAACCGATTCAGGTCAGGGGTAACGGGGTAGGACTGAGGAGGTTCTCGGCGCATCAAGCTCAGTGGTAGGTCGGGGGTAATAGCAGGAAGGTCCACAGCACCAATCTTCTCACAACAATCCCAGGGGAATATAAATAGATATATGGATGTGTGTATGTATATGTATGGAGAGCTTGTGGTCGTTTTCCGGGGGATATAGGCTCCGTCAGAGTGCCAGGTCATGATACTTGTAGGAATACCAAGCTGGCAGACTCTCCAAGGAGCCCTGGCCGGAGTTGATTTCTAAGCTTCCTGATAACAAGCAACGGAGCTAGCGCCCTACTGTCTAGCATCAGCTCGGAGGGATTATTGTCTGTGAGAAGCCCTCCCTCTTGTATCAGGGAGAAGCTCTCGACAGTGCCCTGGTCCGACTCGGGGCCGTCGGACTCGGGTTGGAGCAATTCCATGGAACCAGCAGGCTGGACTGGACTGTTGGAGGGGATATTGGGAATTTGGGTGGTTTGAGACCGTACTATTTACCACAAACGCAGTGGCCTAACTATTGTGGCGGACGTAAAGCTTGCGAAAACAGAATTTTCTGCCACCCCCTGAAAAATATTAGCAAAACACTGCAAAAATAACCAAAATATCCACATATCTCTAGAATCATTCAAATATCATTCAATTCATTCAAATACACATCTTTATCATCAAATACACATCTTTATCATCAAATCTGTCAATATGTCTCCTCAGCTCAGTGAATTTACCATCAATAAAATCATACATTTTTTGAACAATGATTATATATCTGCTCAGATTGTGCAAATCATTGAATGTCATCTGATCATTGTATATCAAATTCAATAAAATATTCACTGTTTTAAAACTGTTAGAAGTTCTTATTCAACATGAAATATAAAATTAAAAATCACACTAAATATCTTATTAGATTTGAAGAATTTTTTTAAAATATATTCAACTGCATATCACAATGAGATTGTCTGCTTTGTAAAAAATGAATTTGATGTTGATATTCACTTTCAATTGATATCTAAATTGTTGAAAAAACTGAATTTGATATGAAGAAAATGATTAATTATT
>NW_001813981.1:3033743-3036419 GCF_000149585.1 Histoplasma mississippiense | reverse complement strand
TACAAAAAAGGTTTAATGAGTTTGTATGTATTTAAATATTATTCAAACATTAATGAAATTATCATTATTTAATGATGAATAATTGCTCTTTTCATTGTTTATAAACATTGTGAGATTTTTACATAGAAGCTGATATTGAACTTTTATTTTTATCTTTATATTTTCTTAATTATAATTCTATAGAAAAAGTCATTTCATGTGTTAAAAAAATGAATTAAAAATACAAATATTAATTAGAAAATTAATTTAATGAAGATTTTGAAATGTTCTTATATCACACAGTTGAAAACTTCATCTCTCACAAAGATGTAAAAAAACATTTCAAATCTGCGCCCCGGTGGCCGAATGGGTAGTGGGGACCCAAGGCGCGTGGGTTCGAAACTCACAAGGGGACAACATTACATCCAGAGCCAACTCCTCAGCTCCTAAAATAAAGGGATGTGAACTTGCCAAGTAGATACCTTCGGGCGGACCTACTACCTGATTTAGCTTATTGTTTCTGGGCTGGAAACCTGTATCGCGAGTATCAAAGTCTTTCATTAATTTTCCTATATTCCTGTTATATTCTTGGCGTCATTCAACACTAAGCATTCCTCCTGTATAATCAACTCTTGCCTGTATTTAACATTACACAAGGACTCGTCATAAGCACTGCTTGCATACGAGTATAACGGAAGAATAATAATAATAATAATTTCAAATCTGCTCATATAAAATAGTATTATAAAATTTAGAAAGATTCAGATTGCAATTCAATTATGATGATATATAATATCTAAATTTCAAATTTAGAAACAAAAGCAGTATGAGATTTGCTGTCATCATAACAAATAATAAATAAAAATAATTTAATCTTCTTCAATTGTGATTATCAGATAGAATTCTTTAATTCATCTTTTATTATTGAAAATATATTCATTTCAATATTCAATTAAATCATCTGCTTATTTATCATTGTTTGTATATGATTCAGTTCAAATTCTTCATTCTGAATAATATTTTTTACAATTAAAAAAGCTTCTGCTCTTGAAATCTCTTTATTATCAATCAATTGAAAAACTCATCAATAAATAGATTTATATATTCATCAAATTAAAGAATTGAATTACTTTGAATAGAAAGCAGATTCAAATTCAACAGTAGATTTGAATTTAATAACAAATTCAAATTCAACAATAGATTTGAATTTAATAACAAATTCAAATTCAACAATAGATTTAAATTTGATAACAGATTTGAATTCAATAGCGAATTTGAATTCAATAATAGATTTGAATTCAATGATAAATTTAAATTTAATAATAAATTTAAATTCAATTCTCTTATATCTTCTATTTCTTCATCATATCTTTCATCACCATCACGTTGATTATCTTATTTGAAGATATAATATTAGATGAAAAAGAAGTTGAGAGAGAGAATATAATTATTAACATCTAAAATATCTGTATAAAAAAATTAGAAATAAAAATAAATTTATTTTTTCATTTCTTTTTCTTTTTTTTATTCATTAATTTTTTTTATCATTTTTTTGAGAGATTTTTAATTGTTGTATGTTTATATTCAACATTATCTATTCAACTAGCAATCTCACTACTCAGAAGTTGAATATGAGTATCATTAAAAGCTATTCAACAAATGCTTTATTTAAAGTTATTGTCACACCCTTGGTTGTGCCAAGGCCCCGTGACGGCTCCACACGGCCCATCGTTTCCCCTCGGATAATCCCATCTATCCCATGACATCACGCAGGTGTCCGAACCGGTTTCCAACCACCCTATGACATCATTCGGATGCAATAGAAGAGGATCCGATTGATGAGATATGAGAATCCTGTTTCTATACGGGGTCTGGATTCCTTCTGGCAGATCAATGCAGCGCCACTGCGGAGTTGCTTCGGCTACCCTCGCTTATAGAGTGAGGGGAGGATGGCTGCCCGTTGTCTATATAGAATAGCTAGATGCTGGCTCTCTATTCCAGGAGCCAGCGATTCGTCTTTTATCTTTTGACAATAAGATACCAGAGTTACCACTGTCCTCATACAATATTCATAGTGTGCCGAGTACCTCTGGTAGTTCAGTATTTGTATAGTATTCTACGAGTTCGCGGTTCAAGCGAGATAATCAAGCCCACCCATAAGGCTTCCCATTATATACCATCCTCCTCTGTGCCGCTGCCGAGTAGCAATCGCCTCGGCGCCGTCACATTACAATTCGAATCGCTCGACCTGGTTACACGTTTGAATCAGTCGAGCTCTATTGATCGATATGGCCCCACGCACCCGTGCTGGGACTGCACCCTCTGGGGGAGCCTCCACGTCGTCCCCTAGAGCGCGTACACCTCTACCCCGGCAGGAATCTGAGATTCCTGAACCCGCCGCTCACCTTGGCATGGGCCCTCCAGCCGCCCTGCCACCGCCGCGGCCCCTACACTCCTATGTCTACCATGGAGATAAAGGGATCAAGGTTGGAGATCCGCCGAATTACAAGGGCAAGACGCTGTCTGAATTCCACAGCTTCACGAGAGCCCTTGAACGGAAATTCCGCCTTAACCTGAGCCAGTTTAATACTCATGAGGTACGAGTCATATACGCCGCGAGCCTCCTCGAAGGCACCACTGCAACTACATGGGCGACCAAGGAAAGGGAGCTTGAGCGTAGCAATGCTGCCATGACAT
>NW_001813981.1:3026903-3032248 GCF_000149585.1 Histoplasma mississippiense | reverse complement strand
GACGGTTAGGGCTGGGCCCTCGGCCGTAGACTACAGAGGGGGCCTCCAATTAAGGTGACGGTTAAAGGATTCGGCTATACACTAACCATTTAATTGAATGAGATGATCCGATCGATTATCGGAAGCAAGGGTGTTCTCGAAAGATTGACATACGGGACGCCTATCATAGAATAAGGGTTTAACGGAAAACGACATTTGGAAAGACAGCTTTTCGTACCAAAGTACGGCAATTTTGAATATCTCGTTTTTGCCTTTTGGTCTTTGCAACGCTCCGGCCACCTTCCAGGCCTACATAAATGAGGCGCTGCGGGGCCTTGTCGATGTCTCCTGCATAGTATACTTGGACGACATCCTAATCTTCTCGAAAACGGAAAAAGAACATGATTCCCACGTTCGGGAGGTGTTGGATCGCTTGAGGTTATATTGTTGGGGTTGATGGCATTTCAATGGACAGGAGCCGGGTCTCCGCCATTGAGGACTGGCCGGCGCCGCGCACGTACCGCGAGGTGCAGGTATTCCTAGGGTTCGCGAATTTCTATAGACGGTTCATCTATGCGTATTCGCGGATTGCTGCCCCCCTTACAGATTTGTTAAAGGGAAGTGTTAAAGGCAGGAAAACGGGACCGTTTATCCTTACCCAAGACGCTGTGAGGGCGTTTGAAGAATTGAAGCAAGCTTTTGCAGATGCCACGATGTTAAATCACTTCGACCCCGGCCTACCCAGTCAGTGTGAAACTGATGCATCTGGGAATGGTGTCTGCGGAATCTTTTCGCAGTTGACACCGGAGACTTTCCAACGTTGGAAGGATCGGGGGTTAATAACCTCTGGAGATACAGGCAATGGAATGCCTGTAGGAGAAGGCTTTTTCACAGAACCTACAAGGCGCCGTGAATGGAGACCAGTGGCCTTCTTCTCCAAGAAGCTATCGCTCACGCAAAGAAGGTATGATACTCATGATCAAGAGATGTTGGCAATAGTTGAATCCTTTAAGATTTGGCGACACTACCTTCAAGGTTGCAAGTATCCGGTGCAAGTTCTCACCGACCATGCAAATTTGCGTTACTTCTTGACAACAAAGAGCTTGACAGGACGTCAAGCCAGGTGGGCGGAGCTGCTTTCGGAGTATGATTTCTTTATCCGATACCGTCCAGGTCGGCTTAACCCCGCCGATGCGCCATCAAGGCGACCCGATTATGATATCGTTGATGGGGATGAGGATCCTACAAAGGGACCTCTACCATCACTGCAGAAGAAACTGGCTGCAGGGGGTTGGGGTTCTCTAAAGCTTGGGAACGGCGCCGGTAAGGCAGCTGCGCGACCCTATACAGGTGGAGGAGAACTCGGGTCCCCGCAGGGGACTGGCACTGAAGGTCATGAACTTCTCGTGCCACGTTTTGCTGCCATTGAATTGGCGGAAGACGAAACGGTCTACAACCTTCCAACCCAACGGCTTCTAGAATTCATTGGTGAGTTGCAGCAGAGGGACGCCCTTACTGCGGCTCGAATCCAGAAGTTGAAGGAGGAAGGATCCGGGTCGAACTTGGAAGGGGCAAGCCCTGAGCGGGGCGGTGCCGCCGAGGAACCAAGTCGCTGGCAACTAGGGGAATGTGGACTCCTACTGCTAAATGGTTCAGTCTTTGTCCCTCGTAGCAGGGCGGTGCGCCAGGAGTTATTGAGGATTCATCACGATGATCCCCATGCTGGGCACTTCGGATTAGAGAAGACTGAAGAGCTCCTGAGACGTAAGTACGTTTGGGACAAGCTTCGGACAGATGTCAAGGAGTATGTTGAAACTTGTGATGTCTGCCAGAGGATAAAGGTTCCGCGGCACAAGCAGTATGGCGAGTTGGCGCCACTGCCTGTTCCAAAGGGCCCATGGCAGGATCTATCGATGGATTTCATAGTTGACCTGCCGAAGTCGACAAGAGTCAAAGGATATGACTCAATTCTAGTTATTGTCGACCGCTTTACGAAGATGGCCAAATATATCCCTACCCACAAGAAGGTTAAAGCCCCTGAATTGGCTAACCTGTTTCTAGATGCCATCATTCGTGATCACGGTTCTCCGAAATCGTTAGTGTCAGACCGAGGATCCCTTTTCACCAGTAAATACTGGTCGGCCTTTTGCTATCACCTTACGATAAGGCGCCTCCTCAGCACCGCGTTCCATCCTCAGACAGATGGCCAGACTGAACGTCAGAATCAGACATTAGAACACCATCTTCGGGCGTTCTGTTCATATCATCAGAATGACTGGCCTAGACACCTTCCGACCGCCGAATTCGCATATAACAATGCAAAGAATGCAACCTTAAAAGTGTCCCCCTTTTATGCTTGTTATGGGTATAATCCTTCATTACCTAGTGACGTCGCGGACGACGTCCTAAAGGGGGGGATAGACAGTCGGAATGTCGAACGGGATCGTGGGACAGAGTACCCCTCGGTGCCAGAAGTAAAAGCTAGATTGGAGCTTCTGGATAGAATCCACGGGGAGGCGGCGAAAAGCATCCGCCGCGCCCAGGAGCGACAGGCGGAATACTATAATCGAAAACACCTTCCAATGAAGTTCTCAATAGGGGATCAAGTGTTACTTTCAGCAAAGAACATCAAGACGACGAGACCGTGCAAGAAGCTCAGTGAGCGATGGTTGGGACCTTTCCCGATAATAAGGGTAGTGGGTAAGCAGGCATATGAGTTGAAACTAACCTCAGGATTCAAATCTATCCATCCTGTCTTCCACATTTCCTATTTGGAACCCTATAAGCAACGACCCGGGGCGGAGCCGCCTCGGCCGGATGGGCTCGAGATTGAGGGTAATACCGAATATCTTGTAGAAGGAATATTGGACAAACGAATGCACTACAACAAAGTTCAATACCTTGTCAAATGGGAAGGTTATCCATCATCCGAGAACTCATGGGAACCGCTTGAGCATTTAGAGAATGCCGAGGAAGAGATCGCAAAATATGATGTGGCTAGTAGAGACCGCCTCGCTGCACGTCGGAGTGTGGTTAGGCAAGAGCTGCTGCTTGAGACTTCTTCTTTTTCCCAAAGGGTTTTTAGGAGTTTAATGAGGTTACGCAGCTCAAAGATCTCAGAGCGGTAGGAAGGAAAAAAGGGATATGAAGAACCAACAATTAATGCAATTTTATTTGGCCTGAGGGTCGCTATTATTCTATAAGGGCCGAAGCCCACGAAGATCGAAGAAAACACCTGAAGGCCTCATTCTTCCACCACCTCACCCCCACCGAACTCCTCCTCCACCGACGGAGTCCCTGGCACCGGCACCTTTGCCTGCCGTGGAGTTAGCGCTGCGGCGCCGCAGGGGGGTGTAGGAAAGTACAACAAAGTGTCAACTTACCAATTTGCAAAGCACCTCAGTCACCTGCTCCAATTGGAGCGAGATCCTCTCCAACAAACGATTTGTCTCCGTGGCGCTTCCAACGGCGGCGCCGGCCGACCCCTTCTTCTTAGGGCCGGCCATTCTGAAGTGTTTTTCCACCTCGGAGACCCACGCTTTCGCCTCCTTCTCCAGACGGGCCTTGGGAACCTCCCCAGAACGGACGGAATCCGCCAACGCCTGGAGATCCACAACTTTGGCCCTGTACTGCTTTGGCACCTATACGCCTTGTCAGAACCGGCACGGCGCCGTTACAGAAGGAGCAGTACGTACAGGAAGGCAGGTGTCGTTATTTTTCACGCAACGGAAACAGCGTGAATGTGCGGAGGGGCGGGTGCAAAGGATCCCCCCTTCTCGAAGCTGCTTGGCGCAGCGAAGGCAGGTAGCGGTGCCAGCCAGGCGCCGCACCGGGGTTTCCCCACAAGGAGAAAGCAAAGGAACCAAGCTCTCCCTGAGGTCCTCTCCGAACGACCATGCGGGGTCATACATCGCCCTGTTGATTGGCGGGGGGGGGGCGGTGTGACAGCGGCAGGGGGGGAGGAGCAAAACCCCCACAGCTGCTAGGTGTCTCCCCCTCCGCCTCCAACCTGGCCCTTTTGGCCGCGACAGAGGCCGCAGCTGCACCACGTAAACGTTTTTTACCCACTAAAAAACATCAGAATAAGCCCCCTTACTGTCTTCCAAGGACGACGTTCCCATGCACTCACTATTGCAGACCAGGGGGGGGGGAGAAAAAGAAGGACTGGGCATTCAGCAGAAGAATCACGTCGAATAAGACTCACCCATTCCTTTATGCCGCGCAGCGCGCGCGCTGCCAAAGCGGTTGGCAACCGTTGCTACACAACAAAGATAATTCCCAATCCGGTAATCTTGAGGCATCGGGACTATGCCTTTAAAGGGGAGGGCATTGTCACACCCTTGGTTGTGCCAAGGCCCCGTGACGGCTCCACACGGCCCATCGTTTCCCCTCGGATAATCCCATCTATCCCATGACATCACGCAGGTGTCCGAACCGGTTTCCAACCACCCTATGACATCATTCGGATGCAATAGAAGAGGATCCGATTGATGAGATATGAGAATCCTGTTTCTATACGGGGTCTGGATTCCTTCTGGCAGATCAATGCAGCGCCACTGCGGAGTTGCTTCGGCTACCCTCGCTTATAGAGTGAGGGGAGGATGGCTGCCCGTTGTCTATATAGAATAGCTAGATGCTGGCTCTCTATTCCAGGAGCCAGCGATTCGTCTTTTATCTTTTGACAATAAGATACCAGAGTTACCACTGTCCTCATACAATATTCATAGTGTGCCGAGTACCTCTGGTAGTTCAGTATTTGTATAGTATTCTACGAGTTCGCGGTTCAAGCGAGATAATCAAGCCCACCCATAAGGCTTCCCATTATATACCATCCTCCTCTGTGCCGCTGCCGAGTAGCAATCGCCTCGGCGCCGTCACATTACAGTTATGATAATTTTTTTTTGATAATGTTAATGAACAGTTATTTTATATTCAATCTGTAAAGAATCACATTCATTTAATTGTTGATTTTGAATTTTCTTCAGTTGCTGACTAGTGATTGTGAATTTTGTATATATAGACAGCAGCTTTTCATTAAATATTTCATGAATTTGAAAAGATTTGACAGAATGATAGAGAGAGAATTTAACAGATGATGAAATTACTTTTTCTTTAACATTTAATATTTTTTTTAATATCAATATCTGAATTATTAATTATGAATTTGACACTTAAATGAAAGTTGCAGAACTGTGTATTACAGAGATGTTTGAAAATAAAATTGAAATATCAAAAAAATTAAGAAAGATGATAATCTTAATGTTAAATTCATTCATCTTTTTTTATATAATTATAATTTTTTAAAAGATAATATCTCTTTTCCATCTATTTTGTTCTCAAATGATTTGATTGAAATCTATATTTAC
>NW_001813981.1:3017956-3026727 GCF_000149585.1 Histoplasma mississippiense | reverse complement strand
TATATATATGATATATAGAGCTGACATATATCATTGTGTGATATCGTATACTGACTCCATAGACTCAGTATTCAATGATAATCATTCATTCATACTGTTGAATAAGATTTCAGATTTAAAAATAAATGTTTATAAAAATTGAAAATTTTTTAATTATATTTTCTTCTTCTTCTTCTTTTTCTTCTTTTTATTTTTCTTCTCATTCTCGTCATTATCTAAAACATTCAGAACAGACAGTTTGAGCAGATGAAAACATAAAATAGTTAAAATTTTTGTATAAGTTTGTAAAACAGTAGAACAGTGAGTGTTGCAGAGCATATTGACAGATTTGATGATAAAGGTGTGTATTTGATGATAAAAGTGTGTATTTGAATGAATTGAATGATATTTGAATGATTCTAGAGATATGTGGATATTTTGATTATTTTTGCAGTGTTTTGCTACTATTTTTCAGGGGGTGGCAGAAAATTCTGTTTTCGCAAGCTTTACGTCCGCCACAATAGCTAACTAACCGACCAACCCATGGAGTTGATTCGCTCATCGCCGCGGGATGGTACACGACTTGCCGGATAAGAACTTGTGCATATTTGCATTTGTCGGCGACACCAGTTTAACTGCTTCTAACTTCTTTAATGCGCTGATTGTCTGGGGAGAAAGCGGGCAAACTGAATGGACGCTCCACCCGAAATGGCTTTGTAACCGCAAATACCATATCGACAAGAGCACTATCTGATTCGAACATGTTCCTTGTTATGTACAGCACAAGGACAAGGATGCTGTGGATATTTACCCCCGACGTCCATGGGTGACACCGCATCGAGGGCCAGATGATCAGGTATAAAGGAGCGGAGGGGGACAATCGAGGACAAGAGAGGGCAAAAGAGGAATGAGAGGTAGACGACAATTCCAACCCAACTCCATTCACCTATGCATATATACATGCAAGGCACCCAGACGTCGTCACTCTTTTACTGCCTGTAGCCATGGCACAATCAATCTGCAAGACTACGAAGCAATGGAGCCTCGCCCACCAGAATGGCTTCGACGCGCTCAAATTCACTGAGGAACCGGTGCGTGAGCTCGAGGATCACCAGGTTTTGGTAAAACGTAAGTTGATCAAGTACTCCCTTAGGAATGAAGATGAATGCGGGGAGGGAGGCGTACTGGAGGCTTGGGCGGCACGCATGCAAAATATTATAATCCGCTAACATGTATATAACTCAATCCATCCAAAATAGTCCAAGGAGCTGCGTTAAACGTATGCCACCTATCCCATCCGCTCCCAAGACTTCTCCCCGCCTTCTTAACCATCACAATCAGGCCCGCGACCTCATCATTTTACACGGCGTCTACCCCATCCCCATTCAACCCAACGTAGTCCCCGGCTCCGATGGCGCCGGCATCGTCCTTGCCGTTGGCAAAAACGTTACCCGCTTCAAGCCAGGCGACAAAATCACGACCACCATCAACCAACAGCACATCGCAGGGCCGATGACAGTACAAGCATCACGATCCGGCCTTGGCTGCATCTACCACGGCACTCTACGCACCGTGGGCGCGTTCGACGAGCGAGGGCTGGTCCCCATGCCCGCAGGCCTAAGCTTCACCGAAGCCGCAACACTCGGCTGCGCCGGGCTGACGGCATGGAATGCCCTGTTCGGATTGCCTGGGAAACAGATCATGCCGGGCCAGTGGGTGCTGACGCAGGGCACTGGCGGGGTGAGTTTGTTTGCGCTCCAGTTCGCGAAGGCCGTGGGTGCCACGGTGATTGCGACGACGGGGTCGGCGGAGAAGACGCGCTTACTGGAGAAGTTGGGCGTGGATCACATTATCAACTACCAGGAGACGCCCGGTTGGGGCGCTGCGGCGAAGGCGCTGACGCCTGGTGGACTGGGGGTTGATATTGTTGTCGACGTTGTGGGCGCGGCGACATTGAAGCAGAGCGTCGCGAGCGTGAAGCTTGATGGGATTATTAATCTGATTGGGTTTATGGCCCCGCAGAAGCATGAGGAAGTAGAGCCGATGCCTGGATTGATTGATGCTTTAATGGGTGGGTTTACGGCGCGGGGAGTGTGGACTGGCAGCCTGATGCAGATGGAGGAGATGTGTAAGGCGATCGAGGCCAATGTCGATAAGCTACGTCCTGTGTTGGATTCGAAGGTTTTTACTCTTGAGCAGACTCGGGAGGCATATGAGTATCTGGCGTCTCGGAGGCACTTTGGGAAGGTGGTCATTAATATCTCCTAGAGCATGGCTCATACCATGATGATTGTATTGGTTTTGGGGTGCCACTGTCGGAACGAATTAAATCTGTCCATCTTTCAATCATGAAATTAAAAGACATGATACACACTTCTGACAGGCCCATTCTCCGGTTTGGAGGGATTAAATAGTTCGTTTTAAGAAGTATCTCACATGCCCAAGCGGTGTTATAGGCTTTACTTTCTTTATCTTAAACATGCGCACGTAGGCAATTTATAGCAACAATTTTAATGCGGGACTTTCCTTTTGAATTCCAAGGCGATAGATTCAGAGTATATTGATATATTGGTATATCAAAATTCGGTTTAAATTGATACAAGGTGAGATGCCTATTCATTCGTCCAACACCCAAGAGTATAATCACACGCCTAAATAAAACCCGACGAATAGAAATTAATAAAGAAGAAAACAATTCCCTTCACTCTAGCTATCGTACAAGAGCCGCCAAGTCAGGTCCGGCAAAAAATTTCTTCTGCTCCAGACACCTTTCACTGGTACAGCCCTGGCACCGTAGCGTCATCTGGCGGGAGCAAGTTTGTCCACTGCGCAGATGTGCAGCAGCAATGTCCGCAAGCCCCTGGATGAAAACCATGCTCCCATTCAGGCTCTCAACTCGTTTGACGCCGGGGCTGTTGGCCTCATGAATGACTTCCTGATCTAGTTCGAAAAGGGTTTCGATATGGTCGCTGGTAAAGGCGATAGGGACTAGGAGAAGGTCTGTATGTCCTTTCTCCACGTAGTTTCGAACTGTATCGCTGGTTTGGGCCCCTAGCCAGGCTGAAGGGCCGACTTGGGATTGCCAGCAGAGGCGATAGGGGTTCGAGAAGTTGAGTCGTCGCATGACTGCATGGACGGTTGCAGCGACTTCTGCTGCGTATGGATCTCCTACATACTTAAGTCAATATACAAGTTGATTGGCATTTCACACAGAAGGCATACCTCGATTGACAACGCTCATAGGTAAGCTATGAGCAGAGAATAGGAGAACGATGTCATTTCTCCTTATTTCAGGGTATGTCGCAAGTTGTTTTTCAATATTCTGAGCGAATGCCTCTATTAAGCCTGAATGCGTAGGCCATCGGTCAATGACACTCCATTGGATTGCTCCCTCTGTCTCGCCTCGCCCAGTCGCGCGCTTGCCCTCCAATCGGTTACGCCACTTCCATAGTTCATTCAATGAGCTGCCCGTTGTGGAGCAAGAATACTGTGGGTATTGTGTAAACGCCACTGCCCGACCTCCTTTGCCTCCACCAAATCCATCTTGGATCATCTGAGTATAGGTAGTTTCTGTCAATGGGGCCGCGTATCGGAAAGCAATGTACGGTTTGTGCGGTGCAGTTTCTGGGGATATCTTGTCGAGGATCTTGCACATTTCCTTGCATTGGTACTCAGACCACTTTCTAATCGGTGAGCCCCCTCCTATAGCAGCATATTGCTTTTGGATTTTGGGTGTCCTACGATGGGAGATGAGGGGTCCTAAGTATGACTGGAGCCGCCCGAGAGGTATTATATCGGGATCTGCCTGAAACACAAACGCGGTCGTCAGCAAAGATACAAAATCAGAATCGAAAAACAACAACAACAACAATAATAATAATACAATGCAAGCGGTTTCTTACAAATAATCTGCTCAAGTAATCGCCAACATCTTGTGTTGTTTGCGGGCCCCCCATGTTCAGGAATACCATGGCTGTCGGGCCTTTTGATCCCATTGAGTCCTGAGTGACAGGCGGAGCGGTTGTTGCCATCCCACGCCATTGCTGTTCACTATAGCTTGAAAGCGATATCGACGTCGTGGTTCTCCAACATGTTCTCCCCAACGCCTGCCGGGGGAGCGTAGTCACGGAAGTTCGTAGTGACATTTCTGGAATTGATCTGTTGTTATGCGGTGACAATCATTCAGCCACACAATAAAAATGGGCGTCGGCCGGGCACCAGGCCAGGTCCTGTAACAGTAAGCACAATAACTTGACCGACGGAATGGCTAGTGGGATTGGATATACGGCGTGAGGGTGTCAGCCAGGAGCATTGAATGGTGACAGTTTGGTGAGACCCATTTTTGCCGCCAAACTCCGTCTGGGGAGGCTGCTTCAGCCAATCACAAGTTGAGGAAAGCTAATGCAAGTCAATTTAGTCACATGATCTGGCGTCTCTTCGCGTTTCTTGGCGGCTATTTCGCGCTGACATCATATCAGGCAGAAGCGAGGTTGAGGAGCTTGATAGCCACCCAGATGTTGGCCGTGTCGATATCACCGCACCAGGCTCTTCTTCCTCCTCCTCCTCCTCCTCCTCCTCTTCTTCTGATTCTAAGCTGTTTTGCGGCTTCAATCGATCATTGCGGCAGCTTTACACTTGTCACTACTGCTCGAACATGGCTGATGAGGCGGCAGCTTGGCAGCAGGATGATGCGTTTGAGGAGGAAGAGGACATTGATGAAACGGTGCGGTATACCATCTATAGTTGATCAATCTCGTTATGTAGGCTCAATTGCTGTATCCCATGCTAACAGTTCGAGCCAGGGCTATAAATCTGTCAAAGACGCTGTCCTTTTCGCCATTGAGATCAGCGAGTCCATGTTGACTCCGCCTCCTGACACTGGCTCCAAGAGAGCTGATAAAGAATCACCTGCCACTGCTGCCCTGAAGTGCGCATATTTCCTGATGCAGCAGCGGATAATTTCAAACCCAAAGGACATGATTGGTATCTTACTATACGGGACTGAAGAATCCAAGTTCTATGACGAAGATGAGAGTGGCCGGGGAAGCCTATCATACCCACACTGCTATCTGTTCTCAGACCTTGACGTGCCAGCAGCAGAGGACGTGAAGAGGCTCAGGGCATTAGTGCATCAAGAGGAAGAGGCAGAACAGATATTAGTCCCGTCAAAAGAACGCGTCTCAATGTCCAATGTGTTGTTTTGTGCAAACCAGATTTTTAGCTCTAAGGCTCCCAATTTCTCCTCCAGACGATTATTCATCGTGACAGATAATGATGACCCTCACTCCAAAGACAAGGCACTGAGGTCCGCAGCAACTGTGCGCGCGAAGGATTTATACGACCTTGGCGTTATTATCGAGCTCTTTCCAATATCCCGACCAAACAAGGAATTCGACCGGTCAAAATTCTTTGATGTATGTCTATACCTGTTTTCTTCTATTCATGTTAGTTCCGTGACTGATATAAATACCAGGATATTATATACAAAGCATCTCCGACAGATCCAGAAGCCCCAGCCTTTCCCACGGCACAAACCAAAACCTCAACTTCCGGTGGTGATGGTATCTCACTCCTAAAGTCATTGCTCTCTTCGATCAACTCCAAATCTGTACCTCGTAGAGCACTATTTTCAAATGTGCCATTGGAAATAGGGCCTGATTTCAAAATCTCCGTTACTGGATACCTAATATTCAAACGACAAGAACCTGCGCGTAGTTGTTACGTATGGCTAGGGGGCGAGGTGCCACAAATAGCCAAAGGTATCACTACCCAGATGGCGGATGATTCTGCTCGAGAAGTGGAAAAGTGGGAGATTAAGAAGGCATATAAATTTGGCGGGGAGCAAATTTCTTTTACTCAAGAAGAGCAGGCTTCACTCCGAAATTTCGGTGAGCCTACAATCCGCATCATCGGATTCAAACCGCTCTCGGCACTTCCAATCTGGGCCTCTATGAAACACCCAACGTTCATATATCCGACCGAGGAAGGATATGTTGGTTCCACGCGCGTCTTCTCGGCCCTCTATCAAACACTTTTGAAAAAGGAGAAACTAGCGCTTGTATGGTTCGTCCCTCGTAAGAACGCTGCTCCCGTTATGGCTGCTATGATTCCCGGTCGTCCAAAGCTGGGCGAAGACGGCGAAGAAGTTATCCCGCAGGGAATGTGGATCTTGCCTCTCCCATTCGCGGACGATATTCGACAAAACCCAGAAACAAACCTTATTACAGCCCCAGATTCATTAGTCGATAAAATGCGGACGGTGATTCAATTACTTCAGTTGCCAAAGGCACAATACGACCCCCAGAAGTATCCGAATCCTTGTACGTTGCTCGCCAGATTGATTGTTCACCCTTATTTTAAGTATGATTTTTACTGTTGCATTTATTGAACTAACAATTTTCATGCAATTAGCTTTACAATGGCATTACCGCATTTTGCAAGCTCTTGCTCTCGACGAGGACCTTCCAGAACAGCCAGAAGACAAAACAGTACCAAAATATCGTCAAATTGATAAGGTTCGTTCCGTTCCATCCACGCCCTCATCCTTCCACATATGATTCTCTCTTGACCTAATCATGAACCCAACTGACTCAATCTTTTGTCTCATAGCGTGCTGGTGAATTCGTAATAGCCTGGGGCGAAGAGTTAGAAAGTCAACATCTGATGATCGAAGCGAAACAACCAGCAACCTCAACCCTCGTCAAGCGCCCAGCAAGCAGGGCGCAAGATCAAGTCAAAGGAGATTCACGCCCTACAAAGAAGACGAAACCAGCCTGATGCGCTGAGTTGTGATGAGTAAACTACACTACGAGAAGGGGTCATTGAATAAGGTTAGTTGTATATTACTTATTTCCATGCCCTAGCAAGTTTTCTCCGGTTGTATTATGCTGCCCTAGAGCTAACCAGTCCTGCTATGAAAATGGTGTAGTTGACGGCGGCTGTTCTTAAAGAGTTCCTCCAATCTCAGCACCTGTCTACAACGGGTAAAAAGGCCGACTTGATAGAGAAAGTGGAGGAATTTTTGGAGCAGAAGTGATATTAAGATTCGGCTTTCATTTACCCGTTTCTACCCAGGGGCATTCCAAAATTTTGCTCTCACCCTGCTCCATCTCCACGAATATCCTTTGCTTCATCCTTCTAAGCATTCAAGATACCTGATTTACATTTCTTTCTTCTGCATTTTAGTTTTATGAGGATTTTGTCCATTGAAAACGATTGGCTGGTGCTATGACGAAAAAAACAACGGAGCTTTGAGAAGTTATGGGAGTTGGATAAGTATTTTATTTCTTTTCCTTTTTGATTTGCCCTGGCGCAAAATACCTTAATTTGGTCCAATATTCGCCAAATATTTAAATTATCCTCAAGACACAAATTTCCTATGAACGATATTTATGTTCGGCCTTTAAACACAGAATTCCATTCACGGATTCAAACACTAAAGCTGAGACTCAGCAGATAGCAGGCTACAATGGTGTGCCCTATGGCTTCCGTCTAACGTTACGCTAATATACAACCACATAGTCCACATCCATTGCGAGTAGTAAATGACAACCCTCCACGCCAGCGCATGAATCAAACTAGACGACGAGTCCCCACAGGCGTCGCGTTATTTCTATATATTTCTCGAGACACATACATTCTGTGCTCGCTTACTACTACTCGATTCAAGCTTCCAACGACAGATGGACCCAACAACCCCTTCAGTCTGCAAAACATGAGATTTAGTTCACCATGACTGGTGATCAACGAGGAGGATTTACCCCTCGACTGGCTCTCTCTGGACCCGCGCATACGGGCCTGCGGGGCCCTTTTGAGAGGATGCTGTGAACGAGCGTCCAGTTATCCCATTGATTTCTGTTTTAAAATTAAACCAGGAGTGGGTGCTCTCAGATCAGCATAGGACCAAGATCGACGAGACCGGATGTGTTGAGACTACTGTACAGTACACACGCAGTGTGGAGCAGAACCACAGCTCAATAACTAGTTGTGTCTCATGAATATAAATATATATTTAAAAAGAATCTGGCAGACAATCTGCTGCGTTTGAGTTTTATTGCTGGAATCCATTCCGGGAACTCAACAATGAATCGATGATACATAACTGAATTAGACCTGAGCGCTCTAATACCCCCATTGGCCCTAACTACGAGACACAACGGAACAGACTTCGCTACACAAAGAAAAAGCGGAAAGAACGAAAGAAAGTGAAAAAAAAAAAAAAAGACAATAAACAATGCGCATACCCATACACACTGCTCTAGCATTCTGCTGGGCCCTCACCACAGCCCCTCGCAGCGATCCCGCCCCACCAAGCCCTCCTACGTCTCGCGGCGACTACTCGAGGCTGCTGGTGGATTTCAAGCAGCCGCCGCCGGATGTGTTCCGGTCGAAGGTGTTTCAGGGCTATGCAGCGTATGGGCCGCATTTGTACGTGCTGACTGGCACGTCGTATGATGCGCGTGGCTGGGTGGTGAATTCTCAGGTCGCGAGCATTCGAGATGAATACGGGGAAGATCGTGCAGGGGCCGTCATTGACGAAGGCTGGGCCGAGCCTGTCGTTTCGGGAGTCGGGAGGGGATGGCGGTTTATAAAACCAAGGCTGGCGAGGTGAGGCTGCTCAACTTCTTGGGCTTGCGACGGGGAAGAGTGGGGGTCCGGAGATCGAGTTTGTTTTTATAAGTATGTCTTGGTTAACTAGAGGATCTCCGTAACTGATTAATTAATTATTCATTAACCCTATATAGACATTTCGTTGAGATTTTTATTTCCTGGATACCCTTCTTGATAAGACG